>NW_009259596.1:5607876-5633767 GCF_000687185.1 Egretta garzetta
TAGGGACATGGTTTAGTGGTGGGATGGCAGGGTTAGGTTAAAGGTTGGACTCAATGATCTCAAAGGTCTTTTCCAACCAAAGCGATTCTATGATTCTATGATTCTATGATTCTATACTATTGATTGGATCATAAATAGTAAATCTCCCCAAAACTTTCTGTTGTTCTAGTTAGCTAAATGCTAAGCTGTTCTCATATGACCTCTGCCTACGCTGCTTTCATCCCTGTCCATGTATTTTGCCAAGCCTCACAGCCACATCCTTGTCTGCATTTAGGTTTCCTTCAGAAGACCAGGCATGTACCAGTGGAGCCCTGGTGCTCTCCGAGAGCCCCTCAGATCTGAATAGACCAAGTCAAGCACCGGACTGCCTCTACCTTGAAAAACAGCCATTGTCAAATTGCCCTCTAATGGAGCACCAGTGAAGACACTGATTCCCTCTCTTGATATTGACATCAGTTTTGACTGTTGATTGCACCTTTCTTCCAGAAAATTCTATTTATAAAATGTTGACCGTGGAATAGCCCCTAAAACATTATCCTTTTCTCATTTCAATGCCCTCTTCAGAGCTACTTCTGCCACAATGCATTCAAGAGAATGGCAATGTTTAATGGCTAGGAAGTAGGAAAACAGGAAATGTCATGCTTCTTTAATGTATGGAATGTAAAAAATGCGACAAAAATGTAAATATGATTCATATTTACCAGTATGAAAAGCATAATGGTCATTTTAACAGAAACATTTTTGCAGTATGCAGCTTACCCTTGAATAACGAGTTTATACAGCAACCTCTTGTATATAAGGTACAGTGATCCCTGAAACTGTTTGCTCACATGAAATAGTTCCCAGCTGAGATTACTCGTGCTTTGCTGAAATGTGCATATTACCATAAGAATAAAAATATTATTTTATTCACTGTCATTATCATGCACTATAATACCTCATCAAGA
The DNA here is from genome assembly GCF_000687185.1 of Egretta garzetta. Taxonomy (NCBI): domain Eukaryota; kingdom Metazoa; phylum Chordata; class Aves; order Pelecaniformes; family Ardeidae; genus Egretta; species Egretta garzetta. The sequence continues at coordinate 5,608,824 of NW_009259596.1, forward strand.
TGACCTCATCAACACATACAAATATCTTAAGGGCGGAAGTCACGAGGACAGAACCAGTCTATTTACAGTGGTGTCCAGCAACAGGACAAGGGGCAATGCATACAAACTGAAATGTAAGAGGTTTCAGTTGAACATGAGGAAAAACTTCTTTACTCTGAGTGTGTACCAGATAGAAGACTTTGAAGTGTTGTCAATTTTCTCAGGGTGAAAAAAATGCCAAGCTTGCAGCTTGTCATTTAAATTTCTTAGCAGTCTTTTGGGTATTTAACAAAAAGTAGGATTTATTTCAGCTTTTTGCTTGTTCTGCTATTTTTTTTATTTAATATTGCATAATTATGTTTCCTTTCATTTACCTATCTAATGTAATAGATGCTATAAAGAACAATTCAATAGAATTCATTACAGAGAAAGCCTTGGATGGTTTCTCATTCCATGCTTATTTTGGGAAATGGATACCTATTTATTAGCATTATTTATCCAGTTGGTCTGTTAACATTCAAATTTTCTACAAGTATGTACAATAACAGAAAGAAAAAAAATCCTAATAAAATAAGATTAAATAAAAGCAATGGAAATTACACCATTGTTCTTTCATACTCTTCAAGTTTTTCTTTTCTTGTAAACATCTCTTGGACTATTCTCTCTTTACTTTTGGGACTCTTTTCAAGTCCAAGTATAGTTCCAAGGAAAATAACGAAAGGAATCAGTTTAGATTCCATCATTCTTGGCAAGTGAAAATTCTGGAGAACTGGAGGTCTGAACCAGAACAACAGCTGACTCAATCTGTTTTGTCTTTTTCCTTAGAATACATTTTATATTTCAAGCACGTAAGCAGAAAACTCAAGAAATTAAGTGCGGTAGCTGTTGGTTTTGTTTCTTTTGTTTATATTTTTAAGAAACAGCTTAATGATGAGATATTAACCAATATTTCCACAAAATTTCCTTACTTCTCAAAAATAGTATAGTAAGATCATGGACCAGTAAAACTATGATACTAGCAAACAAACTGCAGTGTCTTACAGGAATTTTGAGGAATACTCATGTTGCTTCTTCTTTTTTTCTCCCCATGCACTTTTATATATAAATAGATATAGACACACACACATACATATGTATGTATAAAACTGTGAGTAGCTTACAATTTTAATAATAAAGATGTATGCTTTTAGTCAGAAATATTAACCATCATGAGAAGATTTCTAAATGAGATACAGAGATTGATTTTGCTATGCTGGTCACTGTCACGATTAATTCTCAAAACATTTATCTTTCTTGCATTGTGACTCGCCAGACAGGGTTTCTGGAGAAGTTGAAAGAAACGTTGATTTAACAATCTAAATATGTTTTGAATGAACTCAAGAATTTCATTGTAATTGCTGTTAAGTGTGCATGTTAATAAAATGTTTAGACTGCATCTCACTTTGTGCAAAGCTGTATTCCAACACCATGAACACAATAAAAAACCTCAACAGCCCTTAAGTATATACATGGCATGTGCATGTCCTTAGAGCTTTTATCTTTTATTGTCATATTTCATAGCAGAGTCCTAGATTGCCTTATGACTTGACTATGCCAACCACCCTATCCCTCATCTGATTTTCTTCATGTTATTATGATGGAATGTGAACCCAGACTTCCTTGTTTTACTGCTTTTAAGTACCAGTCTCAGACACTAATATCTGCCTGTGTTGTTCTAGCCTTTAATTTAGTCTACTGTCCAGGAAGTGGCCTATTTAATACCGTCTCCCTTTTAGTTAACTAAACCTAGCTTGAAATTTCTAAAAGGAAACAGCTGCACTTTGGTAAAACACCAAAATCACTGGATACACTTCCCTTTCCTTCCTGGGACTGAGGGGGAGGATAGATTGCTAAAACAGAAACAGACATTTTGTGCACTAGCAGGTGGCTATGCAACTTTTCTTCCACACAGCACCCAGATTTCTCCTTCACCTAAGATTTGGTCTTATTCATGAAAGAAAAAATCCTGGCACAATGGACCCCAGAAGTCCTTTAAGCTTCTCAAAAAAAGGAGTTTAAAATTGAACTGAAAGGCCATGAAATGTAGTCCAGATTTTGGTTCTCCAGTAACCTTCTCCCTGGCTTGCCCAGACCACACAATATATTTTCCAGAAAGATTTGTTCTCATCTTCCTGTGCTGCCCCCTCATATGTGGTTTGTAACTGCATTGGGTGCTTACGTCTGAGATGATCTTTCTTTGAGCTGTGCATTTGTTGTGACTTCTTTTAAAGGCTGGACTCCTCATGTCACACCAGCATTTTTAACTCTGGTTTGTTAAAATAGTTCTAGTTCTTCTATATTCAGAATATCCTTCTGAGGCTTTTATAAAACGTCGCCATATTTCTGTCAAACAAGATTAGGTGAAAAAAAAAGGTATCCGTTTTCTAGGAAGTATGTTGGCCTCCTGCCTACTCATTCTCATCAACAAAGCATGCCACGGTTTGCATCTTGGCTATCCAAGAGCTTCTCTTTCCCAGAAAGTGTTGCTGTGGCAGCTAAGATGAGTCAGTATATCAGTACCTAGATAAACTACCTGAGACTGGTAGCAGGATTCTTATTAGTAACAAAATTGCATATGTAGTGTATTTTCAACTTTGTCCACATTTTCACAAATGATAACAATATCCTCATACACAGGATGATTTTTTTCATTTCAAACCTAACATCAATGTCAAATTTCATACAAGCCAGAATCCAGGGAAGTAAGTTCTCTCTACCTATTACCATAATTCTCAAGAGTCAGCTGCTGAAAATTCAGTAAGAAGGATAATAAAAAAATTTTACAGTGAAATTCAGAGATATGCATGGAAAGATAATATCTGATTGTACTTTACTATTGGATTGTATGCTAATACCTGCTTCCCTGCTTGACATGATAGTGTGGTCTGCTGGGCAGTGGCCATGGAGGAGACCATATCCCTTATCACTGCACAGCTTTCTCTAGCACTTCTGCCACTGGCCTGCAGGGTCAAAGAGATGCATTGGTGAGGCAAATCCCCCTAGAAGCTGCAGTAAATCTCACACTCTGGATGAATAAACGTCAGCTTCTCTTCTATCACTGTCTTTTTCCCTAACAGGTTGGCACAATTCACTAAAAGACCTTTAGTTCTTCCCTTCTACTCTCTTACTAAAGGTATGGAAACTCACCTTCTCAGCAGTGGTTAGTAAAGTTATATGACTTTTTTTTTAACCTTGAATAGGTTTAGGTTTTTTTCATTATTGTTGAAATTAGATCATCAGTGAGACTGCAAGAGGTAGGTATTTAGAGGAACACCCGGAATAAATTCATTCCAGGGAACAGAAATTATAAAGGGCAAACGTAGAAAGTGATTTTGAAATTTTACAGGAAATGTCACCAGATACCTTATAACTGCTCAGCTACTGAAGTTTTGCTTGTGCCTTCCAGCACAGAATAACTTTTCCCAAGTTACCTTGGTATAGGTCCCTGTGCACAGCCATAGTACATTGGAAACCATTGAAATTTTATGCTGGACTGTTGCTAGCTATAATTTTCCAGAAGTGACATTTTTGCTACTGGGTTTTTGGACTTGTCTGTGATATATTATTAATACAGATGAAATATCTATCCACTATAAGTAGCACATCTATCTTGTTTGGATGTTTTCGACAGTTTAGAAATGTTGATAACTGGTAGCAATTTCTCACCAAAGCCAGAGCAGAGTATTTGATCATTAAACATTTTAAAAAAAGAAAACCAGAAAGATGTGGAGACCATTCATAATGCTCAACTTCAGACGCCTTATTCAGCCAGATGGACTAGCCAGATGTCTACATCTACTGTAGGAAACAAAAGAGGGAGAAAGCAAAGACTCAAGTCAAAGAGACATATTTGTCCCCATCGTTTAGGTCTTAGTTCATGCCTCGTATGGTTTAGACTCACTATCACAGGTGACAGAGTAAAAGCTGTTCCTGTAGGAATTCGCATTATAGCTTCAGGTTACAAAGTCCGCTCTGATAGGCTTCAACATATCCTTCTTAGTACTGCAGGCTTATTAAAGTGAGGAAGATACTCACAAAACAACAATTATTGTGTAGTTATAACTACTGTGGTTATAGCTATCAGTGATGGTAATAACTGACCTCCAGGAGAGCATTTGCTGCCCAGCCAAGGCCTAGGGCCAAGCACTATTTAGTGTGGATGTAAGCAGCCTTAATAGCTTAGTCTCTGAACCAACTATTAGTTCTTGTCCTTTTTTTGTTTAGCTGTTTAGGTGTATCCATAGTCTCCCTTTATTTCTTTTAATGTCTTCATAGACACATAGGGTCCTCCAGAGAGTGACTCAGGTGACTTAAAATAGACTCATTCTCAACTGTCCAATAGAGAAGACTTGTTTCTGTTGGCTGAGAAAACTAACCAAGGAAGATATTGCAGTAAGTAAGCAAGCAGCTTTAGACTGGGAGGTCTCACTGCCCACTGTGGTTGCAGAATCTTGTCCGCAAAGCTAGCCAAGGCTTTGACAAGTATAAAGGCAGGATGTTTTAACTTGGTTTTGGGGCTTGTTTACTTTACTGCTTATTTTAAAAGAATGGAAGTGAAATTGGAGGAACTCACAACTTTTATCTTTCTCTTTGAGATACACTTTTTTTTTGTTCAAATTAATTTCTCATTTATGGCTCCAGTGTCACTGTGGACTGGAAAAGTGGCATGGGTAAGCAGAAAAATGAAGACTAATTTTGTATAGTTTCTTTTCCTTCTTACTTGGGAAAGTTCAATAGACAAATTTTGTACCATGCAAAGCATCTGATAGCTTTAACAAGGACTTCAGGGATAACTACATACTTCTATGTGTTTGCATAAAACAGAAAAAAGTGCTGCCTGAGCCCAAGCCAATAACCAAAATTTTAAAGTGAAATTATGAATAACCATGACCATGAAGCAATTAAAACCCGGGGTTTCTAATAACTCCCTGTTGCTTGAATGCCTTCTCACTAGTAACCATGGAAGGGCTCCTGAACTTCCTAGTGGACAAAGTACACAGGAAGGATTCCTTGCATGAATGAAATAAAGGTGTACAAATCTTGTGCCATAATCTTATGGCAGAGATGGAGGAAAGTCACACCCTGAGGTATGAATTTATTGATTGTTAGAAAACCTGATCCACAGCTTTTCCAAAACATTGCTTCCAGCAGTTTTAGATCAGGCCTGCACTGATTGGTACAGGAATTTTGTCCCTTACTTTGGTCTCTGTATACAATATTGACCTAATATTCTGAATCCATTTGATTCAAAACTATTTTGTGATAAAATTATTGCTAGATATTTTCACAGGCTATGCAGGTGTTAGAAAGAACATTTTCTTGTTCTTAATGACTCAGTAGTGTTTCAGAAATACATGTCAAATGGAGCTAAAGAATATATTCAGGGAGTTATACAATGGGAGAGAAATTACATACAAACAGGTAATTAGTTCTGATAGTTCTGTTTCAAATATATCTTTCTGCTCAAATTGTGAGAATAAAATATATACATACTTATTTTGTAATTTCAGTATAAAGTTTTCAGAGGTTCTGCTCTCCTTTTCTTCACCTCCAAGACACACTATATCTGACCTTAAAAGACTAAAAAATTATTTTGTATACACATTAAAAATCATATGGGCATCCTTGCTGTAATTGGCAATGCATGTGTTGGGTATCTAACTTTTGTATTACCTAGAACTCAAAGAATTTGAAACCATTCATTTGATCAACAAAAAAATGTGTTATCAGAAGCAACCTGTGAGAGTAAAATATGTACAGCATAGCACTTATTATTTTCTCTTTCCTTGTTGTTTTGGGGTTTATTTCTCAACAAATTTTGCATCTTGCCTCCAAAGTAGAGTTTAAGTGTTTTCTGAGTGGTTTATGAATATGCTATGCGCTATCAAAATGTAATGTTGATGTTAGATCTTAGAGAAAAAATTTAATGAGTGGTATTTACACACAGGAGTTTGGAGCCATTGAAAAGAATAACAAGATGTCCATCAGTTCAGTTGGGTGGGCATTCCAGCATGACAGTGTGCAAGGCAGTCTTAAAAAGAACTGAAGTTCATATTGAACTAAACTTTTTACTTAAAGCTATTATGGAAAATATTCTTCCCTCACATGTAAATAGCCAACATTGTATCCAGTGGTTCTCAAGGCTGGGCAAGGAATACATCACCATTAACACAATAGCCGAAACACAATTGTCTGTCTTCGGGGTGGGCAGAAAGTTGTGCGCAGCAGCTGGAGCTTTAAAGAAACTGACAAGTTACGTTTTTATGACCTGCTTGAAACAATCTGTTTCGACATTTCAGGAATTACCACAGCTTCTGGGAAAAGCCAAGCATGCAGTCTGAGCCCAACAAGCAAGTACTCTGCGTTGAAGTTTAATTAAGCCACCTACTGAGAAAACTACCACAGAGGAACCTCTTCTCTGAGCACAGGATTTTCAAACCAATGGAGAGCATCCAGGGAAGACAGCAGTTTCGACACCCAATATATTTGCCCTAGTTCCTATGAATTACACGCCCTACTTCTTATGAATTATGCAGATTGAAAGCTCAGTTAGGAATAATGTTCACAAATTTGTTGGTTACAATGCTGAAATAGTCAGTGTATCAATCCACAAATAAAGTATGTGTTTTACCCACCCTACTGTTTCAGTTTTGTAATTGAGTAGTATAGTTAGACTTTAATTAGTTTACATATTGTCATTACCACAATCTATTTACTTTTTAAGCTTCTTCTGGTTTAGTTTTAATCCATCAATATCAGTGAATTTTCAGAAAGCTTGGTGACATGCTGCAGTATGTAATTTGTGTCCTTAGATAGCATGATAGAGGAATGAAAACAAGCATGACCTCAGAGAACAAAGATCATTAGATGGAATTAAAGAGTTTGCATGCAATAGGTGTCAGTTTATGTTAAATTAGAAAATGAGCTACTCTTGACCATAGTTTATTTTCAAACATTTCAGTTACATTTTTAAAAAATTGTTCTTTAATTTTTTTATATAATACATAATGAAGATTTTTAAATAGACATTGCATTGATGTCAGTGGGACAGTTCCTGTGAATTAAAGTTCCTAAGGCTGGATCCAGATATGAAAAGTTTATGTGAAGTTTTTTAAGTATAAGTACAGCTTGATACTTGTTGGATCATCCTACACTGGTAGGATTTTTTAAGTATAAAGAAATTCAATGTCCTGGGAGCTGTTTTCTGTGATAGCTTCACTCCTTTGAATATTGTAATAATATTTCTCTATTTTTCACTTGAAAAACTAGATTCAACCTCCACTAAAAATGCAATGAAAAAAATTCTCCCAGCTTCCTTGAAATCTAGAATGACCTTTTACATGTTTGTTTACTACTGACATATTCCAGTATTCTCTAACGCTTCTAAACCGTAACTCCACAGAATCCTTATTTAAGCCGTTGAGTACTTCCCAGAAGTGTCTCCATTTAAAAAAAAAAAAAAAAAAGAGAGAGAGAGAGAAAAAATGCAGCAAGCACAGCAGAATTAAAAACCTTGAAAATTATGTTAGATTTATAAATGTGGTACAGAAAATACTTGTTCTTTACAGTCAAATATTAAAAGCATTTACTAAAGAAAAGGCATGAAGTAAATACACAAATGATACACACAGTATGTGCAAATGGTAGGTTTTCAAATGACATGATTATAATTCATTTGCTGTAATTTGGAGATGTTAGAAGAGAATTAGATATCAGCTTTACAAATGTAAATAGCAAACACATTTATCGTTAAAGGCTTTTTTGGATTAAAAATTTCATGGCTTAATAGAAAATGCTTATATATGTATGCAAAATGTTCCCACTGTACATATAGGTATATGTGTTGAAATAGTTAAATAAATAACTAGAACTAATAAGATTAAGGTACTGAAGAACGGAGTATGCTAGGCAAAAGATTCCCAGATTAGTTTGGTCAGACATGCAGAGGTTCTTAAAAGAAGCTGCCTATAAGCTTAGAAGCCTGAGCATCTGAGAGGCAGAACAGGAAAAACAACATAAGACATGAGATTTCTGGGCTCTAAGTCACATTTAAACACCCGGTAAATGGATCTTTGCAAAGCTGAACCTTTAGCATCTGAAGGTTTTATCGGGTGTGCCAGACGAGACAGGCTGCAGGGATCAGATCATGGTGAAGGGACCAGCTATGTCACAATCAGTGTTCAAAGGGCCATATGTTCTTCCTGGTTGCACAGTGTGTTGTGGCTTGTAGCAACAAAAAAATGAAAGCAATAAACTAGGTGAGGAATGATGATGGGAGCTCCACCGTAGAGTGCAAAGTCCAGACTGGAAGCACCTGCGGGCCCCCAGGAGGAACAGTTAAAGGGACAGCAAGGGGATGGGCTCCACCAAAGAGAGAACCTATTGAGTCAGCATCTGAGTCTGACCAATGCTGTTTATCCTGCTTTGACCTGAGCAGAAATAGCGAATGACAGTATCCATATACAAACAATAGGAAGTGAGTCAGTGACCCAGTTTCAGTTGTTTTGATTTAGCGTACCTGTGCTTCTTTACAGGGCTGCTAGAACAAGATGAGTTCCAGTCACCTGAGTACAATCATCTGTATGAGAACATTGACCAGATTAATTACTTACTTCAAGGTTTCTTACACGTGACCCTGGTACACTTAAAGAAATGCTCTTTATATGGTTATAGATTTTACTACTGACAGTACTAATAAATAGGAATATTCTCTTCAAAATTTACAAATTTGTGCTGAAAATGCTACAAATGTAATTTGTGATCATGTTAAAAATTCAAATCTTAATAGCTACTTGTTTACACTTCAGTTGAATTAGAGGAGAAAGAATGTTTTTACCATGTACAAGATTAGGGCAGACTCTTAGGTAGTTTGGATTAGTGTCCTTGTGTAGTCTGCAAATAGGATATCTATAAATAACCTTAAATCTCTGTTTGGTTTGTATTTTTATATGTTCCAGGATTATGAGAACAAGACCAGAGTGAGAGTATGAGGTGAGCATGAGGTAAAGTTGTATGTGAGACAAGAAGAATCATCTGGGGCTGTTGCTTATGCAGTTGACTTCAGTTCAGGGCTACCTTCTATTCCATAGTTTTGATCATGTATAGGAGCACAGTTTATTTTCATTTTTATTTCAATTGACCAGCAGCTTATTCCTGGAGTACTCTCTGTCTGAATTTAGAAAACGAAAATACAGATCAGTTCACATACAAAGAAGAGAAGGTAAAATGACAACAGACAGGTATATCAGATTACTCATTTGTCATAACATCAAAAGAGCTTCAGCTGAAAGTATAGAAGAGTGGGAAGGTTAAGGAGCGTGCACATTTAGGACTTTTCTGAGATGACAGCATGAATGTCTGTTTGCTTGTTCAAGCAGTTATGACCTTCAAAATGCTAGAGGAATGAAAAAATGCAAATGTCAAGATAAAGCTTCTCATGAGAAGACTATCAATACCAAGAATGGTTATTGTTGATTGTCTGAGTTTTAGTGGAAAAAGGAGGACAAGTGTCATTACTGATGGTTTGACATTCTTTAAATCAGAATTTAATATTTCTTGAAAAATATTTGCTTCATACAGAAGGAATTGCCTTGGTAGTCTGAAAATCTGATTCCTGAACTCTCTCCCCACCTCAAAAAAAAAAAGTGCAGGAGGGAAACACCATGAAAACCAAACTACAGAGGTGTTCACTGGGACATGCAGCACCTCATAGTCATAGTTCCTGTGAGCTACTGATGTGAAATATCTGAGTATCAAACTTTGAGCTACTCCTGTATACATTTTATGTTTTATAAAAATTACTGGTTAAAATGCTATTAAATGAAAAGTTCAGTACTTTTCAATACTATGCAAAAACATGAAAGAAAACTATTATTTTTTTCAGTTTTAATAACAAAAATGAATAAATATATTCTAGCTAAAACTAAAATGCAGTTTTGTCTCAGATCTTCCACTGGTTAATTTTCCACTAGTCAATTTTTTAGAGATGGATGGTATTTATTGACAGTCTCACAGAAGAAACCTGAAGGAAGAACATCCCTGAGATTAGAAGCCAGGGTGAAAGTGATGAAGAGGAGGAACAAAGACTGAAAGTTATACAGAAATTTCTTTAGTGTATTAGAATAGACTTTGAAAAGTTCTAATCTCACCTCTTCACACTAATTTATTGTTCATTCCTGAGCAAATTAATCTTTTGTGCTGTATCACTACTTCTAGAGCCAAAATGCTGTTCAGAGACTGTAGATAGTGGGTGGTGATGTGGATGCTCTGGACAAGACTTTGTACTGGTGCTGTTTGCACAAGTGTGGGACTAGGCACCCAGTGACAGTGTTGCAGGACAAACAACATTCGTTTCTCCATAGCAAGGGCAGTAAAACTGCAGTCTTCTATACGTTGTATTTCTCTAAGAACCTATATGACTGGTAACAAAAATAGACCCTAAAGTGACAGTTCAAGGCCTTATCTCATGGGGAAATTTCCTGGGCACTATTTCTTATGAATTGATCTCTGCAACCAAAATTTCTAGGGAATTTAGTAACATCAGAAGAAATACTCTGTTAGTTTAAGGGTACAAGGATGCAAATACTCACTTGATCACAGTGCTTGTTAAATGGAAAATATTGAGGGGAAATCTAACTGCAATTAAATCAGGCAATGACTGAGAGAAGATTTAGCCAAAAAGCACTTGTACTGTATGATAAAATGGTTTTTGTTTCTGCTGTCCTTTAATTTTGAAAAATGCGGTTGATGCAAACAAGCTGATTTTCAAATTATATCATATGATTCTGAGAACTGGTGTAGATTTGTTCATTTGTAGTGTTTAGAGATCACAAGAAGATAATCTGCTTTAGTGAAGTGTGCTAGGCTTTTACATATACTCTCTTCCTAGTCTGCTAAAAAGTTTTGCTTCTCAGCCTGCTTTGGGTGCTTAAGTTTGGTGACAGTGGAATATTGTTGTTGTTGTTTGAGTTACTTAAGGTCATTTCAAGTCTCATGTTGCAAGCAGTTTCATAAAGCTACAAGGTCTGAATAAATAGGTCAGTTAAGTTCAGGGTTAGTGTATATTCATTTGTACATTCCTGAGTTCAACTGTCACTAAACGATGAGCTCATAGTCAGTAGCTTAAAAAGGAAAAAAATCATTTCTGTTAACTGTCTGTGGCTTAGTGAGTTAGCAAACAGGATTGAGTAAAAATAGGACAGTTAATCATCTGTAGTACAGACAGCAAAACTGTTTGCGGCTGGGACCAGGTCATCAGTGCTCTATCGTTTCTCAGTTGCTGTTTGTTGTGTCCATGTTAGAGCAGCAATGAAGCTATTGCAGCACTGGTAAAGTCAGAAAAGCATTCCTCTTCTGCATGCCAATCCCTCCAGACTCTCCTGCCCCTGCCAGATCAAGAACTGCTTGATACTTTCTTCTTGGAGTAGCGTGCACAAATGCAGAACTAATGTGTGTATATCAAAAACCAAATAAAGTGTGGCAAATCAGAAGTGGAATTTAGATGAAAAATCTGTAATGACACAGACTTTTATGGACTCAACCATTCCCTTGGCCACCTCCCTCTCTGCCCACAGGAAAGATGCAGACAGAGAAAGAAGCAGCTACAAAGTTTGTGGATTCTTTACATTTCAAAAAAGATGCACAGAATCAGAAGTGTCTGTAAAGCAGAAAAGATGCACAGCATTTTAGATGCTGTGGGCTATCTTATTGAATTAGTTTGTTTTCAGCTATTCACTTAGGACCTGGTTCTGCCTCACTTGCCTTATAGTGAGCAGCATTTTAGGGAAAATGCCATGTGCAGGATGGGACATGGGGAATTTATTCTGAGATGAACATTGCACCGTGGACAGCCCTGTGCTAAAGGCTCAGAGCAGCTAATGAGTCTCAGGGACAGGAAGTATTGTCTCTCCATAAAGTGGGGCATTACCATTATATAGTGGTTAGCTGCATTTCAACCATGCACCAGCTAGTTTCACAGGTTTCTGCATGTACTTAAGTAAATGCAGGCAGGCATTCACTCTTCCTCCCTCGGGGTAGAGGAAGTGCGTTTTATCGGGATGATGGAACCTTGAACCCATCCTCCTCCTGCTTGTGTCAGAGGGAGCTTTTGAAGTAAAGATCATGCTTGTGCACCACATCTGTACAATTCATTCTCCCCACCCCCACCCCCACTATGGAGTATGTTGTGTTTTCTTCCTTTCCCCATATCAGTGACTGCGTGGATCATACCACAGATCCCACTTTACTGCTGCTTCAAAGTCAGTGGTGAAACTCTAGGAGGCTTAGATTTCTAAGGCTTAACTCACCAACTGAGTGAGCGTTCAGCAGCCAAACACAGGTCACTCATGAAAATAAGAGGTAGCTCAAATCCAACCATCAATGTTAAATATTAAGAAATACTAAAAAAAAAAAAGGAAATCCTAATTTCAGAACATGTCCTCTGACCTCTGATGACATTCAGTAGGATGAAGTTATTGTGGGTTTTGTAAGCAAGTGCAGTCTTTGTAATTGAGGAGGGTTATAAACAGTATGGTACCCAAAGCTGACTGTAAATGTTTCAATTTCACTATTTGTTCTCCAGAGCTTATGCTTCATCATTTAGAAATCCAGAACAACAACCTTGACTCCCTAAAAGCAACATTAAATAGTGCAGTATGCTGTACTATAACAAGTATTAAAGACGTTTCCGTTCCCACTGACTGTGAGACCTCACATGTTTACTATGGCCACTGATATATTCCTTCCTTCCCGTGAGATAATCCATTTGATGTTTTTAAGCGGATATTTACCATCTCACTTCTGGGCCTCTGATCAAGTGGATTTTTTAATTTTTCCTTTCTGTCACAATAAAAACTACAGTGAAAAATTCAGAGGTTCTAAATTATAAATTTTACACTACTTTAGTCAATGTTTTCGTTGTCACTTGGCCTATTCTGCAATATAAGATATTTTATTCTCCAGTAAATTTTCAAACAAATATTTTGGATACTAAGCAGGGAATAAAAAACAATTATGATTTTTTTTTTTTTTTTACAAGATGAAGAATTGTCTTGGAAACTGCAGAAGAATTTATGCAAATCCTAGCCAATAATTGTGAGCCAAGGAGGTGTTGCAGGCCCATTTTTGGAAAAGGTTCAAAACTTTGTTAAAAGACCTGCACCTTTGAGAGCCACACCTTTTAACCAACAGAAATAAAGCTTTGCAGAGTCTGCTGTCTATTTATGATGATACATTATTTTTTTAAGTTCTAATAGCAATTTTCTTTGTGGTAGTGTCACTATAATATTAGACAATAAAAAAAAGTAATTCTATTACAAACTGCACCTCTTACAATCCACTGTCTTGATTCCAAAGCAAAATTCTGGGTCTTCACCTTGTAGTTTTGCGATAAGACCACATATATAGTTCAGATCCTTCCAAAATCCAAAATATGAGCTATATTTTAAATAAAAGATGACTGTGAGCTTTGTCACAATCTTTTGGAATGATTGCTATTCATATCTTCAAGAGGTCCATAAACTGAAGCTGAATGGATAGCTTGTCAGTGTAGAAATAATCCATATTGAGAAAGTGTAGTAGAATAATGATCTAAAATAATATTAGTTTTAATTCATGCATGAAAGTGACCTGATGGCTCATAAAAGATGAGCTATGATTGGGCTAATTTTCTTTCAAGTAGATTACAAATGAAACCTTTAAATGCCTAGTTAATAAATCCTTGTTAAAATTATTAACCTGATTAATTTCTCAAGTGGGTAGATAATTCCAATTAAGAATCTGCAAATATGTTACAGGAAAAAATCATATCATAGCTTATAAAACCACATTCATTTATTGAGTTATGTCTTAACATGCCAGAGTTCATAAAGGAGTAGTATTTATATTTTTTGCCTCTAAACTATGTATGCAGATTTGTGAGGTATTCATCCAGCACATTAAAGGGTCTTCCCTGTTACATTTATATGGTCATGGGAGAAACTAACAGTGAGAGTGTAGACCTTCCTAACCAAGGTCTGGGATTGATACATCTTGCTGGTAAAGGATAATCACATATTTTCATCTTTTCCACTTTTTTTATAATTTATGTTTAGTTCTTCAAGGAATTACATGTTTTGAAACTGAAAAGGAGGTTGTTGATATGAGATTGCTCTCCAAGGAAAGGGTAACTTTACACTCTTGACAATTAGTGGTGCTCCATGTGCCCACCCTACCAAGTCCATTTATGGGAGAGGAATAAAAGAGCTTTAATTACCTATGGGGTGATAGGTGGTCAGTCCCTGGTTCTGTCTCATGGTAAGGTCAACACCAAGGAATGCATTTTCTTTATGCTATTAATTGCATACTGGGTACCTTATAAACACAAGCTGGACTGTATTCACAATGCCATCTGATAAAATATTATTATGACTCTATTGGTAGATAAGGTTGTGATAGACTGATTAAATTAATGCAGGAAATTCCCTGAAAAAAGCTTCTAAGAAAACTCATGTTATTTCAGAGGCAGTCAATTGCCTGAATGCATGACTATCCTTCCTCTTTATGATTTGCAAAGTCCTTCCACTGAAATCACTTGAATTACATGCTAAAAAATCATGTTTGCAGACTGTATTTGCAGTTCAAATACTGAGATGCTGGAGGCTTTTGTCCATTTTACCATCTTGGTATTTAGTCTACCTGCAAATTGGTCATACTAATAATTTCCTTGCCCATGTAGTTTATATGCTTGGGTTATTTTTTTTCTTGATTGAATGAAATGCAGCATTCCCAGGTATTATGAAAGAGGTGTGAATATCAGAGAAGTTGTTTTCTTTTTATTCTCTCACACAACCCCTTAATAAAGGATCCCATTGCAGTTCTCTTATTCAGACTAACTAGTGCTTCTTTCCTCAGGCAGGGTAATGCTTTCATTATGATGGTTTTATGTACAAGGTGCTATTCAATATAATGATATCACTACCTAGGTTATGTATGCTGTTCATTTGCAATTCTTAAACTGGATAGAAAATCTGTATTAATCTGTTGTAAGTATAATTTAAAAGTGTTAGAAATTGTGTAAAATTAAGGGTAAAAAGATAATGTTTTATCGTTCTGAGTTGTTCTCGGCGTTGGAAAACGTGACTGCTCTTCTGCCCCCATTTTCCTCTCAATGTCTTTATTCAGGTGAATTGTCATGAGTTTAATGCCAGAATCATATGAAAAACAAACAGAATATCAGGCATGCAGCTATCTAGGGCAGTCATGGCAGTCATTTATGTGAATTATTCAAGCCACTGACGGTGTGCCACAGTGCCTGTTGCTACTGAAGTGGAAACAAAATCAATTGTGTACAATATGTATAGTAATATGTACAGTGTGAAGGGAAAGCAGATGGCAGGGATGCATAAAACTTTAATGTTCTCCAATCTGTTTACTTATTTTAATCAGCTATCATAATCACCCACTGTGTGCTTTGTTTACACGGGGAAGTGCTGGTGTGATCAAGCAAAAGAAAATCCCGAGAAATGTGCCAGTTCCAAAACCTGGTAATTAGAATTAGAAAACTACTGTATGCTACAAAGGATTAGGACAGACTAGAAGATATCATGAAGAGTTACCTTCCACTTAGGACTGCATTCACTCACAACAAAACTGGCATGAAATCTGTGCCAGCACAGATTTAGCAGGTGACAAGTATGGAGAGATGCTATATTAGCACTAGCCTGTATGGTTCACATTTCCTCATCCCTTGAAGTGGTAACACTGGCTTCTTTTCTAGGTGGAGCATTTTTTTCCTCAGTTCTTATCTGCTGCATAAAGTACTTGGAGACTTCTCACTAAAAAATGTGAGACGTAGTCCTCAGTATTATTTATATGATGAAAATGTGACTTGGATGGAGAATGTAGGGTTTTTTTCTAGGGGATTTTTGGCAAACACAAGATTGAATGAGCAACTCGTATTTCAGGCAAAAGCTTCTGTCTTCCAATGTTGAAGGAGAAAGAAGGTATGCTCATGATGACTAGGGTGGAGGAAGCCTGCAAATAGATTGTAGTACAAAACAAGTGCGCATGAATTTGCGAATGGCACATTCATTTTAGATTTACACGCTCTGCTCTGATTCTCAGTCATTTGTTACGACGCTGTAAGGATTTCTCGTATCTCAGACTTGCTGTAAAAGGCTTTGCCCAAGCAAACAAAATATACTGGAGGTGGAAAAAAGAATTACTGCTCACTAAATAATAATTGTTTCATGAGAGATGCCACTTTGTATCCAGTTTAAAAAAAAAAAAAGGAGGATGACAGAGATTAGTTGTTAATATTTTAAAATGAGGCACATGAATTGTTTTTATATACTAAATATGTTACAAACCACTGAACCTATGACACCTAATAATAGAAATTTATAGAAAAAATACTGTCTCTCTATGGGAAGGAAGCGGTGTAAGGAAAAGAATTGATGTTGACCAAGTTGATCAGGTTCCCACAAATTCAGTTTCTTGTCCAAAGTCAATGGAAGCTCTTTCTTCCACTTCAGTAAGTGGAAGGAAATGTATCTGCTAGGTACTTTGACCCAGATTTTGTTATTCTTGAGTTAGGGGCATCTTAGTCTATAATTAAAAGTGAAGCAGCTAATAAGTTACGAAGGAAATAATCTTACTATAGGAAGGATCACCTGTGGAGATGTGACTGCTGACCTGCAATCCACTATTCTGTGGGCTGCAAAAATACCTGATGGGAATGAGGACATGCATCCAGGAAGAATCCAAAGACAAAATTAATCTTTGAAAGTCATTCTGGGAGGGATATTTCAATTTTCCTCCTACACAGATTCTTTCAGGATCCTTGTCTATGTCATTATCTCCTCCTCTGTAAAGTGGGTAAAATAATAATTACCTTTGAGAACTAATTCCTGTTAGAAATAATGTCGACAATACCTGCAATGTGCCTGCCTAATAAGGATATTTATTCAAGAAATTAATATTAATACCTTGAACTTACTTGAACAAAGGACTAAAAGTCTGTGGAGTAACAAACAAGTCAGTGACTGTGGCTGGATCCCTGTTCTCGATGTGGCGTTGTGATCTGAGCTGGTTCACAGATCTCCCCAGCAGAAACTCCCAGCAGCAAAAGGGCAATGAATGGAACATCCTGAATTCATTTCCTCTATTGTCCATTGTTCATTGGCTAGAATGGGTGCCCTCACCTAAAATGCATCAAATTGTTTCCCTTCCCTAAAATTGTAGAGTGGAAAAAGGGAATGAAGACGATGGCTCACTAGGCTGTTTCTGTAATGGAACAGTTCCATGCCTCCTTTTATTGAAGTCTACTTTTTTTTTTTTTTTAATTGGATAAATAATAGTATTATCATCTATAGAGGATTCCATGGAAGGAAGAGACTAACACCTCCAGTATTTGAAGTTATCCTCTCATCCTCAGATGACTAATGCTGAAGAGCCAGGTAGAAAATATCAGCTGGAAAGCCAAAAAGTCTTTCAAACATCAATAGCATTGCAACAAATGGACTTATACTACCATTCAGATACAACTCCTATAAATAGGGTATTTTGCTTTCCTGTAATTGATAGGTATCTACATGTTCTTTTATGTTTCAGTTATGGCTCTCAGCATTAACACCTACACTTACGGCAAATTATATTTGAAAGACTTCTTGTTTAGGATGGGATGTCATACAGAGACACCTGGACAGGCTGGAGACATGGGCCTGTGTGAACTTCATGAGGTTCAACAAGGCCAAGTGCAAGATCATGCACCTGGGTTGGGGTAACTCCCAGTATCAATATAGGCTGGGGGAAGAAAGGATCGAGAGCAGCCCTGCTGAGAGGGTCTTGGGGGTACTGGTGGATGAAAAGCTGGACATGGGCCGGCAATGTGCGCTGGCAGCCCAGAAGGCCAACCGTACTCTGGGCTACATCAGGAGAAGCGTGGCCAGCAGGTCAAGAGAGGTGATTCTGCCCCTCTACTCTGCTCTGGTGAGACCTCACCTGGAGTCCTGCATCCAGCTCTGGAGCCCTCAGCACAAGAAGGACATGAAACTATTGGAGCAGGTCCAGAGGAGGGCTACAAAAATGATCCGAGGGCTGGAGCACCTCTCTTATGAGGACAGGCTGAAAGGGTTGGGCTTGTTCAGCCTGAAGAAAAAGAAGGCTGCGGAGAGACCTGATTACGGCCTTTCAGTACCTAAAGGGGGCCTATAGGAAAGATGGGGACAATCTTTTTAGTAGGGCCAGCTGTGACAGGACAAGGGGTAATGGTTTTAAACTAAACCAGGGTAGGTTTAGACTAGATATAAGGAAGAAATTCTTTCCAATGAGGGTGGTAAAACACTGGAAGGGGTTGCCCAGAGAGGTAGTGGAGGCCCCATCCCTGGAAACATTCAAGAACAGGTTGGATGGGGCTCTGAGCAACCTGATCTAGTTAGCGGTGTCCCTGCTCCCTGCAGGGGGGTTGGACTAGATGACCTCTAGAGGTCCCTTCCAACCCAAAACATTCTATGATTCTATGATTGTTGTAACGCTTAGAAGCTCCCTCTGGATACAACAGTGTACCTAAGCTGCAGGTCAGCTGAGGCAACTGTGACGGCTCCTACCTTAGCAAACATAGTTGAAGAATGAACCAGAGGACTTGAAAGCCAAATGCAGCCTCTTAGGATCTGAGCATTTAGTTCAGCTCGTGTATGCCATGAGATGCACACAGCCAGACGGGCAGAACCTTCTCAGATAAATTTCAGCAAATATGATAGAGTAGGAGTGTTGTGGTTCATCCCCAATTGGCAACCAAGCAGCACACAGCTGCTTGCTCACCCTCTCTCCTGGTGGGATGGGGGCAACAAACTGAATAGCAAAAATAAGAAAACTCATGGGTTGAGATAAGTACAGCTTAACAATTGAAATAAAATAAGTAGATGATTATGATGATGATGATGATGATGATAATAATAATAATAATAATAATAATAATAGTAACTGTAATTAAAATGAAAACAATGAGAGAGAGAAACAAAACCCAGGAAAGACAAAATGATGCAACTGTTCACCACCCTCTGACCGATGCCCAGCCAGTCCCTGAGCAGCCATCACTGCCCCCCCCAGCCAACTCCTCCCATGTTTCTATACTGAGCAGGACGTCATATGGTGTGGAATAGCCCTTTGGCCAGTTGGGGTCAGCTGTCCTGGCTGTGCCCCCTCCCAGCTTCTTGTGCCCATGGCAGAGCAGGGGAAGCTGAAAACTGCCCTTGACTGGTGCAAGCACTGCTTAAAACATCAGTGTGTTATCAACATTCTTCTCATGCTAAATCCAAAACACAGCACTATGTCAACTACTAGGAAGAAAATTAACTCTATCCCAGCCAATCCAGGACAAGGAGAAATACAAAGCTGACCTGCTTAGTGTCAGCTGAACAATAGCTTACCAATTTTGATACTGTCCTCTATAAAGCATGGGTAAGGTTTACAAACCCCTCACTCAAACTGAAAGAAGAAAATCTTAATGTTCTGGTTATACCAATTGACCTGTCCTGACACTCAACAAACCAAACAGGCCTTAGGAAGTGACTGAAGAACATCAGTTTGTTTAAAGGAGGATTCCTTGGTTATCAGAATTTTATTCTATCCTTGCTTGACTTCTTACCTAAGTACCAGGCTGCATGTCTTCACTCTGTCAAGTTTATATGTTCAGAAATTTTTGAAAGGTTGAATCACAAAGCATTTTAATCACATGCACTCAAATAAAAGCCTAATACTGACCTGCCATGACATTCAAGCACAGTTTAAAATCAACACACAGGAAGCAAGGTTATGTTTAGTTTGGGGAGTTTTTACATCTACTTTATATAAACCAACAAAGCTGTTAGGAGTGAATGGAAATGACATGAGAGCATAGTAAGAGGTCATGTCAGGCAAAGCTGATTTTTTTTCACTTTTCTTTCTTTTCTAGTTAAAACAAAGGCATTTAACCATTTAAACACAAGTCTGTTGACGAAGACATCACTATATCAATCTCAGTTGAGTAGAGGGTTTAAGACAGAAAAATATTCTGTTTTCTTTGATTTTTCTTCCTTAAGTTTGACCTGGATCTCCACCCGGTGCCCTGGTACTAACCATGTGACCAAAAGTAAGATATGTAAAACCTTGCAATACTTTATCTTGGCAGAAGATACAGAATAAATTCAGAAATGGCCATGACAGAACTATGAGTTTATATAGGTCCCACATAAAGTACAACACCGCTATATTCCAAAGAGGCAAAATACGAGATGTAAAACAATGACATAAAAGGAATTACGCATTCAGGAGCCTGTTTCATGATGGTAATGAATGTCATGTGTCTGTTTTGAAAAAAACAATCTGTTGAAACTGAAGTAAGTAGGTTATTACGCAGGATTTTTATAAGAAATCTGATCAGCACTGCTACATACAGTTGAAGTACATGATGCAAAATTTAAGGTGGGAAAAATATCCACATAAAGCAATATGCTTTTGCTGTGTTCAGCAGGAATAAAATGGATTTATGTGAAACTGCAGCAGACACCTTTTGCTTCATTCTCCCCTGTGATGTCAGTTTTATGGTACAGATGGAAGAGAGTTCATAAATACACTTATCCCCAAATCCCAGTCTTCACTTTCTATGTTCTTTCTATCCACTGAAGTGGAGCTCAATTGTTAAAAGGTACAGAACAAAAAAAAGGAGAAGTGAGCTCAACTTTTGTAGAAAAATCAGACTGGCAGAAAAGACAGGGACTAAAACCTCATCAGATGGGTCTTTCTCTGTATTTAACAACCTATTCATCTATCAACTGTTGTTTACGCATAATACACAAATACATAGAAACTCATGAGCAACAGACAAAAAAATCCCAATGTTACATTACTTTATTAAAGCAGCAAAATCATGCATCTGAAGGATAGGAAATGCTGGAAGATGGTTACCTGGGTACTATCAATTCAGCAGTCTTTTGTGAACGCTTCTGATCTGTATGAATTACAATGCAATTTTAATTAAATGATTTTTTTTTTTCCAGGGGACTTCTGTTTCATTCACAATACAGACTGGATGATGCTTACTTAATGAGCAGCTGCTTAATACTTTGTTTTTGTTTCATTGTTCAGCATGTGTGGTCCCATTTGTTATTTACTAGACACTAACAATCCAGATTCCTATTGAGAACTATTCATTTCCTCAGAGACTTTTCTTTTCTGATTTCACTATCATGTAGCAATACATCACAGAAACCTTCTCAGCACCCTGTGATACCAGGGATGTTGTCATTCCCATCAGAGATGGAAATTTGCTATGTGAAGGGATTAAAATTCAACAATTTTATTGTGTGGCCAGCTTCAGAAAACTGTGCATTCTCTATTTTGTAGACTAATTTTAGCACTATCTATTCAAATATATCTCCCACCAAGTTCGACTGCAACTGAAGTAGTCAGCAGAGTAGACTCCAGGAAATCTGGTTAAGTAACCAGAAAATGAAAGACACCAGGTGACTGACCTAAATTTGGTTTAAGTGACTTGAAACGCATCACACAGCAACTTTTTTACTATGATAGAATATACAATTCTCTGGGGAAGCATTCAACTTCCATAAAAACAAGACAGCTTTTCTTGCCTAGCAATCCCTCACACCACTGTCTGCCCTCTTCCTAACCTTTGTGGGACTTTCATGGTGGACAGCTTCCCTTGTCTTTATGTTGTCTGGTGATTCAAATACATGTGCCGTGCAAAAAAAGTACCAAGCCTTGTCATGAACAGTTAACATAATGTATATTCACAGTGGGGAGGGTAAATTCAGATTGCATCGGTAATCTTAATTCTGATGTGTTGACATCTATCTCCTCAATTTTATAATCCTCATGATATTCCTTTACCATACCTTTCATATATGGCAAAAAAGGCAGAAATCTTAAAGCAGAATCTTCCTGACTCCTTGTCACGTTTGCATCTGTGCATTGCAATAAATGCATTGCAAATAAGTGCATTGCTCCTTTAGGGTTAACAGATAGACAAAGCTCTTTTCCTTTTTGTGGTATCTCTTTTAGTTCCCAGTTCAAGCCTCCTTGCCCAGCTGTCAAGGGTGAGACGGAGTAAATGAAAACCCATAGTGGAGCTGGGTACTGGGATTTATTTAAGAATCATCAAGATTATCCCTTTTACCCTGTCTGATTCTCTCACTTGCTCCCCCGCAGTGCTGCACTCACTAGGTCTCCGCTTCTTCGCTGGGCAGTCCCTGCTGGCCCTGGAAGGTTGGGCAGAAAGCTGCGCCAGTTCATGCTGCGCAGCTGCTTGCAGCTCCCTATCCCAGATGCTACCTGCCAAGGTCCCTGGGCATTTCCCAGCATTATCTCACCTCTCAGATTTCCAGAATACTCCCTGATTTGCAGGATGATTTGGGATGGCAGGATTATGTTGAGATGGCAGGGTTATGTTCATGGTTGGACTTGATGATCTTAAAGGTCTTTTCCAACCTAGACGATTCTATGATTCTATGTTTCCTCCAGTCAGAATAGTCACCTTTTCCTTTCCAGGCCACCTTTTTCTTTCTGAGACCACTTCTCAGGAACCCTCCTTTTTGGCATCCACCTCTTCTTTCAGCAACTCCCTTTTCCCACCTAAATAATATATGCACAGCAGCACATGTGATCCACTTCCTAATCGGTGGATCCATCTAATGTCTTTTTATTAATTGGAGGATTCAGAACCTGTCACTTTTATATAGTCCAGGTGTTACCAAAATTTACAACCAGCTGGTGCGAGTTGCACCCATCAAGTAGTGGATTTCAACTTTAGAGTTCGGAAGTTCAGTTTCAGGCATTCACACCGCCCCTCTGCCCCCCAGATGTTCTCAGTTGTGTGCCACCTGTTAGCATTCACTATTTAAGCTGGTTTTGCCTACATTGCTAACCTGTACTAGTATTGTTACTTTTTCCAGTTTCTGGAAGCTCCCTGTTTCAATCTACCTTTTGTTTTGTTTCAGGACTCTTGATCAAACAAGATTACTTTCTGTTTCTCACTCTCTGAAGCCAGAGGGAGACTACTGGAGAAAAGGAGACCTCAGTCTGAAAAATCTGGGATCAGCCACCTTGGGGAAGTTCTGTACTAAAATGAATTATTCTGAGTACATGGCATATTTGAAACCAGTTCACCCTGGAAACTGTGAGAAACTTGTCCATATTCAGTGATGATGAAGTCAGAGACATGATTTTCCTAAGACCTTAAAGCTTCTGCCTTACACTTATGAACCACAGTTTTTCACATGATTTTAATTTGACTTCATAGGGATTAATTTCTGCAAGTGGTGTTAAGTCACATTCTCAGCATAAAAGACATTCCTTTCCTTTATACTGGGGCCCTTATTCTACCTTCTTATAGAAAGGGCCATTCATTACTTTGGGGTTTGTAGGATTATTTTATTTTCCCCACTGGCCAAACTAAATGTTTTCCTTCAGCTTCATTTCCTTAAACATTTGAATCAAATTGTCTTGTGATGATAATGATAATGGTAATTGACATTCCCATTGGTATATGTCTTCAGTTCCAATTTAAATTTCAAGATGTCAGGCACAAGTTTTCATGCTGAAAAAATATGAATTATTGTCCATGCAGCAGGCTAGCAGATGTTCCCATTATTATTTTAAAGCACAGGGTATAGACTGTATGAACATTTTTCCTAAAGAGGCTGAACTCAGTCACAGATTTTTAGTGGTTTTCTAGGGGAAGAAAGACTTAGCCAAGTCATTGTTTCAGTTCAGTTCTGTCATTCAACCATAGTGTTAGTTATTTCTATTTTATTTCTAAATTACACCATGGCACCATTTTTGGAATGAGAGCAGCTCAGTGTGCATGTTATTGAGCCTGTATATAATTATCAGAATACATTATGTACTGCATTCTCCAGTTCTTCTAAAAAGTATATTTGAATGTCTAGCCATTATCTGGTTCCTAAATACCGTACTGCAAGTGAAAGAAATTATGCATTTTATGGACCTGGGAGGGAAGTTTGTACCACAGACCCTGATATATTCAGATTCAATCGCATGCTCAGAGTTTTTATAGGGGTGGTCAAGGACTTGATTTCATGAAGGGTACATAACACAATAAACATGTAAATTTATGTATCACTGACATAAGTACAGTGTTTCTATATCTACAACAGTTTTAAAAACACAAATTCGGGTATGATTACAAGGAAGTGGAAGAACATTATATTTACCACTAGCATGACAATACTGAATTTTTACAATGCTAACATGTTCTCATTAAGAACTGAAAAAAATTGCTTAGCTTAAATGGCCAAAACCAAATTTAAGGCAGAACCTCTACAAGCAATGAGACGAGTTGCTGAGGTTACATTTCATAGTAGAGGGCTATGTGCAGATGCTCATTTATTGTTCACTGGCACCAAAAACTAGGTGCTATGCAATTCATACCAGCAATGTCTCCAGCAAACAAAAAGGTGAAGGGACTGAAACATGGAAACCCACCATGAAAATATTACAAACATTCCCATGTTATTAAAAAAATTGCTCACTAAAAAAAAAAAAATTAAAAAAAATAAGATATAAGGTCTCTAAATAACACTACTGACTATACCAGCATTATTTTTTAACTGATTAGAAGATCACATAGGTGAAAGGGAAGCCACTCATAAGCCAGGCTCCATTAATACTCTTTTTGAGGGTAACACACTCCTTGTATTCTGTCCTGTAATAATGTTGAGACATTCAAGGGGAACAAAGAGAGCATCTTGTACTCCTTCATGCTAAGTGCTGAACTGGGAAAATTATTTGACAGAGGAAAAAAAATATATCAGGGAGAGATAAAGAAAAAAATCTGTTTCCTGGTGACAATCCAGGCAAAATGGCATCCCAAATGTTTTCCTTCAGGGTCTCAAAAATTCGAACATCCAATCACCTAATTTTATTCTTTCCCT
>NW_009259596.1:5633782-5635503 GCF_000687185.1 Egretta garzetta
ATAGGATATTATTCATTTCTGCCAGTACTCTGATGTGCTTTTTTCCTATGCTTTCCTAAATCATAGAAGCATAGCATGTTTTGGGGTGGAAGGGACCCCTAGAGGTCATCTAGTCCAACCCCCAAAATGGACATACTGGGATCAACAAAAGCAAAGAAAGGACATCTGGTTGCTTTATGTATGAACCATCGTATTTTAACATTGCATTTCAACTATTGCCTGTGATCTGGCCCAGCAGTAGACTCCAAACTTCAGAATAAATTAAATCAACTTAAGTAGGGTAATTCTGTGGTGACTTCATGAAATGAATTGACATAGAAACCTGGAAACCTTATCACTGTTTTTTAGCAGATTAACTTCAGTGCTAAATAAGGGTCACATGAGAGAAGTACCAGTGAAATCTAGGTCTAGTATGCTAGTATTGACTGCTGAGATGTAACTAATGTAGTTCAGCTGAGGTAAGAGGCAGAAGTACTGACCCAGAGAATCTCTTAAATATTTGAACACATACATAAAAGAAGGGGAACAAAAAAGCAAACTTAGCATTGCTAAAGATTTTATTTAAGCAGAAGATTGTGAGATTGTGTTTAAAACATATCACATCTTTATAGATGCAATAAATATTTTATTTTCAAATTTTTTTAAAACACAAACTCTAGCTGCTGTTAAAATAAATTTTGCCAGCCATAAGAATGCAGCCACCATATGTGCTTTTATATCAACTATAGTTGTGATAATATTGCATATGACAGTTTATGAAAGAATCAAATATTGACTTCTTAATGGTTATCAGTTAAAACATTTAAAACATATGAAAAGTGGGCATTTGTTATCTTTGCTTTTTGCACTTTATACTTCTTACTTTTTGAAAATAACAGAAGATAAAAACTGTAAAAAATCCTAAAACACAAAGAGAGAACCAGTTTCACGTTTCACCTATGAGAGAAACAGAAAGGTAAGAAAATTCAAAAAGTAAAAATGGAATAATACTAAAGAATAAATTTTGCTCTGCAATGTGTGTTTATTGTTCCTATATTTCTGTCTAGGAAATACAGCTACAAATGGCTAATTTGTAGAAAGATGTTTATAAATATGCATTGTATAAATAATTAATACTTCTTCATTAACAACTTTATGCACTGGAAATCTTATTGGTGCAATTTTGTCTGACATTTAAATTTGGAGCCTTGCAGTATATAGAAAGTACACCAGTGGTGCTCTCACTGAAGGTTCCCTCTTGGTAGAAGTAAGGTTGAAGTTACCATCTAGAGAGCCCCATTTGCAGTATGGACACAAAGTACATTTCTCAGAAGAAAAGCACCTCTTATCCATGTTTTTTCACCAGCTTGCTATCATACCTTGAAATGAAGCGTGTTTGGATTGATGGCATAATTCTCTCACTTATGACAAACAAACAAAAAAAAGAGCATCTCTACTGATATACTGTGGGTGTTGTCACAAGCCCTTGAGCCTTTCATTGCCTTCAAACCCCGTTACAAAGAAAATAAACTTTCTAGGAAATGGAAGTACTGGTAAAGTGTTAATCTATTTTAAGCCTCAGGCTATTTGAAAAATCACAGATTTGCCACGTGTCTACAGAGCTAAGAATGAAACTAGAACAGTGCTGAAAATCCCATTTTGTGCACTGCCAGCAAAAAGAGCAAAAAACACGACTGTGCAGATTTGCTATAAAGCATGCTGTTTTCTTACCTTCAGCCCAT
>NW_009259596.1:5635540-5657833 GCF_000687185.1 Egretta garzetta
AAAAATGTACGTCATTGCAGCTCATAAACAGAAATTCAACAGATACATATGCATAGAAACATATGTGCATTCACATGTAAAGAAATGTTCAGGTGACTTATTACTGTAAGAGCTATTGCAACATTAAAACCTCCAATTAATGTCAGTGTGTTGGTGGTCAAACAATAGGAACAGCTTGTCCAGAGAGGATGTGAAGTCTCCATCTTTGGAGATACTCAGATCGTGCCAGACCAAACTGTTCTAGTTGGTTTTGAGTGGGGAGTAGGAGTAGATTATCTCCAGGGGTAAATCACAGCCTAAATATTCTATGATTCTACTGTTCATTAAAATTATCACTGAAATGAGTAGCGCTAATATTCTCCAAGATAAATTAGAGAATACATTGTACAGGATCCTATTCTTGCAGAAATGATAGAAACCTCCCCCTAGAAGGGTGTTTCATGTTTTCAGTCAAATGTCAAGCCATAACACTGTCGGGTGAAAGTGTAAATTGGATCCCTTATGCTTGCCTTCTTTTTGTGTTCTATTTTCTTTACTGCACAATAATTTTCTTTTCTTGAGAGGTGAGGCCAAACAGCCACATGGCTACAGTGCCTCTTCAGAAATGAACCTCTTTGATAAGACTGGCTGAGAGGAAAGAAAAAATGAGAAGACACCCACAATGAGGTACTGGTAACTGATAACATGGAAGTAAAGTACTGCTTTCTTTTTTTCCCCCTCTACCCTAAGAAAATGTTGATTTTCAGCTGAAAACAATCTCTTTATTTTTTTGTAATTAACACAAAATTAAAGTTCTCAGGTAATGAAAACCACTGTTTAAAACCCTCAGAGAGTTAAAAATATTTCTCTTTTATGACAATTTTTGGTCAGTCTTATATTAATGTCACTGAGTGTTCTTTAAAGCAATCACTTATATTACATCAAAAGGGAGAATCTACTGAAGCATACATTTTTTCATAAAATGATAATGTTACTAGTCTGTTGCCCTACAGCTCTATAAACGTCCTTTTCTCCCTTTTTTCCAGATCTCTTTCTGTCAAGGGAGTATTTTCCCTTTGGCTGATAATTAACAGTAAAATCTTTCATGTCTTTCTTCTTCTAACTTTTTCTTGGTTAGTAATGAGATGCAACTCCACAGGACTGTCTTCCAAAAGCAAACTAGCTATCCTGTCACTTAATAAGTTTTTCCCAAACTGAGTTATTTTCACAATGATTTTAACACATTTCTGATATTGAACTTAAAGATTTCTTGCTGTCTTGATGGCTTATCATGATGAGATTCTATTAACTGAAGTTTCTCATTTTGGAATGGATCTAAAACAACCAAGAAAACAAGACTAATTTTATAACAGCCTTAATGCGCCACTTCAGCTCATTTGATCATGTGATCATTTTTTTTCTCATGTTAATGGAAAATTATGTCGTAGTCAGTTCATGTAGTTTTTACTCTAGTGGTTCAATGCAAGGTAGTGTGCAGCAATGACTAAGTCCAATAAGTTTTTAAACTTTCAAAATCAAATCAACATGTTGTGTGTAAATATAGAAATTAGATTCAAAATGAATCTTTGGCTCTTGGCCAAAGGTGGTGACTTGGGAGGCATAAATATTTTTTTTAATTACGTCAGTGGGTTTGGGCTACAGATACCTTAAATTCTGAATAACAAAATAGTTTATCCTGAAAAGAAAAACAATCTTTAATTTTTTTAAATTTTTTTTTTATTCTAACTGAAAACCATAGTGTCAGATTATTTTCTTGATGAGATAGCATTACTTAGGAAAAAAAAGGAATAATTGTCAGGGAGTAGACCTATGTATGAAGCATCAGATGTAGAGCTAAACAAAGCTGTAAGTCGTCTTATTTTTTGCCATGTCTGAAACCTGATTACTACTTTTTAACAAAGCCTGAGTGTGGCAAACTGGAAATGGACAAGCTCAGCTAAGAATAATTCTGCACTCAAACTTGTCAAATTATACAGTGTCTTATCATGACACAGGAAGGGCAGTGAGTGTGGAACCATGCAAAAATAGTAGCTTTGTGGTTTGTTTTCCCCTTTTGAGCTATTCAAGCACTAAGCCCCATTGCCATCAGAACATGCTTCTGGGTACTTAATGTTAGAATTGATTTGGCACATAAATAGTCTTCACCTCACTCTTGCACAGTTGCCCAGGCTCTGTTATGACAGCAGCAAATCCCCCCCCTGTTAAAAACACTTGGAAATATTTGTATTGATTGCAATGATCTTAGGATGATATGTTGAAGGAAGTGGATATAAATACTAATAAAAATCAACAAAACAAGAAATGAGTGCCCCACTGAACACGGACTCAGTCAAAGCATTTCAGCCTTCATATTGCAGACTGTTGTAAGAGAGATCTAGTCTGGTTTGCCTTAAATTGTTAACTCAACAGTATAAGAGATATCAAAAACAAGCTACTAAAATAAATGTGCACACCAAAATTTTTCAGGGATTAAAGAATTCCCAAACGTCTCTAAATACATATTGTTAAATCTGTCCTCAGACTGCTCTTAGGCAAAGCTAAGGAAAATCCCATTTGTAACAGAGTTACTGCATTTCTATCATCAAGCCAAAATGTTAATTTATACCATGAATTTTCCACAAGGGATGAGTACATGAACCTAAAATGTTTCATTTTGCTTTCTATAAAATTTGTGTTAAGGAAGTAAAGAAATCCCTACAAATCAATGTCTTATTTGTCTTATTCTCAGTTTCTGAAAAGATCTTTGTTAATGCCTGGAAAGCAATTACATCTGAGATACAATGGGTGTCTTTGAATTCTGTTGTTGTATTCTAAACAATTATTGTATTTTTTGTAAGCTGGAGGAACTTCAAAAGTTTGGGAGATTTAGGTCAGTTGAATGCTTAAATAGCAATATTTTTCCCTGATCTTAATCAAAATGTTTTGATCTGTAGAACTAGGTTGAACTATCACAAGAACTGCTTATGGGGAATTTATGATGCCTCTGTTTCTGTTTAGCTGGAAAAAATACAATAACAGGCTACAGACAGAAAGTACAGCATTTCTGGCTTGATGCAAGAGAGGAGATAGAGAACTGTCATGCCCAGAACTAGTTTCATTTCTTATTCTGTCTGCATGTTTTTCCCATTAAATTTACTTTCCTTTATATTCCTACTATAAAGTCTTCAACTAAAACCAGACATTTTAAAGTATCATATGGTTACCTTGTCACAGAAATCTTTATTGATCCCATACAGTTGTGGAGAGGGCCAAGGCATAGGGTATACCATATTAAAGGACCACGTCCAGGAAATGATTGTGCTAATTGTCATGACAGACACCGTACTAAAATACTAACTTTTAACACAGCTCTAGAAGAGAATCTCCTGTAAGAAAAGAGGAGCTAGAAAACCTTATGCTTATTTGGCTCTAATATAACATTAATCTTTTCTCCCATCTTGTGAACAAGGCTAAATATCCAGAAGATAAAAACATTCCCAATGTAATGCATCATTTTCTTTGCTGTTTTTCTGGGGTGCAAAAATTTTGAACAAAGAAATTCATTTAAGCGAGATTATTTAGCAAAGAGGTCTCTGATTACAGGGGGGAAATAGAGCAACTGTCAGTCATCGAAAAACTTTGCTTTTTGCAAATCACATTGTCAGCTTTGTGCATCAGAAGGTCGTTGATATGGCTGAAATGCTTTAAGTGAGGATCGCAGTGATTTTTCTGAAATTATGATGATAATATTATCTCTATTATATAGCACTATTCACTCCAATAGCTTTCAGACAGTTTTACAGCTAAATGTACGCAGCACTACTGAAATGCAATTACCAATGAAGTGGAAAGCTCAGCCATCCAATATGTAACACAACAGTAAGACCTCAGAATGTTTTAGCCAAAGGAATTTACTGAGTTCTGGGAAAATTTTTAAGGAAAAGTCACAGTATCAAAACAGAGCAAACCAGACCCCATTTGTAGAAACAGTTCGGAAAGATCTGCTTACAATAATTGCATTACATTCAGTTTATCCATTTAAGAAGGACCTGTCCTGAGTCATGCACTCAATTCTTGTAATCTGTGACTCTTGATATTTTGAACCCTAAACAACGCCATAAGAAATCACTGTTTGGCAGAGCAGAGTATTATAAGCAGTGTTCAGCCAATTAGCCAGCTCTTTATGTTTAATGTACAAACTTATGCACTTCTGAAGGTAATAGCTGCAAGGATCTGCAATTAGCTTACAGTATCCAACTCCTGGCTACCTTCCTTCCATTGCACAGAAACATTCTTTCTGTGAACAAAATTAAAGAAAAAGTTATTTAAAAATGAGTGCTTTTTGTGGGACATCTGAGGAAACCATGCAGCAAAATATGCAGCACACCCTTGAATGGCCAAGTCTTTTTTTATCAATGTTACCCTATTGTCAGATAAATAATTCCATTGATACAGTGAGACAGTATAACTTGTCCTGTTAAAGCCAGCTTAGGTTTAGTACAGCTGTTAATACATTATTAAACAGCTTCAGTCAGATAAATCTAATTTGACTACATGGTGTAGTTGTAATTGTAACAGACTCAACCCAGTTTAATAACCCGTGTTCACTAGAAGCTGGCTCCATGCACAAAGGATAGCTCTTCATGTTTCTAGAAATGCTGGAGCTCAAACATAAATACCTAAGAAATTATGACAGTATTTAAAAAATTATTTGCCCTTGACATAGATTTGCCAGAAACCTTCTGGATGGCCAAACCACCCCAGGGAAAACTTATTAGCACAGTGTTGCAGCAAGGGCTGGTGTCCTGCCTGGAGCCTGGCAGGACCCCATTGTAGTGAAATTTGTGCTAATTGCGCAAATTGCATTCTATTTCCCCAGATAACAGAGAGCTGATTATAATCTACTAAACACAATTTATAATATTTCTATCTCAAATCTTTAAGGCTCTTATGCTTTCAGCTAACTAGAAAGTGCATCTTTGAGCGTTATTCACCACTTCCTCCTACAAGTTCAATTGTTCTGTGCTGAAAACAATGAAATGTTTCAGAAACAAACCACACAATTAGAAATGAATGAGCATTTCAGAATTGCAGCAGCTCATATTCTGTTATCCTAAATTAGCACTTTAAAATGTTTGATTTTACCCTACTGACATTAATTAAGCTCACCATGTGCTCATATATGACAAATTAAGGGAATCATTTTTTTTTAAAGGAGCTCATCTAGCTTTAATTACAACATACTGTACATTACACAGAAAATACTGCTCCAAACTACTGCTTTCAATTCACATCTGATATATTCAAATTAATTAATGGCTATAATTTAAAATGATTAACAAAGAAACAAAGATAGTTAAATCGGATAGTTTAAATTACTGTATGTCCAGCTACTTGAGAATGAGATAATTATTGTCTCACAACACTCATGGGAGATAGAAAAAATCATTGACTAAATTAATGTGGCATAAGCTAATTTTATATTTCCACACTGCCTGAACAATTCTTTTTCAAATCTGACAAAGTCTTGTGTGGCATAACCAGTCCTAATTTAGCAAATCGTCTTAATTTATGTAGAGTATGTAATCGTTTGCTTAGTAGAATGGGAAATTAGATTCCTTTTTTCCTTTTCATTTGTATACCTTGTTCTCTTTAAATTAATTTCTTCCAAGAAAGAATTTAAACATGGACTTTAATCCCATTTACTTCAGAGCTTTAATTCTGAAAGGCAGTTAAGTAAGACTACTGTCCTGAATCAGGGTCCATTTCACTCTAATCTTTCATTCAGAGTCAGAGAGGAACTTCATTTCTTCTATGGATGGTGTTTAACAAAAGCCAGTGCAAAGACTAGTTAGGTCTTCTCGAATACCTTAACTAGTAAAGATTAGCTGGTCTGGTGGTCCATACAGTTAATAAATTGCAGTCATGAGGGCTAGTTTGGGAACTCTACCCAGCCCTGCCTTTGCTAT
Source organism: Egretta garzetta (assembly GCF_000687185.1). Classification (NCBI taxonomy): domain Eukaryota; kingdom Metazoa; phylum Chordata; class Aves; order Pelecaniformes; family Ardeidae; genus Egretta; species Egretta garzetta. Next base: position 5,641,489 of record NW_009259596.1, read on the forward strand.
TCACATGCGAGGAAGAAGTTTTATGGATTGCTTACTTATTAGGTAACTAATAACTGTTACCTCACTGTATGCTCCTAATGAAAACAAAAAAAAACCAAAGCAAACCTAAAATGTGTTCTGAAATATATCTCAAAAATTTTGTAAAAATTTGAGGAAAGTAATTTTTTTTTTTAGAATAATCCAATTGTAACCATTTCTTACCTGTAAATACCCAATAAAAAAAGAACAGAAATTCAGGAGAATGAAAAAATGAACCTTTCTTCGCCCAAAAAACCCCACTCCAAACCAACCACAAAAGAACAAAGAAAGAAACAAAAAAAATAGGGCTAAATTAAACCACTTGACTTAAGATGTCTGAGATTTCCCTTCAGAGACCAAGTGCCTAATATATAGGTCTCTGGGAATTAACTTAAATATGTCAAGCAAGCAATCTGGATCTTGCTTAAAGTCAATATACAGAGAAATCACTATATAAAGTCAATAAACAGAGACTCCTATTTGATGATGAAGAATAGAGAAGAACTCAGCTAAATATCAGTCCAGAACAGGAGATTAAAAGGTAGAGAGAGATACATAAAAATGTAAACAAAAAGATTTATCAAAGAGCATCTCATGAATTAGCTACATAAGGGAGAGACTGAACATGCTGATGAGAGTTGAAACCTCAAAATGTAGTACTCATGCAAAGCAGGTATTTCATTAAAAAGATAGCAGTAATAAAAGAGTGACTTTTAAGCTAGGGAAAGTCAAACATGTCATATTATCCCACCAATTAAATGCAAAAAACTTGGCATGCAAATAAGAAGCCTTACTTTTTCTACTTACCTCAAAACACTTCAGTACTTCAGATGTTCCATGCTCTGAAGTTATTAAAAAAAAAATCTCTAGAAATGACAGGCTGTTCCCAGGCTGGGTTTTTCGATAAAGAAATAACAGATTAAAAAATCTAAGTGGCAATAGCGAGTCTGAAATAAAGGAAAATCTCTAGGACCTGTGGATATCTCCTGTGAATTTTATTGGACATTTAAGGAGGTCCCTTGGGGTGACCTTTAATTCTGTTATATTCTCCTTTTCTATAAAGACTTGATCTTACGATGTTTTTACAGGCCCAATCACCTGTGAATCATAAGAAAAAAATTAGAAAGGCACTAGCAGCCCCATTAAATTCCACATTCTCCTTTCACTTAAATGCAGGTCAAAGTAGATTCATAAAGGACAAAACACTTCACAAGTAATACTTACAAGAATTGTCCATGGTGCCAGATCAACAGTAAATCAATTTCTACTGCTTTTGCTGAGTTTAAACACACTTGTAATAGAATAGCACAGAACTTCCCATTTAAAGTCCCATCCCATACAGACACTTCCTTTCTTGCCCCCCCCCACCCCCCGTACTTGAATGGATTGTTTCTCTTTATTTAAGGCTAAAACCAGCTGCCTAAATCAATGGGGTTAAATCACTCCTGTTTGAATTGCAGAGAGGAACCCTTTTGCTGTTGGCACCAACCACAGAGCATTTTGCAAAGAGGATAGGTCCCAGTGAATCCATCATAGGGATCCAACTTGGAAGGGCACAGCAGAAAATAACCTTATATGGTGATGATGCCATGATATTTTTATCTAACCTGAACAGTTGCTTAAAAGAAATACGTAAAGCAATCTGCGATTTCAGGAAAGTGTCTGGCTATAAAGTAAATAGTGCCTAATATAAAGTTCCAGCTAAATCTGCCTGACTCAAAGAAGTTATTTCACCAGAAAACACTTGGATTCTATAATTTATTCATGAATTAAAACGTCATGAAATCAAGAAGACTCCAGTAAAAATGAAATACTGAAACACTGGTCTATCAAACAAACAACATCTGAAGTGCTGAGGAGAAACATTATTCCTTAGTGCATGTTTGTGTTTATGGGTTAACTAGCCATAGTTAAGTGAAGTTTTGATCGAGTTATCCTTCTTATTTCAATTTTATCTAATAATCCACTCAGATAAAACTTTAATAGGTCCAGAGAAATTTATATAGAATCCAAAAAGATCAGGAAGAACAGTATTTATATGAGAAACAAGGCAATTATTTGTCCTAAATGTTACATACTGCTGTCAAGGGAGAAAGTTCAGTGTGTAAGAGGAATCTACATTTGAAAAAAGAACATCGCCTGGCCTTTGTTAGCAAGAAATGGCACGAAAGACAGAAATTACCTCAGAGATTTTCTTTTCACCTTTATATTTGTCCCACTTTTAGGAACAGAACAAATTCATGAATGGTTAGACATCATTGCAAATCTTTATTTCACTCCCTTCTTCAACACAGGATAACATAGCTTTCTGAAATAATTTTAATTTGAACTAGATTGCATATTGAACAAGTAAACCATATGGACTTTAAAAACATCAGTGAATCCATTAGAAGTCTGAATAAGTTGTTCACATGAACAATTGTCCTGTTACATATGTACACTTCACCGTTAGCCTGAAGTTATCTATCATCCTCCTCCAGCCACTGGACATAAAACTTCAGCAGCATCCCACACTGGGCAGATACAGAGGAAACACAGGTTCACCTGATATTCTCCAGCCTGTATATCCAAATATCGCATCTGACATCTTCATCTTTACTATTCTACTCCTTGTGCTAGCCATTCTCATGGTTTTAGTACATTTGTAGAACATTTCCTCTTATGGAAACTCATTAATTAAATGGTAGTTCAGTGGTTCCTGTGTTTCTGTCATCTTCCACTGCACTGAGGAAGCAGTGTCCTGCTGGCAACATCACACTTTGTTTAACCTAGATGAGCACCTAAATGTATTTTTTCTGCTTCCTATGACAGTGAATAATGTCAGAAGATGAAACATTTTGCTTGTAGCCGTGAACAGGAGACCTCTGTTACGATGCTTATGGGTCTGCTGCTATTTCCAGAATTCAAATGCTGCTTTTGAGAATTAGCGTATCTGGAGCAATGCATAGGAGGACTGTGTTAGCGCCTCAGCATGTTTGGTATAAGAATCTATTTTCTTCCTGCATAGACCTTTACTTCACCGTTTGTTTTTCAGAAATAAATCTATTTTAGAATATTGTGGGACTCATAACATTAGGAAATTGAAGAACTTTTCAGAGACCTCCTCAATCTTTACTGAATCTTTTGATTCCAGGTTATTCCTTTTCTTAAACTGAGGGTCATGTCATGAAAATCTGCTCTTAATAAAACAATATATTTGAGGAATTAAATTCCGTTTCAAAGCTATTTAATAAAATATTCCAATACAGACAATGATTCTTATAGTAGGGAAGTCAGAAAAAATAATAGAAATATTTTTCTTTAAGTGGGACAATTTCTGCTTCCGATTGTTTTTATGTTCTTTTTCATCCTTTTGAATCTCTAATAGAATCTTGCATTAAATCAAAAGAAGGTACTTCAAGATCTCCTACTTTATAGGCATCCTCCTTTTATTTCTCTTTTAGGTGGGCATTAGCGGGGGTTCTCACAACTTTTCTTCAAATTTGTCTGTATTTCTTATTTGTAGGAAATTCATATTAAATGGGTACATCCTCTCTTCAGAATTTTTTTTTCTGAAAACAAAGGTATGTTAAAAAAATAATTCTACTAGTAATTTAACAGGATTTTCACTGTGATCTTTCCCCACCCAAGAGATTCCTTTCCCAAAGAACAAGGGTTATGCTTCTAGTAAATATTTACTAGACCTTCTCTGTTCTAGTCTTCCATCATAGCCTTATAAAGCCCTTGCCTTGGTTCTTTTTTTGAAGAAGAAAATTTTAATGAACTATTAGCTGCAACATTTTGATTCCACTGTAAATAATGAAAATTGTTATGACTGAGACTGCATCTGACTTTGAAGCGTTCAAAGTGTATGTACTCTGGCTATTCTCTTTTGCCTTGTTTAACTAGATAATAGTCATTGGCTCTTTTTACAACTTGGTTTCTATCCAGAATGATCTGTCACTGCTGAAATTACCACGGATGTTCTACAATACAACCTCAACATTTCTTCATAAATTCCACAAGTGTTCAGGTCCGCATAATTAAATATTATCTAGCACACATAAATTTTTAGTAGCTTGTAAGATGTGTAATATGTGCATATGTTTCTCACTATTTCCTTGAACGTGAAATTCTGCTATTATCCTGGTCTTCTATTCCTTTGATAACAGGGTATTACTAACATTAATCAAATGTGAAGGTATTTCTTATTTTACTTACAGCGTTCTACACACACTTCACTTCCTATATGGTATCATTAATTTTTCTTCTTTTAAAAAAAGATTATGTGTTATATATCTATTCCATTGACAGTCTTTTCTAGGCCTTTTCCTCCAGCTTGTTTTTGCCTTTCTTTGATATGTCTATATAGTCCACTCCTTCAGTGCATCACAGAAGCTATATAATTACTTATCACTTTCTTTTTTCTGGGAACGCTTTAGATATGCTTATTAAGATCATAAACCTTAAAATGCTATAATATAATTTGGTTACAGTGCCATGCTTTTTTGCTTTCTCTAATTTCTGGGATACAACTGTATAAAACTAAACCTTTATTGCCCACAGCTCCATAATGATGTATTCATTATCGTTCATACCTTTTTTTTTTTCCTAATTTGCACAGGTTGGTTTTATCTATTTCTCTAAAATTTGTTTTTCCATAAAGAATTTTATCTATTCTCACATTTCTTTTAAGCCACTCATTAAATTGATTCACTTCTCTTTTTTTTTCCCATTTCAAAGTACTCATTTGTATCTAATTCTTTTACCTATTAAGTTACATGGTAAAATGCAAATGACTTTGAACTTGTCTCACCTTCATAGCTGAATTGTGTACCTTGAAATAAAGAAAAATATTAAATGTTAGGTGCCATAAGTGAAACAAACAAATGAATAAATAGTATCATCTCCTCAATAACTCCATATCAACTCAATAACTCCATATCAACTGTTTCCTATTTCCTTTTGCCCTTTCTGAAATTTACTTTCACACCTTCTTTTGCTATCTATAGAGTGAGCTAAAAAGAAATTCAAACTTTTTCACAATTCATGTTGCTTACCTCATTTTGGCCCATTTGACACTAGAAAGCTTAGAAGCCATTCATAGAATCATAGAATATCCTGATTTGGAAGGGAGCCAAATGGATCATTAAGTCTAACTCCTGTCTCCACATAAGGCAACCTAAAAGTTGAACCATATATGTAAGAGCATTTTCCAAACTCTTCTTGAATACTGACAGGCTTGGGACCATGAACTCTTCCCTGGGGAGCTTGTTCCAGTGCCTCACCACCCTCTCAGTAAATAACTTTTTGCTAATATCCAACCTGAACTTCCCCTGATGCAGCTTTTTAAGCCATTCCCTCATGTGCTCTCAATGGACGCCAGATCAACACCTCCTTCTCTGCTCCCCACCCTGAGGAAATTGCAGGCAGCAATGAGTTCACCCCTCAGTCCCTTCTTCTCCTTCGCTGAACAAACCTTGTATCCTCAGCTGCACCTCATAAGTCATACCCTATAGTCCTTTCACCATCTTTATTGCCCTCCTTTGGATACATTCTAGCTTTTAAATATCTTTCTTATATTATTATATGTGTGTATATATATATATGTTATATGCATATATGTATATTATTTGTATATATGTTTTGTAGGTATATTATTTTTTGTTAGATACTATCCTTATGGAAAATGTAAAGAATTAGGATATGAAAATGTGATCACTGAATCACAGTGTTCCTAGAAAGAAACTTCAGTAAATCTCCTTATCGGTTCTTTACATTTTTATAATTTTTGTATGTACAGCCAAAACTGCAATGAAAACCAGTGTCTACAAGCAAATAGAAAAAACAGCTTTGACTTCTAATAATAAACAAAGTAAAATTCTAGTTTGTGGCACTAACAGTTTTCAACCAAACATATGATTTTTCCTTATAGAATAGAATTAAGTAAAAAGTACATATCCTAATTTTAAATTAGCAAGGTTATTAACTTTACAATGAGACCTTTTCTCTTTGCTCCACATAGGTGAAACAACACAACATTTTTTGTTAATAATGAGATCAATCCACAAGTGAATTTAGTTCCTAAACAGAAATTCTATGTATCTGGCAATACCAAAGATGCCAATAGATGAACTATGACTTTCCATATACTCATATAAATTAAAGCAGAAGAGATATGTTATTACAAATTACCACTTCCAACACATGATTAACACCTCTATGTATTTTTTTTATTGCATCCCTGATATTGCTTTTGAGAAATTCTTGGGTAGTGGCTTTTTGTAGAATGAAAAGTTGCTGTAGAATCAATCCATTACCTGGCTAGACAAAAGAACCCTTAATGTCAATCATATCAGTAAAGCTCCTTCAAGACAGTTCAACTTTTTCAAAAGAGTAGTTGAGTTTCAAAAGCTTTAGGCAGCCTTACAACCAAATAAATGTTTACATTTTCTAACTCTGATGTTACTGACCATTAGTTCATTATATGAAATCTTGCCTTTTGGTTATTTTGAGAAAATCTGTTATTTCTTTATATTTATGAAAGACTTCTACTGTTCACATTCTATAACTTCCTATAATCTGAAAGTCATGAGGGACTTCAATACAAAGAGTTAATGTGTGTGTACAACTGCTCTTTGGGCTTAAAAGGCCTAATGGGCTCAAAAAACGTTGAGCTATAGACTAAAAAAATCTTGCAGCAGATACTGGCATAATAGACCTTAATGGCTTTCATTGACTGAGCTGTCTACATGAACTAGCAAGGAGTGTCCATGTAGATTGTCACGCTGAGACATTCATAAAGAGATTTATCATCATTATCCAGGCCAGCAATTCAGTCTTGCAATGTCTCTGGGTACAGCAGCAAAAGAACCACGTTGGTCCATTCAGTCAATTTTCATGCACTTCTCTGAAGATTTAGGTAGAATACATTTATTCTCTATCTACCTACACACCTCACCAAAAAAAAAAAGTGGAGCTGGCCTTCCAGGTTACATTTGCATCTGGGCAAAATGAATTGAAACTAACAAAAATTACCTGTGAAGACTTTACTGAAGAAGTTTTGGAAGTAAGGACAGAATATGCCAGGACAATAAAGGAGGAAGGAATATCAAGAAAAAAAGAAAAAGAAAAGTGATATGAGCTTCTGAGAATAAGTTTGCTTGTATTTTTTGTCAGCTGTCATACATATTATAATATCTATTACTGTTACAGTGATTTAACTTTTTAGCATCTCTACTCTCATGCATCTCTAAAAGAAATCTGCTAAGGGATCACAAAACCTGAATCCTGGTCCGGGTTATCTGATCAATAACATTTTGTAGGAAATGGAAACATAACCTTGATCTTCTCAGTTGTGGTGTGATGCACCTTTACATAGTAGATTAGGCAAAGCACACACAAATGAAAAAACTGACAAAATCTTGAATTTACAAAATCTTATAGGAACAAATAGATGTAAATATCAACTTGTAAATAGCCCACAAAATACTTATAAAACAAATTATTTACAGAAGAAGGGGGGAAAACCCAGAAATGTCACTGGTTTCTGCAAATTATATATTTTTGTTTTTCATTGTTCAACGGATTTCTTTTCAAAATTATCTTTTTTTTAAATAATTTGAGATTTCAAGGGTTATCTCTATCTTGCTGTAACCTTCAGATTATAGGATTAATAAATGTGTTATACAACTATGTCTGTAACACTTCTGGAAGAACTGAGAAATACCAATAAACAAGGAAGAGATATGAAAGCATAAGCATTTGCCAAAAATGTCATGCACTTACCACAGCTATTTGTATTCTAAGTAACTGAAAATTACAGTACCCTAAGGGTTCTTGATTACCCTCTTTTAATCATTGGCTTCAAACGTCTTTGGATTAGACTGTTAAATGTTATTGTATGAAAAGTGTATCAAATTCTATCTTTTAAGTTATTAATTGAATAAGTACAGTTAAGAATGACTTCCAGGTGGTGGAGGAAATCTCATATACCTATCGTTTTCCATGGATGCACCTTAATATTGCCTAATTCTTTCTAAATGCTAGTCAATACTGTGGAGTGCTAGATGTTGGTAACTTATGAATGATACATTTTTTAAATGCTTTCAAAACTTAGTTTCCATACCCTTGGAAATTCAAACATTTAAACAATGCTTTAATTCCAAGACATTTTATGCATTGGAAAACATAAATTTTGAGAAATACATATCAAGGTATGGTTTGTTGGGCTGCTAGGCGCCCAGTTGTGCACAGGGGAATTAGGATACCTAGAATCAATAGCTTTCAGGATTTATAAGTTCTGTGGCCCTAGCAAGTTGCCTAAACATTCAAATCTTCCATCAGAATAGGACTAGTATTAGACACTCCAGTTCTTCAGCAGCTACTCAGGGAAAAAGGGGGAACTGGGCAATATTTTGACAGAAACAGGTATGTGCTTTGGCACAAGTTAGCTGAAGCAAAATTGTTCCTGAAATATCTGGGTTTGACAACATGGATATGTTTGCTTCTCCTACCCCTTCCAAGGGGTAAAATTCCTCACCAATGCATCAGAGTTCCTCTAATTAATTAGAAATCTCTCCTCAGAACAGCAGCATGTTTTAAACCCGAATCTCTTGGGTTGGCATAAATAAGCACATAGATAGTATCCAATTTACTACTACATTTCTTTCTACTAAGAAACTCTCTGATTTCAGATAAAAGCAACCACCAACACCCCCCCCCCCCAAAAAAAAAAAGAAAATAATAATTTTGATGAGTAAGTTCAATGGTGGTTTTTTTTTTCTTTCTAATAAAGTTTCTTCACAGTATATTCTGAAAAATGCTTTAAACTGTATATGGGGTTTCTTCAATGAAGCATTAATTCAGAGTTGAACCCGATATTGCTGTATTTTATTAAGAAAAAAATCCATAGTTAGAAAAGGTTGAAACATATTGCTGAAGCTGTAGCAAATATTCTAGTAGTAATACTAAATATTTCAAATGCCTGTTTCCAATGAAAATTCAAAACAATTTGATAAATATTTGTAGAATTAAAATAAGAAGGTAAGGCCAACAATAAAGACCTTGATGAGAAACTTCTTGAAATTTGAGAATTTGACGTTCACTTCATATTCTTTCTTCAAATGTAATTACTTACTATGAAACTAGGGGAAGAAATGTGCATCCATTTGTTGCAATTTTAAATGCTATTTTTTTCCACACTTCTGTCTCTAGATCTTGTTTTATATTATCAGTATTAAACTGAAAAGCTGCCTGTGTATTTCACTAACAGAAATGAAAATAAATATACTTTTTCAGATTTACAAGAAGGATTACTGCTTCATTGATTTTTCTGTTTCTTCAAGCATACCAGAACAGATGAGATTCCAATTTTAAAAGCTGTAATGTTATGTTGGCATCTACACCACATTTTATTTATTTTTTTTAAAGAAATATATAATTTGAGTAAATTAAGCTACTTATACCCTTTCGGAAGGAGGAAAATATTATTTGTCACTATTGCTCATTAGTTGGGTTATGAGGTAATTTTGTATAAGTACGTATTTCTATCTTCATTTAGAATCATAGAACGCTTTGGGTTGGAAGGGACCTCTAGAGGTCATCTAGTCCATCCCCCCTGCAGGGAGCAGGGACACCACTAACTAGATCAGGTTGCTCAGAGCCCCATCCAACCTGTTCTTGAATGTTTCCAGGGATGGGGCCTCCACTACCTCTCTGGGCAACCTCTTTCACTGTTTCACCACCCTCACTGCAAAAAATTTCTTCCTTATATCCAGTATAAATCTACTCTCCTTTAATTTAAATCCATTACCCCTTGTCCTGTCACAGCAGGCCTTGCTAAAAAGATTGTCCCCATCTTTCCTATAGGCCCCCTTTAAGTACTGGAAGGCCGCAATCAGGTCTCCCCGTAGCCTTCTCTTCTCCAGGCTGAACAAGCCCAACCCTTTCAGCCTGTCCTCATAAGAGAGGTGCTCCAGCCCTCGGATCATTTTTGTGGCCCTCCTCTGGACCCACTCCAACAGTTCCATGTCCTTCTTGTGCTGAGGGCTCCAGAACTGGACGCAGGACTCCAGGTGAGGTCTCACCAGAGCAGAGTAGAGGGGCAGAGTCACCTCCTTCGCCCTGCTGGCCACGCTTCTCCCGATGCAGCCCAGAGTATGGTTGGCCTTCTGGGCTGCCAGCGCACATTGCCGGCTCCTGTCCAGCTTTTCATCCACCAGCACCCCCAAGTCCCTCTCAGCAGGGCTGGTCTCAATCCTTTCTTCCCCCAGCCTGTATTGATACTGGGGGTTACCCTGACCCAGGTGCAGGACCTTGCACTTGGCCTAGTTGAACCTCACGAGGCTCACACAGGCCCACCTCTCCAGTTTGTCCAGTTCTCTTTGGATGATATCCTGTCCCTTTTTTTGCACCACAAAATATGAATTTTGTTATGTTGCTACCAGATCCTGAACAATCTGAACTTGTTTATTTTTACTAAATTCTAGAATTGCAAAGTATTTAAGCAGGAGGTGAAAACAGAAAAGATAAAAGAAATTTAGGTCAGAAATAATATTTATTAACTTACTAAGTATTTCTGTTCTCTGAAATCTGGAGAATATTTACACAGAGGAACACACCAATTATCAGGCTTAGGTTTTTAGCTGAATCAGAGTTCTTGCTTTTTTTTTTTTAGAACAGCTACACAGATTTACAATTTCTTAAATAAAAACAATTTTTGTAAGCCTTTGTTGGCACTCCTAATAGAGGCCAGTGTGGCGTGTTTATCAAGAGGTGCTTATTATGCAGACATTTTCCCAGGATTTTGAGCATACTGGAGTAGCTAATTGTTGCTGAATTTTGGAGTACTTCCTTGAAAAGATTATGAACCAGATCTCAAACAGTTTAAAGGGTGAAAATGGACAGGTTTTAAGTTCATGACTGTGGTTTAGTAGCCTATGGGAGCATGATACAAAGTGAGGAAGTGTGAGAGTGAGACTGGAATTAGATCACACTCCTCCCATTATTCTTAAGCTTTAAGAGTTAACAGTTGAAAAGGAGCTTTGATGCTTGTGTTAGATGTTGCCTTTCACACTGAGCCCTGAGAACATGATCCAGGCCACAAGCTTGAGACTTTTCTCTGTTGAATGGCAGTCATGAAAAAGAGCTGATAAAGCAAAACATACCAGAGAGTGAAACTGATTAAGGGTTTTATTAGTAAAATGAATAGTTACCCATAACCTACACCTACTTTTAGGCAGTCTTTAATTATCTAATATCAGCTTAAACCAAAAGCAAAAGCACCAGAAATTATTAGCCAATGTTGTACTCTGAAGATTATATAGACAAAGAATAATAATAAAAAATACCTCATCAAAAACCCTATTAATGCTCAGAGTTAAGAAACACTATAAATTAAGAAAACAAGACGTGAAGAGCTGAAGCTATCAGTACAATTCAAGCGGTGCCATCATAGCATTACATTGCTGTTTTGTTTTGGTTTGTTTTTTTACTAGAGGCTACAAAATTAAAATTATACATTTTATGATTTCTTAATAATGAGTTTTGGCATTTAATTTAACATTGATTCCTTCACATTCTAGCAGTAAGCAAAAACACTTCCTGAAGTTTATGCAAAGAATTAATTCCTTTACCATTAGCTCTTAAAAAAATTCATTATGCAGAACTAGAAAATAACCATTATGAATTGTCTGTCTTTTTCATATGTTACACAAAATTCTGGAAATGACAAACCCCAGAAATTATAGCACCACAAAAAGAAAAAAAAAACAAAGCCCTATATATTTAATATGGGCTTTGGTCAGGTAGGATAGAATCATAGAATGTTTTGGATTGGAAGGGACGCCTAGAGGTCATCTAGTCCAACCCCCAATACTTACACTCAGTTCTCTACACAAATTATCAATTAAACTTTCTATGGGCCCCACCATACGTCCAAGAAATAGTTCAATCCCAGCTTAATTTTATGTACCTACAACAACTAAGCTAGGCCCACAATAGAAATTTTTTTCATATAGCACGTGTTCGAAGTTGGTTCTGAAGTAGCTGCTCTTCCATGAACCCACTGCTAATAGTGATTTCAGGTACCACCATTTGCATTGCACTGGACACAGAATAATTCACAGATGAGAGGTATTTTAAGAAACTGTAACCTCTCTCTAAGGAGATACTGTTTTCTAGCTGAGAAACCAGTAGCTAATAATATAAGAACTTCTTTCCTACTTTTAAAGAATGATTTGATCAGCAAGAATAAGAGAGGAATTCTTCACCACAGTATGGGTATTGCCCATCTTTTAACAGTCAGAGGCAAAATTGTCAAAGATTAGCACCAAATAGTGTAGCTTTTAAAACAAGTAATTATCGTGCTAGTCCACTGAAACCTGTTTCCCTAAAGCCAAAGAAACTTCAAGTGCGTTTTTTGTACTGTATTCAAGCACATTGTACAGGTCTTTCAGCTCAGGGGAAAGGAAGCTCACAAAGGCTGTCTGTGGCCTCCTAGTCTCTCTGGGCTGGTTAGTGGACTACAATAGCTCTGGCAGAAATTTAGTTGGTTAACCCATGCCTCAGTCTAATCTTTTCAGTTGAAGACCCAGGAGCCTGAGCTCCATATTCAGATTTGCAAACTGTTTTTTTGACTTTGTGTGTTCCCCTGTGGCTAAACCTGAATCTTTCTGATGATTTTACGACACTCAAATCTTTTTATTAAGAGTTACAGGGACTGCAGAAAGCATGTGAACCTAATCTCATTATGAATCAAATTATACCAGGACATACCAAACATTTCAAAATGATAAGTGAATGCTTGTGAGTCAGGGAAGACAATAATGCAAGGTTGCTTAAGGTGTTGCCCTGTCATGTTAGTGTGAGAAACCAGTTGTAGCATCTTTCTGCTTGAACTACACGAGGGTATGATACCACATTTTTCACAGAATAGTCAGTATACAGTAATATGTGACCATCATATTGTGCCCACACACTTGAATAAACCTTAATCTTTCACATCCTTTTACTTAAGTACTCTCATTTTGATAGTTCACATGGAGATACTAGGGGTGGAAAATACCTTTCAGAATACTGCACATGACAATGTTTTGTATTGTTGGAATTCACAGAGTTTAGAATCAACATTCAGTTGATTTTGTATTGACAAACATAATAGTTAGTTAAGCATTCATTGATCTCCTTATAAGAGAGATATGGTTTAGCAGGTTTCTTTCCAAAATCTAAGCAAGATGTTAGGTTTTATACAGTTAGTATTGGAATACATGTTTCAGGGTCAGTTCTGCAATCTTGTCACAAAGAAAGATCCATTAATTTCGCCAGCAATTAAAATGGCAGATTAAATTTTCTGTATATAATTTTGAGTCTTTTAATTAAAAAGTACATCATATCAGTCTTCTTATTTTAATATTCAAAATTTATAAACATATTTGTAACTTTGAAAAATATTATGAACTGATACCCTGACAGCTGCTCCTAGAAACAAAAAACATTTCTGGAAAATGAAAACCATTTAGAATTAGATGCATTCATTAGACTAGTGAACCAAGAATTATGCTTGCACTTCTACTGGGGTCTCTTCACATCTGAACTTAGTCCAGCAGCTTGATAGACTTCAAGTTGTAGTCACTGTGTGATGAAGTTATGATTCCAGAATACCTACATAAAATTAACGTAAGTAATTAGCTGAAACCTAACTAGATCCTTGGCAAGGGACAATAAACAAGAGTGATCTTGTTAAATGACTCATTTCCAGTAGGAGGAGACAGCATGTCTGTAGTTAACAAAGATGAGGCAGGGAAGGAAGCCACATCAACCATTACATAAGTTGCTATTAATCACAGTTTAAGACTAATGAGGATTTTATATCAAGTGTACTGTTGTACTTCTCTGCCTAATATCAAGTCAAAGTGCAATTTCTCACTGCTTGCTGGAATATTAGGGTTTTTTCTATTTTTTCAGCATTTGGAGAGAAACACCAAGAGGTTCTAACTCTGCTATGCTGGTGCAACACTTTGAACTGTCATTCCCTGTAAAGCCATTGCCAGGACAGTGCTACTTCAAGCTTTAGTAAGATCCACACCCATGGGTTTTCTAGTCCTCCACAGAGAAGTTATATATTTTCAAGTAAAACTTACATAAATTAACACTTCAAATTATGTCAAAAGATATGACCTATAAATTAAAACCAAATGAAGGATATAATTTTCAGAAGAAGCAGCCTTGTTCCAAGTCCTATGAACTGCTTTAGTGCGTAGATCAAGTTTCTTGGACTGTTTTGCTGAAATAACGGTGTGTTTTAGTTAGAGTCAGAGAAAAACTGCATTAGTACGCAACTTCGATGATCTTGTCATCCTGAATGATATTTATTTCTACAAAAAAAGAATGTATTGTTGTTAAAAACACAAGGTATTACCAGGCATCAAGCAGATATTGAACCACATATGCGGAAGATAAGTTATTGATAACTACCGGTTTCCACTGTATTTATGGTAAAATATTCCAAGCTGGCCTGGAAAACAGAAAAGCTTTGTCACAAGCACAGTTACAAAGCAGACACCAGCACTGGTGATTTCCCTGGAAAAGCCTAGTATCAGAAATTACAGAAAAGTTATTTTAGTTTGTAACCAGCTTAGGTAGGTGATTCTTTTGGTCTGGTACTAGTCACAGTGATACATTAAAGCTAGGGCTCTGAAGATACCACACTAAGTACAATCAAAATGGCAGAGGAATAAGAGACACTCAAATTAAGTTCATTTCTGTGCAATGGAAGGGTCAGTTTTGAACTGATTATAAGAGAATCAAAATATTCTGAAAGACTTTAATTTCCAAGAGCAAGCATTCCAATTCTTTATCAACAAATTAAGGTTGTTATCCTTGAGTTAAAAGCATTTGTCAGGATCTATCAGCTGATCAGAAGGAAAAGGACAAATTTTTTTGTCTCCCACTTCTTTCTACACTATGAGAAAACAAGTCTGAGACATCTGTAAGGCATCACAGTATCAAGTAAGCTGATAAAAATGAGCTGCAGCTCACACTTAAAAAGTAAAGGAAAGTCCTTGAGGCAGGTAATCTGAAGGTGCTCACATCATTTCTTCTTTTAAGAAAATAGCATGTCCTAGAAAGTAGAACATGGTAGGGGGGAAAAAAAGAGATGTTTTGGTTAGGTTTTGCTACACTGGCTGTGTAATTCTGCCTTCCTTTTATTTGTTTGTATTTCACATGGGAATTGTATGGGTTTTCATTATGTGATGCTTTGTGATTTTAGCATGAATGTAGGTATGTTAAAAATAGGAATGACTTCTCTATTTTAAAGATACTTCTCTTGTAATTCATTTTCCCTACTTTTTAACTAATTCAGATAGTTAAAAATGTTCCTGATTTGTTTTCCAGCATACACACCACAATGTTTCACTTCATACTTGTTATATCTTCAATCTACAACTTCTTTCATACTAATGGTTTCACTTATGAAGAAATGTGAATTTAGTCCATATGGGATTTTCCATTGGTGTATGATTTTTACACATATTGTTACCTGTCACTTTGTACAATGATGCCCTTGAGAGGTGCTTGGAGCCAAGCTGATGCCCTGAAAAGGTCCTAAATAAGGATAGCGCAGAAGAAGGCAGGAAGGTAGACAGAACTTTCACCTTTTCTATTCCTGTCACAAGGGTGTAGTTACACCATGATATCTATTTCTGGAATTGTCCATATTTTTGTTGTACTTTAAAACAAAAAAAAGAAAACAGGATGGGGTGTAATTTTTCTCAATTTTTACTATTAAAGGTCATACTCTGCCTGGAAAGATTTCATAGTAACTTTTAAAATTCACAGGAATAGTTGAAATAAATTATCTAGGTTAAATCACAGTCTCTAATAGTTTGTCATTCAAAAATTATCTTCTGCACAGAATCATAGCCATTGCATCAATGGACAAAAAGACTAAGATACATTTAGAAAGAAATTTTTAGCCTAAAGGGAAACAAATATAAATACTATGAAAAAAGGGTATCTTAAAACTAGTGGTGCTACTGCCTGCCAAAGTTAAGAAAAATCTGGGCACAGAACAAAACAAATGAATGAGTTACTGAATCAAAGTGTTTTGAGACACAGTGTCTACTGTGAACAATTGGGCAGACTCTGGACAAGCTGGAGACATGGGCCTGTGTGAACTTCATGAGGTTCAACAAGGCCAAGTGCAAGGTCCTGCACCTGGGTTGGGGTAAGCCCTGTATCAATGCAGGCTGGGGGATAAAAGGATTGAGAGCAACCCTGCCGAGAGGGACTTGGGGGTACTGGTGGATGAAAAGCTGGACATGAGCCGGCAATGTGTGCTGGCAGC
>NW_009259596.1:5658161-5678552 GCF_000687185.1 Egretta garzetta
GAACAGGTTGGATGGGGCTCTGAGCAACCTGATCTAGTTAGTGGTGTCCCTGCTCCCTGCAGGGGGGTTGGACCAGATGACCTCTAGGGGTCCCTTCCAACCCAAAACATTCTATGATTCTATGACTCATTTCCAGTGTAAAATGAATGAAACAATGAAGAAAAAAATAAGCATGTTCTTACATTTTAAAAAATAAAAGAACAGGCTACATACATAGAAATTTTGGAGACTTTGAAGTTCGCTGAAGTTTTTGAGATGTGTTCTGACTGCTTTGCAGACTTTGGAAGAGATGCAGTCAGCGCAGAAGTCCTGCTAGTATATCAAAAGACACTCTCATATTAGAAATAGTAATAATTCTGTGTTGTGGTTTAACCCCAGCCAGCAACTAAGCACTATGCAGCCGCTTGCTCACTTCCCCCTCCACCAGTGGAATGGGGGAGATAATTGGCAAAAAAAGTAAAACCTGTGAGTTGAGATAAAGACAGTTTAATAGAACAGTAGAGGAAGATAATAATAATAATAATAATAATAATAATAATAATAATAATAACAACAACAACAACAACAACAACAACAACAACCACCAGGACATTCTGACACAGGTTTTTACTGGGAAGCAAAGTACAATGTATAGATTGGTGTGATATAATTCTTTTACGCTAGCCTGATCTGATCACAAAAACTAAAGAAATAAAATCAGTGATGACTTGGGGGTCGGGGATGTTGGGGGTGTCTAAGCCACAAAGAGGATTCCTGCAACAGCTGCAATTGGACCCACTCATAGCTGTTTATTCTGACACAGGTTTTTACTGGGAAGCAAAGTACAATGTATAGATTGGTGTGATATAATTCTTTTACGCTAGCCTGATCTGATCACAAAAACTAAAGAAATAAAATCAGTGATGACTTGGGGGTCGGGGATGTTGGGGGTGTCTAAGCCACAAAGAGGATTCCTGCAACAGCTGCAATTGGACCCACTCATAGCTGTTTACCTTCCTGTCAGAAGCTCTCGCCTTCACTACAAAGACTAACTGAACATAGGGCAAGAGCTGAACTTTGTATTTCGAAGCCTGGTATAGTAATCTGAACTGGTATTTGTTTTGGTTTTCTTTATTATGCTAGATTAAATAGCTGTTACATGAGCAGAAGGACTTTCCCCTGCAAGAGAGGCAGAGTTGGCACTAGGTGGCAGGAACCTCTATGGCTGTTCCAGGCTGGCTTTCTCCAGTACTCAAAAGCCAACTCTATTGGCTCTACAACTCAGTGATCCAGAGCGATTAACAACAGTCATGGTGGTCTCCCAATACTGGTCCTCTGCTTAAAAGCAAATGAGTTTCATTGTCTAATAAATTCATAAAAGCTGATGATCCCACTCTGTATATCAGAATTCAAATGTTAAGACATGAAAACTGTCTGATTTTTCATGTGGTGAGGAGAAATTATTTACCACATTTTTTATAAGGTTTAGCTGCTTAACCAAACTTCTCTTCCCCCGATGTTAAGCTAGCTTCTCGTTCATCTTGATAGGGTTCACCAATCCTTACATTGATTTGTCTCTTATTGGCTGCTTCCTCAATGCTAAAAAATATTAAATATGAATATTAAAATTAGAAAAACTACTCAGTAACAGAAGGATTCTCCATCTTTCTGTCTATTGATCTATTGACCTACTACTGATCTATTAATCGATCGATTGATCGTTCTAACTTTTAAACATACCGAGTAATACCTTGTCTATCCATAAATCTATAAGCCTGTTTCTGCCTTATTCCACCAAAATGAATTAATTTGTCCCTAAATGTGTTTCACATTAACATTGTTCCTTTTCTGATTTTATTGGAAGTAGTTCTGTGCTGTTTCATCAGTTGTGGGGCAATCATTACGTAAACTGTTAAAATACAGCCAAAAGGGAAAAAAATCAGAAATACGTAAAGAATGTGGTACAACTGCAACCTAAATCAAAAAGACATTCCTGTCTTGTAATATATTTCCAAGATGGCAGAAAGATACGCTCTTTCTCTGAAAAAAAAGGACCTCTCAGTTAGCAAGCCTGGAATAAACTCTTAGACAAAACCAAAAGGTCTGACCCAGCTGTTGGCATTATTCATATGAAATATTTCACCGGCATAATCAAAAAAGACTTTAACGTCTTGTTTCAAGTATTGTTGAATGCAAATACTGCAGGCCAAGCGCTTTCTTTCAAGATAAACGAGCAGTTGCAGAACAATACAAACAGTTGAGGCATTTATGCTAAGACATGAAAAGCGGGATGCCAAGGCGGGTTTCTAAACCACATTCCAAGCATTTTAAATGCCTTTTCATTGTTACCACAAATCCACCAATTGTTGTGAAAAGGGTATGTGTCATCAAGCCACAGGCGAGGCCTTGAATACATCTGGCTCAGGGTTTGTGGCATTGATGTTAAAACACCACACAGTCACGGTTATGCAGCAACTATTCCCAGTCCCACATCACCACCCTTTTGTAGAAGCATGCCTGCCTCCCTGCTAATTGCATAAATTAGTTCAGAAGATCAGGATGAATTTATATAGATGTTGCATCTTCTCTAAGTGAAACACGTTTAAAGCTACACCACACAGTGAAACTGCATTCTTTCATCAGCCACTATTTTCTGTGTTCTCTTAAGGCTCCAGATCCCGCCCAAATTTTCCTGTCTATTCCCTTCTGTTTGATACAGCATAGAGGCATGCTGTCTCTCCATATTTTAAGATGCTGGTTTATGCCACTCTAACTACCAAAGTAAGACTGCAAGTACTTTAAACTGAAAAGCTTCCTGTATAAATTATTGTTACTCTCCAAACTAGTAGTGGTGATGATAGCAGAGTTACTGGGAAGGATCTCATAGGTGGGACTTCTTTAATCCATTTTTCCCAAAATGTGTTTTCTTTCTCCATCTCAAGATTTTGTTTCAGTGGGAAGTGTAAAATTTGTCTAGGGTTTTGGTCAGGCAGAATTCTGTCCAGAAGATTCTCAATAAATAGCTGCTGCACGCACACAAATATTGACTTAGCAACTATCGTGCATTTGATCTTCAGTATACAAGAGTAGAAGACCTGACACCTCCTGTGTTCAATGGCCTCATTAAGTTTGTCTGGAAAGTCTATCAGTGTATGTGTTTAGAAACACGTATCCCTGGTCCAATGCATCAGTTCAGAATTTCCTGGGTCAAAATATAGAGGGAATAATATAAATCACAGTGTCTTAGTTAATCATTATAGGTCTGATCCAGGAAAAAAACAGCAGAATGAGATGGTATTTGCTGCTTTAGAACGTAACATACTTTGTTTTCCAATGTGGATGCAAAAGACAGGGAAACTAAGTGCCAGCTGTAGGCATTCACCTCTAGATAACAATACTTCTGTGATGCAGATATTGCCTTTATACTTCAGAAAAGCTTTCTCAACATTACATGACAGAGATGAGGTTAGACCTCAGGCAGTTGATTCCCTGTCCTCTCTACAGACATCACTTGGCTTTAAGAAGTAATAGAAGAAAATCTTTAATTTAAAATAGTGTTGGATGGACTTCAAATGATACAGTGAGCCTTGATATTTATCTGTTCCTCTTTGATGAGATGTCTGGAGGAATTTCCTGCTTCTGCTGTGATCAAAAATATTGAGACACTATCCAGAGTAGTTTCATAACTTTTCATTTCTAATGCTGCTTATAACAAGGAAGAACAGTCTTTGAAAATCAGGGAAACTCCCTCATAAAAAGTTCCAGGACTTTTCTGAGCTTCCTGGAAGTTCAAAATTTGGCTCAGTCAGCATTAGCAAGGTCTTGAGTCATATCTTCCTTTTTTCTGACATGTCAGATCTTGCTTGTGTTTTCTTCACAAATAATGAAAGAGGAGAGGAAGAACTTAAGAGACTAGAAACAAAACAGATGTCCCATCGTGAGCTTAGAAGTTCAACTTTAGTCTTCTTTCAATAGCCTCACCTGACAAGATAGAACAAGTGTGTGCTATCCAGCAAGTAGTGAAAAAGTGATGGAAGCATAAGGGAGGAAGATTTATATATCAGTTTAACAATATGCCCGTGTTTTGGGGGGAATTTTTTTTTCCTTTGAAGACATCCTTTCTGATTAATAAAAGTATAATTCATCTACAGAATGTGCCAATGTGGAATCTGAATGGTCAGGGAGCTTTCATTATCTGTAAAACACCTGATTTTGTTCTAAACTCTATGCACTTCAGTCAGGCCAGAAACATATTGTTGTGACCATAAATCATTCTTGTGCTTTCAAAACCACTGCTTTTAAATTGGTGTTATTTATATTATCATTTATTGAAATATCATATACTAGGGCTAACAGACTCTACCTGATATATCCATTAGGGTTAGGACAAGGTCTAGAATCACATGGACAAAATTCGTGTTTCTGTTCTCAAGTCCTTTGCAGGAAGTTTGTAAACTAAAAGCTAATATGGAATGTTTCAACATGTACAAGCAATGAATAAGCCAAGAAAAATGTGATGAGAACTGGAATCTGATTTCTCATCCAGGCAGTGTAAATGCAATCTGTATGACAGCAACAGGATGAAGGGAGAAACGTTAATTCTAGAGAAAACAAAAGAAATCTAGGGAACATATGAAGTTTTAAAAACTCCTTTTACAGGCAAAGTGAATAAAGATACCAATGCATATGACTGGAAGTACATGATACAAGGGGAAATAAAAACCATGCCAAATACTTTTTTCTGAATTAACATGTTAGCAGCCTAACTGGAATTTTAGAACTCCTAGCATTTTTTTTCATTGAAGAGTTCACGCTCTGTGAGTTTCAGTGGCTGGAAAGGATAGCAAGACTGAAGAAAGAAAGGAAAACTGGATCTCAGAATAGAATAGACTGGAAAGAACAGGACAGAGGGGTCAAGCCCAAAATGTCTGGGTCAACAAATAGAAGCCAAGAGGAGAGTTTCTGATGAACCTGCTGTTTCCAGCAAACATTCTTACAGAGGATAACCACTTGCTATCAGAGATTAGTTCATATGCTGACAGTCAGATTCGCAAATTTAATGGTTTCTGCTATACAGAGGATCAAAGTGACCATCAATATTTTGTCACCACATAGACTTTTTGTTGGATAGAAACTGCTTTGGGGAATGGCATGTCTGTGTTTCTTTCTAACCTGCAATATTAGACAGCTATTTCAAAACATAGGCAAGTCTAATGACGCTATTTCAAAAGACTGTAAACTAAGATTAAGAAACACCAAAATTATGTTTTTCTGAGCAATCTAAATTAATGTCTTTTGTGTGTATGCACAGGTTGACAGTCTTTAATTATATCACGGTCATTATTTTTCGGCCTCATTCAGTGTTCAGGATGGTTACGGAGGTGAATCAGGGTTGAAGAGTGAGCAATGAAAAGAGCTGCAACTTTTTTTCATAGAAGAAACTGCTTTGTTCATTGTTTGCTAAGTAAAACACAATATGAGTGGAAGATATGGGACTGTCTTCAGTTAAATTACGATAATCCTGGGAACTACAAGCCCCCAACAAATCTGATGTTGTAAAAGCCTCTAACAGACATTGAATAATTTGATACTTTCCACTTTTCAGGTACCCACCGTAATATCCCTGTGCCAGATTTGTAGTAATACTGAGCATTAACACCTCCCTCTTGACTTACATTGAGCTGTATGTTGACATTTTAGGTGTTTAACAATGCTAATTTGTCTAAAAAAACCAAGCCCTGACTGTTTAATGAGGCACCTTAAATTAGTGAAAATGTTTGACCCTTATTTAACCTTGTGAGCTACAGACCAATGAATTTATGCAATAGAAATAATATCATCCTCCCTTCATTTGTCAAAACATTTCCAAGATTAATTCCTCAATTTGTGAAATATTCATATATGATAGTGATAAATATGAAATTGAAAACTCATGAGAAAATTCATATTCTGTCTTTGGAGCAATGTTTGAATAATGTGCATGAAGTAAGATATTGGGCCACCCACTGAACACTAAAACAAAATATGAAATAGTTTCATATTTAGAAAAAACAATCTATTCTTTGCACTTATTGAAGCAGAGCCCCCATGAGGGGAAAAATTTATATGATCATGTAATTGAAAAATGTTAAAAACAGTTCTTTAATGTACCAGGAAATGTATTAGGATTTCAGTCTTAATCCTCCACTTCTCTCAATGCATGAATGCTTCTCTCATAACAGTATTTTTCCTTTTTAGTTCTTTTCATGTACAATTTTGTATTTTGGTCAAAGAATTTTCCCCAGAACCACTTTTAAATGTAAATTCTGCCCTTGTTAAACACTTTTTTCTGGTCCCAGTGTCACAACATGTATTGACATAAACAGCTATGTCAAGATGACTTGTCAATATGTTTTCCTGCTTGTTCACTCTCAGATTATTGTAATCTTCTGTTTGTGACATCCAAATCACTTACATTGCATAAGACTGCAAAGTCTTTAGAGGATTATGGCTTTTTGGTTTACACAAGCTGGGGGTAATAAAGGAGAAAGAATGAGATGAGCTATAGGAGTATTAATTAATTTGCCATTGAAATTCCTCTGCACAGAAGAAAAGGTTGGATGCACAGCTGCTGTCTTGATGCAGTAAGAACATGACAGGCATTTATGAGGCAGTTGCTTCAAGCTGCTTGGTCAGGGTCTGTAGGGGTATATTCTCTTCAGTGCTTCCTTGCCACCTGAAGGAAAACCAGCTTCTTGGAAGCACATGGACTCAGTAATCCAAAAGTTAATAAGGTTCAAAACTGCTGTTTTGCAGAGCCTTCCAAGTAAAGTGCTTGGTCATTCCATCTGGAAAATTCCTCTTGAATAGGCATACGTAATGAAGCCATAGACAACTGTTTTGTGAGCCCTCTTCAGATCAACGACAAAACATGGGTTCCATGCGTGCAAGCATAAAAGGTAAGTGAAAAACAAAAGTCAGCACTTTGACATAATTAGTAAGCTGAAACAGCTGGAATGTGAAGGCCATTTAAACCATCCTGCGAAAGGTCAGGGCCAGACTGAGAACTGGGTCACAAAATATGTAGCTAAGCCAGCTACATATCCCTTAGCCAGATCATTCAGTCTTTCTAAGCCCTTTAAGCGATATTTACAAGCTTAGTATGAGGTAGTATCAACTGATAGGATTCCTACCAGTGAGGCAAATTCAACAAGCAAACTGCTGCATTTACTTTTAACAGTAATGAATTTTCATGGGAAGACAGCTGTTTGTGAAACGCAGGCCTGACAATTTAAGCCTCTCCTCATACATGTCAGCCAGGTTTCATACCAGTGCAGGATATCAGCAAAGCAGAATAGTAAGTAGCCATTTCTCAGATGCACAGTAGGGTCAGGAGCCAACACTATGTGCATTTGTAATTCTAACGACCACTGAAGATCAGAGTGCTATGCACATTGTGTCGCATTTACCTTTGCAATTTACAGCAAGCTAATCAGATAACAATTTTAAACTTCAAACAGAGAAGGAAATGCTTCCAGCAGATAACACTTTTTATAGCTATTCTCATAGCAAAACAATGTAAACTCTGGAATGCTTCCAGCTCAGAGGAATGTGAATGACTTCTTCTGAAGATATCTCCAGCAATTATGATGACTATCATAAAAGCACTAGAGGCATTGTGATAAGTTACTTATTGAGAAAAGTGGCTACACCAGCAATTAAAATCCACTCATGACACAAACCAAAGCTTGAACTGTGTCATCCTCTGGAAATGGAGAAAGGTTTGACAAGTAGGTTCCTATTTAATTTTGAACCTCTCTGCTTCTGTCTAATGGTGGTTGCATGATGTAAGACAGACCAGGACATGGCAGCTAGCAGTTTACACTCAACACTGATTGACTCTTTAGGCAAACCGCCCTAATTTCATCAGGCGCCCCTTCCTAATGTTACCCATTTATTCCTCTGACAATAAAGCCATATTCCAAATCAGACTTGAAGTACTATCAGAACAGAAAAGTACATAACTATGTTTATAGCATGCTCTGTATCCACATTGTAGGCGCTACTACAGTATCGAAAGTAATCAAAGTATTATTTTCCCCATTTTCACCATTAAACTACCCTCTGATAGCAGGGAGGTTGCCACAGAGCACTTGAGGCCATTAAAGGAAGCAAGTTTTGTTTTCTCATTCCAAGCAATTCTGCAGAATTGTTAAAAACCTACTGAGGCTACTTTGACAATACCACTCAAACACTTCATAGCTCTCAGCATTCAAACTGTGCACTAGCTTAAGAGTTTTCAGTGTATTGCAAAAGAGCAATCACACACACAGAATATCGTGGTTATTAGTCATCATCAGTTATATGAGGCGTGTACCTATGAGTGTGTTTAAAAGCAAAAGTAGTATTATAATTTCTCACACTGGGAATACTCCAGAAGGGAAAGTTTGAACGTTTTTTCTCCCCTAAGAATTCATATTACCAGACGCTCTGTAAGCCAGCTGTATGTATGTAGACCTTTTTCCCTGTTGTTTCCAGAATGTCTCAGATCATATTCTGCACTCTTATCCTGCTCACAGTATTTCTGGCACAAACAGGAAAAAAAATTAAAACTGCCAAGTGACCTACTCTTGCAAGGAATCCCTGTGAACAGCCTTAACATTGTTCTCACTGCTTCCACTGAAATCATGCAACTGCACAGGTATGAGGCAGAGAGGGGTGCCTTTGCAGGAAAGGAATATTTTTTTATTTATTTGCTAAGAGCAAACGAATAAATGTTTCCCGCACAGAACTAATATGAATATGTTTGCCAAGAGACATTTCCTCATTCCCTGTTTATGGTTCTGAGAAAGTGTTTTGTTTAAATAAGACAATAAGTTATCATTTTTTTCATGTTCTAAGAAAGGTTATCAACCACTTGAACTAAAAATGAGGCTTGTGGAAGGCCTTGGTTAAAATATTTCCTACATGTCTCTCAGGCATACAGGTGTGAGGGAACAAGAAGGTAAATTCTTCAATGTTAAATTGCTGTCATACAGAAAATGGGACACCCCTTCCTCAGAGCTCTTTCAGAAATCAGGAGAAACAACACAAATTTCTCAATTATTTCTGAAAGTTTTTGATCAGGCCTTTAATCTTTGCAAATTTCAGCTCATGTTCTGTAGATTTTATCTAGGAAACAGACTTTCCCCACTTTTTCACTCAGCACGTTGCTCCCATCCCTCACTGGCTGTCTTGCTCTCTTTGTGGTGTTTACTTTTCAAGGGCAACCTTTTAGCACATTTTTCCTCTGTCCCGGATTTATTGCAATGTTTCCACCTCCCTCTTTCCCCAGGAACAGAGCTGACAAAGCCCAGGGAGTGACAAGCTTGAGTACACAAGCAGGAACAAGTAACTACCCACAGAAGGTGGGGAAGGACAGGGAGAGAAATCACTTAGGAGTGCCTTAAGAAGAAATTGTTGCCCAATAATGAGCCTCATCCCAATTATCTTTGTAATTATATGCTTGAGGTCAGCTCAAGTTAGTTGAGTGTGCGAATAAAACTTCTGCCCCATTTTAAAAAATGCTATCTGCATCTGTGACAGGAAACTGTGGGACACAGAAGGAGTTGAATGGGTAGTCATTTACATTTGAAAGTTAAGTTTGATTTAGCTTTTCACAAAATTTAGCCTGAGTTCAGAATTGACTCATGGAGACAGAGCATCAGTGTTTACTTTCTAATGCTTGGGTATTCATGACAGCAAATGCAGCACCCTGTATTTCTTGTAAACCCTTAAATTTCCTTGTTCTTGTTGCACTGCTTAGTCAGGTAAGTTATGCACTTGTGTAAGCAAAATGACATAAGATGACCTAAGTAAATAATCAATAGACTCTAAGGAGTAAATTTTAAAGGTCATGTATCACCTGTTCACTGATCATTAACAGCCCCGTTATTTTCTGAAAACATCTAAAAATAATGCTGTGTAACTACATTCAGAATTTCATAATCTGTTCATAGAACACTGGTAGAAATATTTTTTTCAGTGATGAAAAAAAGGTTTGAAGTATGTTCTTATTAACTAAACAGACATATTCCAATTGAGGCTGCATGATTACCTTCTTTCAAAACACAGACTAGAATTTACATACATTATATAGTATGCATACTATGTGTTGTGCATTACCACTGTCAAAAACAGAGAAGTACACCATATTCAAGGCTAAGCCACTTCTGGGTTAATTTTATATAATGTTCCTAGCAGATACTTTGAATTTTACGTTATATCAGTAGCACAATATCAAATTACATCAGTATACAATTACATTTACATAATAAACAAACTATTAAGCTACATTGGACAGTGACCATAATCTGTTCTTATCCTTGTCCAGTTAGTCTTGGCTAACGAGCCCTAAATTAATGAGCAAATACAGCTCTCACCAGCATAGTTCTGAGTAATCCCATTGAGAACAAAATTTGCATGCTGACAGGCACTGAGGTGAAACACTGTAGAAAATAAGGCTGAACATTCATTCACCAGAAATCATTTGCATACATCTGTACTGGGAAACATGGGGAATTTTTTTTTTTTGATGGTAGAACAGGTTACTTGCAAGAACAAATATGAAATATTAGCAAAAAGAAACACATTTTTGAGAGAACTTACAACCTCGTCCAGCTTGACATCAATAAATTAATGGTATAAATAGCAGATTATCTGCTGCAATTTAGTAGCACATAATCCAATATCCAATGCTCAGCTAACACATTTTATTTTGGTGAATTAATTTACATTTTTGTTGACGTAAAGTCAATACAATGATCTGCACTGGTGCTAAATAATCAAATAGAATTCTTCATCGAGAATTTTCTGAGCACATCTATACTTCCTTAGTTTGTCCAGTTTGTCCATCAGCCAAATGGAAAGCAAGGATTTCTCCGACCTATCGAGAAATTCTTTCTCATTTATTTAAAAGAGAAATTTATCCAGGATAAAGCCCCCATCCTGTGATTATACACAAGGAAAGAGGGAGATTCAGAGGGGTTCTGTACTTTTGTGCACAGCTTATTGCTGTGGAAAGGATTAGGACTGAGTGAGGAAAAGTGAGATTATGTGGAATTCAGAGGTGTTGTGGATACTGTCCCCAGAGTATCACTACTTTTTCATATAGTGACATAAATTCTCCCTATGACATATGATTATCCTGTGCACCATAGTAATGCTAAGCCAGTTTGGCCTTGGTTAATCTTGAACTACTTTCTACTATGCTTCAATGAGAAGGTCAGAGTAGTGCAATTATATGATTATTAGTGGACAGTAACATTGTAATAATTATAACTGTTAAAAAAGACAATATGTTAAAAAATTATACAGACATGATATTGCTAATGGAACCACACTTCTAAGTATTCTAGCACCCATGACGTCTTATACTTATGACCTACTAAATGCTTAACTGCTGATTTTTTTTCCCAAGGGCAGAAGTTTGCACGTGTGTGTGTAGATAGTTTAAAAATTGCTATTAATTTTGACTGTCCATTCCCTGCTAAGCACCTACCTTTCCTCACCCTAGGCTGAGAGGAATTCTATAAAATTTCAGGAAAGAATGTTCAGACACCCACTACTATGTGTCTGTGATTTTAGGGACTGCAGGCAAGCTGGGGTTTGCTTCCATTGCCTAAACGTCATCTCTGAAGTGTACACTGAGATGCCCGAAGTTTTGTGAGCCATTCATGTGTTGTTAATAATTATGACAAAGGACCAACAGGTGATTCATGGTCTTTTGTAGTGGCATCTGCAGGACAGACAGGGTACCCTACAGAATCTCAAGAGTACTAGACAAGTCTTGGTAATGGTATCTAAACTCATACATAGTAAATGGCATTTAGTTGACACATTGATATCCATAGAGGTATTCAAAGTACTCTATAGTAAACATATATTTGGTCAACTGATGTTCAAATTAACTGAATAGTTCCCTGGGTTTCAATAACGGTATCAATTTCATACGCCTCTATTGGCTATAAAGAAAGTCTAGACTATAATAATATTATAATATCTATAAAGTAGACATATACATTTAAGTACCTTAATCTGTGAGCTGGATCCCATGCTATAGTCTCTGGAAGAGTGTGAGTGCCCTGTGTGTCCCATGTCTTATCTGGAAGTCTCAAGTGAACTTGCTGGAATTCCTGGGACATCCCAGAGGGTCACTGCTATCTCTGTGGGTAAATGAATCAAACCCTGGATGTCCAAAGTCAGGTGAAGCAGATCCCTTCTTCACCCTTTAAAATATATCAGAAATGTTTACTTGGGACTTCGCCTTGTACTCTGGTATTAGTAATTATTCAGAAACATTTTAATAAACACATTTTATACAATCAAATCAAGTAGTGTGTAGTCAATAGGAAAAAGGCACACTAAAACTTCCAGAATGCCCAACAAAACTTAAGTTCTAATTCTAGTTTTGGATGCCTCTTTTAGTGGCTGTTTTGCCTGATAGAATTCACTAATATAATAGAGATTTGAATAACTATCTGATTGTTTAAATCGTTAGGGTTTTAACCGAGTTTGACAAATGTCAATTTAAAGGACACTTGAGTGTCTTATAAGAAGCTATAGCTATCCTAAATTGCCATTTATTCTACCTTAGAGTGTAAATAATAGTATGCAGCTTTGAAATAAAGCTAGCTTTTTGACACAAGACTGTCTTTTTGGAGGCTTGCTCAGTCATTAAAAGGAGCTTTCCTAAGAGAAATATTCTGTTAAAAAGTCCTGAACTTCAAGGAACAACTACTTTAAAATGGCATCAATATTCAAATTACTTATCTGACTTAGATGACTTAAAAGCAGACATATAAATCGAACCCTCTCTTTGTTACCTGCAGAGGGTAAAAAAAGGGGCTTTTAAGAGGTTTTATAAAAAAAAAATACATGTACAGGGTAGCCTACAGAGCATTGTCTGTTGGAAAGTGTGCATTTCAAGAACAATAATTAAAAAATAGTACACAGAACTGTACCAAAATAATTAAATTTGTAGTTTAATTAGCAAAACTTTGTATCATAGGTCTTATTCTTTACAGAGTTTTGGTGTGATTTCCTTCTCTGTCAGGTAAGTACACTTAAGTGTACTTAAGTACAATTTGCACTTAAGTACAAAATGGAAAAATGACTTGTTCAAATTTTTTAGTAGCCTGTGGTAGACTTAATTCTCTCAAAACCAAACCTAAACCTTATCCGCTACTTTATACAGTAGCATTTTATTGAAAGAAACAGTTATATTCCAGAATGCCAGAAATGGTAGAGTTAAGTTATAACTGTCAAATAACATATTAGTCTAATGATACTAAAGATACTGAATAAGCTAAATAACACCCTAAACCATTATCTGACAGATACAGTGGTGTTTTTAAACACAAGATTTCTCTGAAAGTTGCATCAAGGAAACTTTCAAATATGAAAGCAAATTTTAAAAGTACACTCTAATACAAAAGTGATGTTGGAAACACGTACGCATGTGGGTAGCCCTACTGAAATTAATGAAACTTCTGAATAGCCTCATAAGAATCCTGTTCAAAAAACTCGAAATGCTTCCATAGACTTAAATGGGTCTTATCAGGTCCCATCCATCTGTGTGTTTTCAAGGTCAGAACCTCTGTTCTCATGACCATGTTCTAGAGCTGTACCAACCCGGCCCTCTGTGTAGATGTGACTACAAAACATTTTCTAAGAAAAATTCCCTGTGCTCACTATGACAGAATTCATCACTCATTACTTAAAATGTCCCTGTATGGGCCTGACATTCTTCTACACGCATTGTAGCTATTTCATCCATTTTCACATACCACTATGTGGCTGAACATAACACAAGTTATTTTAGATCTAAAACATATTACTGAATCCCTAGATTATATACCTTATTGGCACCGGACAGTTTATTTTTAATATCATGGATTAGAATAAAAGTCTTGTTTTACCAGCTATGAGGCATAAATGGCTGCCTGAAGATTCCCTTTAGGTAGAAGGCTATTGGTTCTTAGATGCCTGAATTACAACATTTGAAAAGTAAAAGCTTGGAACGGGTTCACACCCTAAGACCATAAAAGAAAACAGAATTGTATTTGTGTTTACATTGTGCCACACTGCCACATTGTGTGCCTCCTTCTGCACCCTAACACTTTAACTGATACTGTAAATTCCACAGGACAGAGGTTTTCTTTTTGTTCTTTGTTTCAACGTTACCTGAGAAGTGGGCTTCTAAGCAGAAATAACAAATACAAATACATACACACTAAGGGAGGGCCTAATATAATATTAGTTGACCTTCATTTCTTTTCCCTCAGATGCCATTGAAAAAGATAATGATAAGCGTATTATTATTATTATTATGTTTTAATTGTAAGCTCAGATAGCTCATTATTAAATAAACACAAGGTAAATTCTCTGGTAATTTTTTTCTCACACAAGCAGGTTCTCATAAAACAAATCTTTTCTCCTCACTTTGGCAAGTCTCTCTCAACTCCCTATTATTTGCAAAAAGCTTTTTTCTCTTACAAAACCATATCACAAATCAGAAGAGCTTTATGTTCTAAATAAAGGGATTATAAAGAGGCTGTTGTTCCTTGTCATGTCCATCAAGATAGCTATTCTGATGTAAAATACAGAAGGAGAAAAAGAATGCTGTTACCATCTCAGTGTAAAAGCTTGTGGCCCCAGAATATTCTAGAGATGTATTTAATTTTTCTCAAATTCTTAAATAATGTTTATGTTGTTTGTGAATATCCAAACTATTCTGAAACTGCTTGAAGGCAGGATGATTGTAACACTTGGCTAGTTGTCTCTGCAGAGAGGCAGTTCTTATTAGCTGTAATACAGTACGGCACAAGCAGGACTTTGTTCCAGTCCCCAGCTAGCCCCCAGTTATGACAAGAGCTGTGATGAACGGCTAACATGCAACCATAAAATCAAAGGTAGCATACAGGTCTCTGAACCAAGCTCCACACAATGTGATATATAGATACAAGCTTCATTCTTTCTTTAGTGAGATAGAAGCCTAAATTTAGGCACTCAGTTGCTTAAATCTCCTCAAGTGGTCAGCAGAAAGGGAGACGTGCCTCCACAGAGATCTTAAGTAGGGTCTCTACTGAGTGTGTAAGGAAGCCTAGACATGCTAACCTCCTAATGTAGGTATCCAAAATCAGGTGCCAACTTTACTTCCCTTAGTCCACATAAAATTTGGTATATAACCCTTTGTTTATTGGTCTTTACTGCAAACTTAGCTCTAATGATCACTGCAAAGAGATGAAGAACGGGGATGTTTTGTCCCCCCCGTGCCCCTTTGCAGCCTTGGATATAAAAGGTCTGAGAGTTATTGGGCTCATAGCCCGAGGCAAAAAGATGTGAGAAAGATTTCTTGGATAACCTTACTCTACTAAGCAGGCAGATGACACTTGTAAAGATCTTGCTATGAACAAAGGCAATCAAGGACATCCCAATCCAGACTGAAACATACAATATAATGATACTAGAAAAGACGCAATCTTCTAATGAAAGCCCATGTAACATATGTATGTTTAGAGACTTATATTTCCAATGACATCTGTTCTGTTTAGCACTCTTTTCTCCATGTGTAGACCACAGATGGACTGGCAGGCAACTAAACATCATCAGCAGGCACATAGAGGATTTATTTTTGATATATTATAATTATATATAGGGATGATACACGCATTTGTGGAAAACATCAATTGCCAACAAAAATGGTGCTTTAACATATCTCAGCTAACTCTCTCCCTGTCAATCTGCAGCAAGGAGGAAGACTAGCATACTTTTAGTAGAGGCGCTGAAAGGAAGGACAGTCAAAGCATTGGACTAGAACTTAAAAGAACAGGACACTTGGCTCTGCCACAGGCTTCATGAGTGATTTTGACCATTAAGCTTCAGCAATGCACCAGCAAAAATGTAGTAGCATGTCTTGCACAGAAAATTTGCAAGGAACAACAGCATGAGATTATGAAGTCTGAAGAGACTCTCATGGAAAACAGTCTTGTCCCCCATCTCCCTGCTACAGACAATAACAAGCTGGGAATTACACACTGCGTGTGCAGCAGTCAACCCACATCATACCCAACATGAGGCTTGAATCATCAATATGTTTTAAGTGTGCAGATGCTTTCCTGATGACTGATGAAGGAAATACTTATCTAAAGAAAATACATAATCCTTTAACACTGTGACTTAATGCTATTTCTGGACTAGTAAATACTGTGGATCAGAATCTCTTCTCTAGACCTGGAGCCAGCTGAAAAAGAACAGTTCGTAGTAATAGTATCTAATCTTGCTTATCTTCCAAACTGTTGTGAATGGCCCCTGGCCTGTGAAAAATCTATCCCTGTGCCTAGGAATTGCTGTGAATTAGCATGAACCATTAACAAAATGGGGTTCTAGCAACTTAGTGCCCTGGTCCTTAAGCTGCCTTCAAACTTGGTAGAACTGTGAAAAAAACCTGACTGAGGATAAAAGACACTACCTGTATCACATGAAAGGAAACTATGGAATAATAGTATTTTTATAAACCCCTCCAAAAGCATTTTGACACAAATACCTTTCCCCTGCAATGTCAAACCTCCTTCTTTCCAGTGGTTCACTTGGGCTTTACCCATTAGAAAGAGTCAGCTTGGAACAGTCAAGTATCTCAAAGGAAGTGCTCTTGAGCAGAATAGCTGGTGTTAACTAATTCATGGCAGAGCCTGTTTTAAGGACAGAGATTTTAAACAGCTATTTTATGTCTTATTGATTTTCCCACCTTACTTACAAATAAATTACTGTAATTTGCTTTTACCTGTAAAATTTTGTTCATAAATTGTGTGGGGGTTTTTTTTGTTGTTTTTTATCAAAATACATTAAGCAGCTGTGGGGGGAGGAACCATGCTTCGTTTTCTTTGTTTTTTTCTTAAACAAGCAAAAGCTTCCAGTGGTTATTTTAATATAATTTGCCCCATTGTTTGCATAATTTTTGGTAAGTAAAGTCTGTTGACTAATTAACTTTATTGACCACTCATTTTAGTCAACAGAGGAGTAAAAGTGAATGTTTGCATGCTCTCACTTCAGAAAGGTCAATTTTTTTTCTTCCTATTCTCTTTTTGTTTTTCTCTGTCTCTCCCTCTGGATGTGAATATATGCCACATAACTGCTGGCTGCATGCCAAACAGGTCTTTAGAGCTGTGGCTGCCTGTTTCATTGTTCCAGCGTGGCTTCTCTTGCTCTATGCATTTAGTTGGATGCAGTAGCTCTCAGGCACTGTATTTGCATTCCTCAGCATTTTCCAAGCCATTTCGTTGGAGACAGTAAATATTAATTAATGGTCTTGGAATTTGTCCAATAAATTGCCAGTGAGATACCTCAGATGTTGGTAACAGTATTACTGTAACACATAGACTATGCAGTATGTGACATTTTGAAATCCTCTGTCATGTTTCTGAGGAAAGCAAATATATATATATCTTCAAAAAGCTAAAGTATTTAGAGCTTTAAACAGGACGTGGTGGGTTATTACTTTCCAAGTCTTTCTTCTTTCCTATAGAAAATTCACAAACAATTTTTACTTGATATTTTTAAGGATATTAATATTTCAGACATTTTAGTCAACTACAGTTTACAGAAATCTATCAACCAAATTCTAATTAAACCATGGATCTTATATCAAAAATATATTGTTACCTGATGGGGAAAAAAAATCATGGTACAGACACTGCTTAGAGAATAATCAGTAACTTTCCAGAAGTCAGACTGAGTGTAATGCAATGTGAAACCTGACACAGGTTGTGTTACCATGTACCTCCATGACCAAGACAAAGGCAAGTGTTACACCACCAGGAACTGTACCACCAGGAAAAGACCCGTCATGTTGATTTTCTGCACAAAGATACCAGGAACCTTCCCCAGTTGTCATAAAAGACCCGTCATGTTGATTTTCTGCACAAAGAAGTGTTAACAGTCTTTAGAGAACTAGTGCATGTACTTAGTAAATTGACATGAGAGCTAATATGTCAGTGGATCTCAAATCTCTAAAAACATTGTCTTAAGAGCCAAGGATGTATTTTAGAGTATTATTGTAATTATAAAAGCTGTTTTAAACCTCGTAGGCCATTACTTTTTTCTAGAAAGGAATAACATCACTATTTGTATCTTGTGATATTCACTTTGTGTTCCAGCCAAAATCATTATAGTTTAGGGGACTAAGCGAATGTTTCTTCAAAACATCTCACTTCTATAATGATGTTTGCCAAGGAATCTATACTCTACAGAAATTCAGTCTCTTTCTTTAATAGCCATGATATACAGTTCCAAGGGTAAAGCATGTCTCCTGAAATACATTTTCTAGGGTAGTCTGATTTCCATTGCCATATTTTAGAAACTTGCTTCACTTTTGTAAAATCAAACATAATATTTTTTTTAAGAAATGTTATCAGTAATACTTTACTTTTTCTAACATGATTAGTATTACATTTTGATTCTGTTTTCTTACATGCCAGCAACACAAAGAAACACAGTTCTTCAAGTTCAACATTTTCTTTACCTGTATTATAATCAAGATTGGGCTTGTCCATATATCTTTTAATGTGGTGTCTGTTTTGGCACACACTTTTAATCTAGTGTTTCTTTGAAAACTGTCTCAATCATTACAAAAGACTGCTTATCCCTTACAATGATATGAATTTGGAGAAGAATTTATGATTCATTACCAGTTTTGTCCATTTTCCCATCCATTTAACCCTGAGAAGAGAGGCTGGGGTTACCTTTGTATTAACAGTAGAAAATACTAAATTTTTTTCATAGCCCTTTCAGTGAGCTGGTGCCAGGTGTTTCTCCTTGCTCACCTCCTTAATCTGTGTCAGACTGGTTGTACATAGAGATTCAAGAAAGTTAGCTTTCCAAATACAGTCAGGAGTATTATGTTAATCTGTGCAGCTTTACCAAATTCGACCTGTGTCAGAGTGCAGCTTCTCCTTGTGCTAGTTCTCTGTCTGGCCAGTCTGATGTAGATGAAATCATTCCTAATTCCTGCTTTTGCATGAATGAATGCTACCACATAGGCATAATCCATGTCCTATGACCTCATCATGATACCATCTGAGCACCTCACACTCACTAATGAACCTTATCATCATAATAGTGCTGTTTCTAAAGATGAGACACTGACATACAATAAAAGATTAGTCCCAGGGCATCATGGGAATGTGGCTGCACTATGTACTGCAGCACAAAATGGAAACACTCAGGGTAGTCTTACCATCCTCAACAGGGTAAACATCTTGCATTATTTGCCTCTGGCCTTATTTGTATTGTTTTAGATATTTAGGTGAGGTGTTTTGGGTATCTCTAGGCTTTTTTGCAAACTTATTTTTAGATTCAGTCTAATATGGAGTTATTCAGAAATAGCTGCTGCAGAAAAGCTACTGCTTAACAATCCTGTTTGGACTCTTTTATGGAGCAAAAGAAACTTACTTACAAAAAATGTTAACATTTTTTTAAAATCCAGCTTATTTTACAAGTGCATGTAATTCTTTAAAAGAATGCAGAAAGGCAAGAATAAAATAAATTAATTTTAATAAAGGGAGAAAAGCATCTGCAAACCTGAAAGGCCTGGTGTCTCACCTCCTTTTAAACTATACTTACTCCACAAACTTTAGAGGTGTACGTGTTGTTAATGCATGAAACTGTTATCATGTAGGGTCTGAAAACTGTAAATGCTAACAGCTCTAGACTATACAGAGTTCTGCTTACAATAGGATTTCAAATTCCTGTGTGCAAAAAATAATATGTAGAGGGAAGCTTCAGGACACAGGATCAAAGCCTTCAGTTAAAAAAGTAAAAATCTGTTTCTCCTCTACAGCAAAATTTATTGAACTAACCAGAACAGTCATTGGATGCTGTGAGGAACAGATGTTCTCTCCCTGCACTCTGATGACCTGGATGAGGACACTCAGTCTTTTCAGAATTTTGCCACTTTCCATACATGTCTCAGATGTTTCTTCCGAATCTAATTAAAATATACCCATTCAGTGACAGAGATTTTTCAGAATACAATATCTAGGATTCTATTGCAGAAAAGACAGCATTGCTGTAGGAATCCAGATTTGATTCTCATTTGCCTGAGACTTACAGATTCCTTTTGACCAATCAATTTGAACATGAATTGCAAAACTGGGCACTAATTTCCCAAGTTCAAATTTACAGTTACTTTCTCTTTCCTGTTATTCTCTTTCCTATTCTTTTTTCTATTATTTTCCTCTCTTTTCTGTTTACTTCTTGCAATCAACAGTCTTCATAATTTTAAATTGTAATAAGAATTCAGATGGGAGATGGAGTTGCTCAGAACCTCTGAAAATCCAGCACTTGGTACCTTGTTTTAGGACAAAGCTCTTGGAAATTTTGATTTTCACTCTCTTT
>NW_009259596.1:5678573-5687769 GCF_000687185.1 Egretta garzetta
CTGCCTTTTAAGTCAGGTATGAAACACATATATGGCTAGATCATCAGCAGGACCAATGCCATGTAACAAAACTAGAGAAAAGAGGGAAATTTGATGGTTGGAAGAGACGTGGTTCACTCAGCGCAGACCATTGATATTTGGAAAGACTGAAACTTTTAGTACTTTTTGTTTTGAGAGAAAAAGAACATGCTCCCTACTTTTTGTTGTTTGCGTATAATTGGTACGTGGTGAAAATAATACAGCTGCTGTTAATAGCAGAGATCCACTGACTTCAGAATATACAATCTGTGGACCACTCCATGATGTCTACTGTCTACATCATCGTGCTGTGAGTTTAAAGTCAGGACAGATACTGAAGTCCTTGGCAATTTTTGCATGAAAGGGTTTATAACACTTCTCCCTGATGCTAAATAAACTCAGCAAGGCAACTAAAGGAGAAAAAAAATCCCTCACCTTGTAATCAACCTGTTTATCTTCTATCTGCTTCAGTGGAAAGAAATGTGTACATTAAATGTGTATGCATTTATGCATATTATATAAATATACACACATATTAAGTAGCATCTCCTTTCCTCATTAACACTTATGTGTTTTGGCAGGCACTACAAAACAAACAGGTGGTCTGTTATGAACTGATAGTGTTGTCAAAGTCTGAAGAGCTGAGGGAAAAAAGTCACGGCTTGCATTCAGCCAAACTCAGCGTAATTGTTACTGGCACTTACTGCAATGAAACCTGTCAGGGATGGAAAGAAAGATATGTCACTGTGTCTGGCCAAACACAGGAGGGAAGAGAACAGAAATGTTTATAACTCATTTGTATTTAAAGTTCTTCCTGGTGGAAAGCCCATCTCCTTATTCTTCCATGTTTGTTTTCTAAGACATTCATACTTTATGAATTTCAACAGAACCTAGCCAGCTATATCACAAGAATGTATGAAAATCTGACGGAAAACTCTAGCTGCTAGTCACCACATGTTGTGTCTGGGTGCTTTCGTTAATCCTGTATCCTCCTAATATTAAATCCCAGATGCTTCAAGGAAAGATGTGATCCCTGAAATGTGTTTATTGGAATACATCTATATATAGGGAGAAAAATCCTTCCTGATTCCACTTGTTCAAGCTGTGCCCTGGAACATCTAGATAAGCAGCACCTGTAACACTGTCACTTCAGCCACTATTTTTCCATTTCTCATTATGATCCACCTAAATGCATTTTTTTTCTGAATAAAAACTGCAGTCTTGGAGGGGAAATATTAGTCTTCACAATAACTTATCACAGACTTCATGTGTTAATTATATGGTGAGTAAAGTAATGACTCCCTTTATAATACTTCCCCATTTCATTGAGCACACAAAGACTTACACCTTCTTAAGACATCACACCACAGCGCAGTGAGTGTGCCAACTACTAACATCACAGGCGGCAGCGTATCACAGGCAGTCTGTGCACAGCCTTGATCGTGCCAGTGAAAAGGAGGGGACAGAACGGAGTCAGCGCTTGGAAAAAATTGATTTACATTTTCTCAGCATGGCAAATGATGGATCTCAACCAATAGCTTGGGAAAAATAAACTGCAAAGATTTTAGACTAAATTTCATAGACCCCCTTTCCTTTGCAGTGGGCAGGCCTCAGGATTGAAGCTGAGACCTATACTTACTTTTCCTAGAAAACACCATTAACACACTCTTGTTAACTGATCTATCAGGAAATTTTGAACATATTGCTTCATGTGTTGTGCTGCCACAGAGTAGTCCTCAAAGAGTGCATTTTTTACCCTTTCCATAAATTAACATGTTCTTATTCACAGAGTATCAGGATCATGGTTGGAGCTTGACTTTCCTCTCTATACTATGCAGAGATTTGTCAAGAAATTAAGATCTGCATATTTTCACTTTGGACTCCATACTGACATTTTTTAACATATGCTTATGTCTAGCATATCTAGTGTTAGTCTGCAAAACAGCATGATGAGTGCTAAATTGCCAAGAATTCCTCCTTTAGTTACATATGCATACATGCAACTCCCATGTGCATGAAGAGCTTCACTCATATATCCATACAGCACCAAAGCAGAGTATTTCAATCTTTGTGCACACGATGATGCATTCATGGGGACAGGCCTTGCTACTATTTTCCTGACAGAGAGGTTCCACAACAATAAATATACAAGAAATCTTCTCAAGTGGAATCATAAATGCTGTTACATAAATGTTTTCACACTTAATCTGATCAACTTTAAGATAATACTAGTTTATTAGAACAGTGAAAAATAAATCACAAACTTTAAAAAAAAATGTGGATACTGCACTATTAAACATGTGATTTCACTAAATCTGTTTTTCTTTGTACCCACCCTTCCTTTTGTTCCCTCTTTAAAAAAAGTCAGGAAAAAATCAAAATAGAACACGTCTGATGGACTAAAATTGTGTCTAACTTTTCAAGTAAATGACAAATGCAGAGCTGGTAAAACTGGTGCTGTAAAATATTGTAAAAAATATTGTTGTATTTTGTTTATTGAAAACCTCTGTTTAGGGAAGTTTGAAAGTGACAACCTTTTAAGGGAGGAAAAAAACCCAAACAAAACTCCACAGATTTACATAAAGTACTTCCAGGTTACATTTCTACCTTGCTGGTTTGGGTAGTTTTTCTTGTAGGTGATGACACAGGTGAATCTGGTGACTAATGTGCTTCTATCCAGCCAAGAGCTTTCCCAGACTTTGGTCCTTCCCATCTCCTCCAGTAAGAGACACGTAAAAGTTTTAGGAGAAAGGAAGAAAAAGAGAAGGACACCAAATTATGAGGGTTCTAGTTTGTAGGGGATTGCAATTTATTGTCTATCCTTTTAGGAGTTAAAGCACAAATATTGTAACTGCTGAAGCGCCTTTGAGCTGCCGCTGATTCTTGTGTGAGCAAAAAAGTGTTCCACAACGAAAGCAGGAGACGGTCCAGCACAGGCATCTTTGCAGAGGTGTTCTGCTGCTTGTAACACAGTTCAGAAACACAGTGCTATTCCTGTCCCTCTGAACCCCACCGGAGACAGAAAAGTTAGTGTTCACAAGTACACTGGCTGGTTTATGAAATACTCTGTGCAACCGTAAACAGTAATTTTGTTCTAACTTAAGGAA
This sequence comes from Egretta garzetta, assembly GCF_000687185.1. Taxonomy (NCBI): domain Eukaryota; kingdom Metazoa; phylum Chordata; class Aves; order Pelecaniformes; family Ardeidae; genus Egretta; species Egretta garzetta. The sequence continues at coordinate 5,681,699 of NW_009259596.1, forward strand.
TGTGCACAAGGTAGCAATCTCTGGCAGTCTTATGCAATGAAAACTGAAGAATCATGAAAAGGAAAAGTTTTCCATGAAAAACTTACGCACATATACATCGACAAGGACAGTCTCAGGCCTCAGCTGAACTTCAGAGTAGCATGTCCTGTTTTTATCAAAAGAGAATCATACATTCGTGGGGGTCAAAGGCCCATTTGTTAAACAAATGCCAGTTACATAAAAACACTTGGGAAAAAGGGTTTCTAGTGAACTGGCAAGAAACTGGAAATTCTGCATCTGTGAATTGAATTCCAATGAACTAAAAAGCTAGAAAATGGATTCTGGATGTTATGGGTTTTTTAAAATGTTCATCTACAACCCAGTATAAGCCTCTCAAACTCAGCTGTTGTAGTCACTGGGATATTGAGGTTATACTTGCCTTAGCTTTGTAGTCGAGGTCAGGGGTGTGCTCTTGAAGTGAACTTCTCACTCATCCTTACCATACTTTTGTGCATGTCATGGAGCTCTCTCAAAGTGCACAATCTGGATTCTTTCAGATGAAACTAGACTGTATGCAGAGCCCCAGGAGCATATCCATCACGTTGCTGCCACTAATAAGCACTCAGCACCCAGGGCCAGGCAACAGCCAGGCCAAAGTAAACCCCTGAAACATGTTTAACATAGTTGTGAGGGCTTCGGCAACAGCTGTTTCCCCATCCAGATCCACTGCACTGCGCTAGTTGCTCATGTTGACATAGTCTGAGTGAACTTCTTCTTTGTCTGACCAAGTATGGTGAGAAAGGGCTGGCTTTGGTTCCTAACTCAGGGAAAAAAATAATTACAAATGCGCGAATGTTGAGTAGGGAGAGGTATTTCACTGCACCTCAGGCTTAGAGACATCTTTGTGGCTAGAGGACTAAAACGCTCCCTTCACCGTAGGTTAGGCAGCTGTATTAGTGTTCTGAATTTTATGGTTCCCATTTTTAAGTAATGAATTGACCACACACATGATATAAACAGCTGAAGTACTTGATTCAGCACTGGGGATGTCACAAAATGCTAGGTACCTAAAACTTGGTATTTTAGCTAGGATTTAGTATGCCTGAGTACCAACAACAGAACAAGATTCACTCCAGCATTTTCAGATGGCACTCAACAAAGTTTTCACCTAAGAAGACTATGAAGATCTTGGGACTTCATTTAAAGTACTCAAAGAAATGAGCTGACACCACTTGCACTGCCTTGCACTTGCCAGAGGCTAAAAGCGTACGTGTAAACAGTGCCTGTAAGTCAGCTGATGCTCTTGTTACCTTATGGTTACTTGTGTGCAGGTCTGTATGTTTGCAGAGGTATTCAAATTAGACAACTGTGGTTGCAATGTTTTGCTGCCCAGTATCACTGGTTGTTTTGTTGCAGGAGGCACTTGTAAAAACAAATGACAGATGAGACAAGAGCCCCAAAAGCTAAAGACTAACACAAGCCCATGCTTTTGCTACTTGACTAGTACACACTAGCTAACTGCTTTTTAAGTATATGGAGCAGTCAGTCTGGTCTGAACCCAAAGCCATTGCCCCATATACATTCAGAGCTGCAGCAGCTATTTCAGTGCTAGACTTGACACAGGTTTTCCTGGGCTACAGTAGTCCATGAAGTAACCACCCAGTTTCTCCTTCCACAGACAGAGAGTAGTTTAAAACCAAGATATTTTTTATTCACTTTTAATTAAGAAAAGAAGTAGGAAAATCAGCACCCAGTTGAATGGCAAAATGGGATCAATTTGTTTCCACCTGTGTCTGCCTTGTGAGAAGCAGAGCATGTGCAGGATAGAAAGGATAGAAGCTCATGTTCAGTGAGACTGGGGTAGAATGAGGAGTTGGGGCAAAAAACCTTTCCTGGCCTGAAAGCCCTCTCCAAACTGGAATCTTTTAATTTGTTGGCAGAAATGCTCTGATGACATCTCAGCTGGCTTTGGAGGATCTGTGAACTGCTACCTTGAACAATTCTCCTTTCCTAAGGCAGTCACATAACATGCAAACACCCTGGAAACCAGGTATATCCCTAGAAGCATCTACAAGCTGGACACCAATACAGGTAATGACAACTCAATTCTCAGAGCTTGAGTCCTCTTCTCTTCCTGTGTGTTACTCATTAAAAATCACTGGGTTTATTTTCTTTAAAAAGCAGCAGTGGGAAAAGTGGTGGTACAAATCCATCTTAATCTTCATAATTATTATTGACTCTTTCACTGAACATTTCTGAGTCAGGCAGGGGTTAGGTAGTCTTCCATCAGTATTCACATTGTCTGCTTTTCATCAGCAAAGCTCTAAAACCCAACTATGAAATTGCAGCATCTCTTCCTGATGTTGAGAATTATGCTAGAATATGTGCAGCCATCCCTCAGAGCATTGCCTTACTGTTAGGTCACCTATTGCTCTGACAAAGATGACTTAGGGGACATAGGAAGGGTGACTTAGAGGTCAGAGTGCCCTGTCAGGAAGAGAGGCCAGAACTGAAATCTGATGGGCTAAATGCATGTTCAGAAATGTAGTGCTTTTATGCCTTTATTATTTCATAGATGTAGTTGAAATCTAGAATACAGAGACTAGAAAGTGAGCCTCAAATGAAAAATTGCAGCATCTTCCTCTATAGTGTGACTCAGAATTTTGCTCATTTTTTGTATGTGGAATTTAAGAAGCCGCATAAACCATAATTTTTCTTCTTTGTTTTCTTTTACTGTGTCCTGCTTTTGAAGTCAGATACTCAAAATCAACATCAGTTCTATAAAGATACACACACACGCACAAAAGAAAAAGAGACAAAAGAACTGGGCAGTGGAGTCTGGAATGTCTTCAACCAGGCTATAAATTTACATTGTTAAGAAAAGCCAAACCACAGTCACTGCTGATTTAAAGGAACTCTTGTACTTAGTGATCATCGTCATGAAGCAGAATGCATGGAAAACAAACATTAAGGTTTATAAACAGAAAGTAAATAAATGGTGCCTGGTGTTGGTCACCACCAATTCATTTATAGACTGCTCCACTCAAACCATCTGCCATTAGAACAAAAAAGCACAGAAGTCCTTTGAAATCGTAACTTTTATTGCAGAGTACGAAAATATCCCAGACAAGCTGAAATTGAGACCCCTTGTCTTTGTGTGTATGTGTGTGCATACACATGTGCTCTCTTGTTGACATGTATTATTATAGAGGTGAGCTTTCTGCAGACATTGGACTGTTCCTTTACACCAGCTATTTTGAGATCTAGAGTAAACCAAGCAACAGTTTGCAGAAATTGTCTTATCCTTACACAGAAGGTCAGCATGAACATCCAGTCCTCTAAAGAGCACTTGAATTTAAGTGGTGCATATGGCTTGTCCCTGACCTTAACAGTTCACTCTTACTCCTGTAGGTGCTCTTTAGTTCTAACAAAAAAAAATCCCGGAGGAGTTGTCTAGAAAACAATGAAAATAGTAATCACATCAGGGTGCCTGTGATCCTGAGCAGGTTATTGAGAGGTGTCACTGGGTAGAGCTAACATCTGTCACTAATTTTATACATTTGTCTGTATAGAATAGAATAGAATAGAATAGGGCACGCTTTTGCAATACAACTTATTATCAATCCAATTGAAAATGTAGCATAATATATTTCATTGTTGTTTTACTGTTCTTAATGAACAACGTGAAGGAAAAAAAAAGTGTGTAAGTATTAGAGATAAAATCAGAAAATGTATATACCAAATATCTTTGAATTTATTTGAGCCTCCTGCAGCAGGCCTTCAGTCAGAAATGATAAGAAAAAACGTCTGCTGACTTCAGAATAGTGTTAGCCAAGCTCCTATACCTAGTAGATTTGGCCAAATTATGAATTCTGGAGGAATTTTTAAACACATTTTAAAAATTTTCCTTATTGTTTTAAGTTAATAATAATTACTCTGTGAATAACTAAAATGTGTGTTATTCCTTATGTAATACCTTTTCAGCTAAAAATAATTTTTCTTTCCCTTTCTCTCCTATGATTTACCAGCTCCAATAATAATGTGGCTTTTATCATAACTTCTTGTCCTTTATTTACATCCTGAACAGGGAGGGTATTGAATTAAAATGCCATGTGTTAAAAATGAGTCCTGTTCATTTATAAAGAGCTGCATTTGTTTGGTGCAGTTTGGAGAAAATGGGGCACCTATATGGCATAACGTTTATTGAAGTGGAAACGTAATGTGAGGCACTCACAAGGGCACACAGAGCAGTTCAGAAGTTTGGTGGTTAACCAGGATCCAGTTTATCCCTTCCTACAGGGGAGTCCTTGGCAAGAAAGAATTGTGGTTCTCCCAAGGGCTTTCTCCAGTGCTGTTCACTTGGGTAAAGGGTTTCTTTTCCCCCAAAACATGGTTCCTAAGCTCCACAGGTGCTGTAATATCAGCTACAGCCCTGGAGGAGGTGAATGCTAGTGCGTTCATGAAAGATCCTGTGCCGTAATATTGCAAACTGAGAGTGTCTGTCTTCTCATACTGCAAACGCAGGGCTGTGTCTTCTAGAGAATTTCCCCTAAAACAAAATTATGCATAAGGAAAGCAAAAAACATACTTTTTCTGTGAAAGAAGGAAAACACCTGCTAATAGCAGTGAAGTTAATAATAATAGACCATCGCAAGATACCACCCACTGAGTAAACAGCAACTTGATAACACAGCAAAAGTACTTAGAAAAAAAACACAGTGACTCCTTCCAACATTAATTTATCTGCTGATTGCTATTTAAGATGTAGAGAAGGAACAGAATCTGGTCTCTCAGTATACAATGTCCTTGGTTAATGAGGGGCCAGAAGAGCATACTATGTGCTTTAACTATGCAATGAAAAATACCTAAGCACCTCTTCAGATAAAAATAGCAATTTTTTTCTAAAAAGGCACTTTGTCACAATTTAAAGTCTAAGGATTATTCTTTGAAGCTGTCTAATAAATATTGTATAAGACATGAGGAACACGCTGTTCATGATCAATTGAAAATCAAAAAGGGAAGAACCTTGACAACTTCATTGTTGTTGTAAATTATTATTTTAGATACAGTTCTGATGTTGGAATTTTTTAAGACTTTTTAACTACAACAAAATCTCCTCACTGCTCTTTTGGTTCACAGTAGTTTGAGAACAAATCTAAAAAAAAAAACAACTGTCAAAGATCTTCAGCAATGTGAAAATTAGATATATTTGGTTAAAATGCAAAACATGGAAACACAATTTCTTTCATAAGATCTCCCTCCTAAAGCTTAGCTGAATATTTACAGAGTATTGTGGCAGAACTTCAACAGTCTAGAAAAATCTCTGAAAGGTCGAAGCCCAGGGAAACGTTATCCTGTAATATTCTCTGCTGAGTAGCTAAATAACAACATACAGAAAAAAACATCTACTTCTCTTTGGCTAGGTATTCAGCTGAATATATCTCTATTGACTTTTTTTTCTCCTTTGAAAGATGTTGCATTGCAGAAAAAATACCAGAAATGCCAGCAAAACCAAACCCAACAGGCTGATCTGAAAAGACTACTTTATATTTTGAAAACAGAGCTCTAATAAGCAATGTTAGTGGGCTGCTAAACCTCCGTTCTTCTACATCTCCAGCAAACAACAATGTAGGTCATAGAAATCAACCAAAAGACTCCCATTTGCTTTCCTGGGCTCAGATAAACTCCTTCATCCTGAATAGATTGTGGTGAAGAATAAAATTTAAAAATAAAAATAATAATAATAAAAAAAGATAAGAGGTGAGGAGAAAGGATTTCTGTCTTCATATTCATTGTAAACTTTCCAATAAGCCCTCTCCATTGGAAGGGGCATGTAATAAGGCTGTCAGCAGCTGTCTGCTTAGTTCCTGTGCTTCAGCCTCATGAAGAATCAATCATGACGAAAAGGCTTTCTCTGTTGCTATAAATACTGATCATATTGTTCTCTCTCCCTGACTCTGTACCCAGATGAGAGTCAGGCTCCCATGAGAGTACTTCTTGTTAAAGTGACAAACTGATGAGTAGCACAGGAGAGCTGCGTGCGAAAGAGAGAGCAGAAGTCCCCTCTATTTCCATGGCTTCTCGGGAGTTAA
>NW_009259596.1:5687832-5724911 GCF_000687185.1 Egretta garzetta
CACATCTTCTAGAACTCACTTCTTCTGCTTTTGGGGAGGTTGTCCCCTTGAGTTAAGCAAATAATGAATTGTAAACAGAAGAATTGTGTCTGTGGGTATTTCCATAAATAACTAGAGAGAGTATAAAAATTTATTAGGTGCCAATGGAAAAGACAGGTGATTAAATGATACTGCTGCAGCAGTTACTCTAAGGAGATGCTGTTTGTTTCCAGCGTGTACCTGAACCTGTTCCAAGTACTTTTATGCTGACTGTATCCAGTTCAAACATTTAGAAGCAAGGACTGGCTTTAGTCAGTAAGAATATGATGCTGAGGTGGTAAAATGGTGTCCTAGAGAGGATTTTTCTTAGAAAAAAGAATCTCGTGACTTAGCTAGTGCTCCACAACATTTAATGACCCAGGCTATGGTTTTGGGCCCTGTGTTTGTGTCTGAACTGTAGCTTGATTCCCGCAGGAATGGGCTGAAGGAGACACTTCAAAGCTCTTCCTGACCACACTCCCAAATCTCTAAAGAAAGCCAGGGCATGCAGGAGAATGGGGCATACCCATACCTCAACCCTGAATGACACTGGTTGGTACCCAGCCCTGGGCATCTGGAAGAGCTGCACAGTTGATCTGTGTTTAGAAAGAGTCAGTCTTGTAGCTGTGGATGTTTGGGGAGATGACATTTCCTTTCTATGAAAGTAGTCACTTCAGCCTGTACCAGAAAGCCAATTTCTGCTGTCCCACGGAACATGGCATGGCATGGAATAACCCCACCGGTCTAGGACTTGTGCCAAAATAGAGATCATCTGCTAGATTAACCTGGAAAAAGTAATCATTCAGAATTTGTGTAACTCTGTAAGCTGCTGAGTTAGGGCTTGATAAAGTAAAAAATTCACACAGAATTCTGCCCTAATTTGGGCCTCCAGTGAGACCCAGTCTTTGGCTGATAGGTGAAAAACCACAGGAATGTTTTGCTGCATATTTCAACCTGTGATAGCTAGTTGCAGCCTATTAGGGGGATGTTGAAGGTTGCTGACTTGCTGGAACAGGTGAGATCCACCCTGCATGTAAGGGATATGAAAGCAGCCATAGGGAAGAGGAAGTTAGCGTCTGGAACAAATACTGTGGGAAAAAGCCTGTTGAGTAAGTTTTCAGTACAGTCACAGTGTTTTGAATTATGTTTCTTCATGGTAAAACCAAATTCCAAACACGGTGACTTACTACCTCACTACAATGAGTGTCAGGGTGGAGATTCCTTTGGCTCACCCTATTCTGTTAATATTACCATATTCAGTTGGGAATGAAAGAAGAAATATAAGCCTGCAAGAAAAAAAATAATTAAAAAAAAATTAAAAAGAAGAAAAAAATGCTGTGTTTGTAGTATTTCTGGCATAGACTTAATATGGAAAATACTGGAAGATTCATAGGAAATATTGTTTGCCTGAGGTCTCTAGCATGATTTCCATGACTTTGGGTGAGTTCATTTGAATACTAATCCAAATCAGGTCTAAAAACCTTCTGTCAAATGCCTCTGTGATTATAAATCTGATCAGAATGCTGCATCTATCCCTTACATTTTCATTGCTAGCTTTCAGTAATTCTGTGCCACATGGAAGAAAAAATGGACAATGGCCAAAATGATGAGTGGCTAGATTCCTATCCAGTAATCAGCAGCAGCTTAATAAGACGTGGATTTTTCTGCAATCCTAACACCATCTTAAAACTGAAATCTGTTCCAAAAGTGGAGTTCTGAAAACATTCCCCTTCAAATCAGGCCTTCCTTCTTGTTTCTCAGAAACTTTATCCCTCACACTGTAATTATCTCACCGCTAAAAATCTCTAAGAGAAAATGGATTGTTATCTTCTCTCCTGTGATACTGAAGCATTGTTCCAGAGCAATATGAAGTCTTAATAAACAATCACTTTTATTCATGTCAATGGCTGGAGCCTACTCCTGAATTGATGGAAAGAGGAGTTCAATTTATTGGTCTGTGAAGGCTGGAGTAGGTCTGAATTGGTGGAAAGAGGAGTTCAATTTATTGGTCTGTGAAATAGCTTGGTGAAAGGAATGTATGCATTTACAGCCTGGCTCAAAAAAAAAAAATACTGTTGTTAAATACCTCCTAGGGTGGGGAACAAAATCAAATGAGGTTCCATTAAACTGTCCCAGGGCTAGAGATAGCATAGATAACCCAAATCCTAAATCACTTCTGGCAAGCACAAGAATCAGCACAAGAATCCCTGCTCTGTAGAAACTGCTAGATAGTCTGGGGACTTCCAAATGGCACTTGGCCACAAATGTCATCCATTATACAACTATTGTAACAGGAGCACTGAATAGTCATACTATGACACTGAGCACTCATAGCCCGACCCAAAACAGACAGTAAATCACAGAACTTTTTCACTGTTGTTTTAGATGAGTTTTCAGATATAACATCTACATCACAACACAGAAATTCTTATTCTTGTACAAATATAGCATGCACTACTTAGGAGTGGTCTATTCTTAAACCCATTATGGTTATTTTACTCTAATGTAAATAGCAACAGATCCAAATGTTTACAAATGAGACTTTGCTCCCATATCCCTGTCAATGCCTTGCCAGCTTCCTGGAGGGAAGCTCAGTGACGCAGGCCTTTATTCACTGGAAGGCCTGTGTGTTTATTTGCAAACAAAACATTTGCATGTGATCTGAAGCCTATGATTTGCCTACAGTATGTTGTCATCCCAACCATGTTTGTTAACACCAGACTGAACAAATCAGAGGGAGTATAAATGTCAAAAGTTCAATGGCAGATTGAAAGCCCGGGTGTGTCTAAAGCATTCACTATTGTTTATCAACAAAGTCACATATAATAGCATGACATCCTTTGTGCCTATATGGCAAATGAAGATGGAGAGTAAACGATAATTGCTCTGCTTATACACAGTGAGCTTGTTAAGACTCTAGGGCAAATCGTTGCTTTCTTTTTCTCTGTAATAAGAAAAGCTTTTGAAATAGCTTTTCTGATTTATTTGAATGCTTGTGTTCTACTACTTAAACTATATTGTGGAGTCACTTCTTTTTTAGGATTTAAGATTTTCTTCTCTTTCATCCTATGAAGAACTGGCAGCATCACATTGCCTGAAGGGTCTTACAGATCAAAGCATTAGTTTGCTAAGCCACTTCACCTGCTTCCTTCTTTCATGTAATTGTTTTAAATGTCTCACTCCCCTCACAGTCCATAATCTAGACCATGCATTTTACAGCTGCTGTTTTTCAGCAATCAGCACTCTTGCCATTCTGTACTAGCATGAACTCTCCTACCAAACATTTGGGAAGATCCTTTCCTCCAGATGAACAGCAATGAAAAAGGACTGTCAAAAACACAGTTCACATTTTCATGGAAACAGCCAGGCAAAAGGTGCTGACCCCACTCTGGCATGGAGCTCTTGTGGCATAGCTCATATCAGTCTCACTCCTGTTGCTGGCATGAGAAAATTACTGGTGATAAAGGGCACATACCTTAATCTTCACATACCTTAGTGTTCCTGGGTACTGTATAACTAACAGCCATCTGGGGCCCTGAGGACTACTGTCAGTTAATTTGTTCTAATTCAGGATCAGTAGACTGGATCAAGTCACTAACGATGCTCTGGCAGGGATCACATGTGGAACACCTAACTATGGTTAACACCTAACCAGGGCTCTAGGTTTCTTGGATGAAGAACCTCATCAACATGCCAATAGAAGACATTGACTGCAGTTGGATTTCAGACAGGATTTGTGAAGCAGCACACTTGGAATGAATTTAACCCACAACTGGAAATAATATACCTATGTCAAGGAAGCACTCAGCCTAACATAATCTTAGCAGCTACTTAGCTATTCCAAGAAGATTCGTGCAGCACAGCACTGTGCTAACATAACTACATTGCTCCTGGGACTCTCTGCAGGGAGTTGTACTGTGTCATAAAGACATGGCAGCTACTTTAAAGTAGCTCAAGTATCTCTCTTACGCTTATGCCTTCTGAGGCATACAGATTCCCAGACTGCAGACACGGTGGATGATCCATGCCACAGTGGGATTTCTGGAAGTAAAGAGATAAAGTCAGTTAGAACTCTACAGTGAAAGAAACTCTTAAAACCCATCTTTTAAGTCTGAAATATCTCAGCAGCTTCAGCTCAGTAGCTCACAGATATATTGTGGTTTTGGAAACACTCTGTTTCTGCTCCTACATTTAAGCCAAAAGCGATAGTGATAAACAAAAGTAACAGCTATATTCAGGGCCCCACACATTCTGCTGACTTTGAATTTTGAGTTTTCTTTCCTTACCAACGTTTTGCTGAAGCATCACACTGTGCTGTAGAAACCTATATCTAACTAGCAAAAGCCATTCTAGCAGCGAAAGTAAGAGGAAAGTATGAACCTGAGAGGAGCATGTCTTCCCAAGCCTCCTGTTCTGTACCATCCCTCATATCAGATCTAACCTAGCTAAACCTAACTAAAGGAATGGATTTGAATGATGGGTTCCACAAGGAGTGAAATGTTTCTAACTTTGGCATTATATACTTAAATGTACATTTTACATTGCAACATCTTGAGCATCCCACAAAAAATAGAAGACATTGACTTTCTGCTGTGTTTATACACAGTAAGACTGTGTCTTTAGACAGCTGAGTAACAAGGGAGAATTTTAGAAATCTGTGGAAAAAAGGAGTTAAAAGGGTAAATACAGAAAAGAACAAAATCTGGAGAAACAGGAACATGTAACCACCTATATATTAGGCAAAGATTCTCATTATACAGTCTAAAGAAATGGGACTTGCCAAGGTGTCACTCCACCATCCATCTCCTAAGAGAATTCAGATGCTACAATTGCATGTTCAGTGTTGCTTTGACTGTTGAGATGTTATCATTCTAGTGATAGATATGTCTGATCTGGCCCCACTTGATCTGAACTCTTTACCAGAGAAATACTATTGGATTTGGGTGCAAAGCAGGAACTAAACTTAGTTCTGTCCTTGCCAGATGTCCTTGTCCATCATCATAATGGCTTGGCACTTCACATTTAAACAAAAAAAAGAGTAAGATATCTATGGAGCTTAGGTACCTGTGTTGAGCCAGGAAATTAAGAAGGAATTGGAGGACTGACATTTTGAATTTGAGACCCTATTTCACCATTCTGCCCTTGAAGCTTTTAGCTTATTCTCCTTATATTGGACCTGGACCTACATCTTCAGGTTTCCCTTCAACTTGTTTCTGCTAATATGTTTTTATATTATTCTTGTTTCTTGCTCCCTGTTTCCTGATCATTCTTTCCCTCCCACCTTCTTTATTAAGTTTTCCACTGACAGAATGATTTTCAGGCCTTGTGACCTGGAAGAGGTTTCTGAGGACTTAAAAAGATCCACCTTCAATTTTGCTAGGCAATGAAGCTATAGAGACCCACATGTGGAGAAGTGCTAGATCCTCTTTTATCCTCTTAGCCAAGAAGTCAATTTGTATAGGTCGGTCGGATCCTTTAGTAAATCATTGCTATGCTATGTGTCCTAATAGAAGTAAATTTCATCTTGTATATTCTGACAGGTCCTTCTGACAGGACCTCCTTTTATCTAGACTGCCTATTTTAAGATAATTATAATTGCCTGGAAATTAACATACTTTTCTTATGAAGTTATGATATTTAACATTTCCAGAATGAAAAACATATCTAAGTTCTACTTCTGTACTTGCCCACATTTCAGATTCAGATCAAATCAAAGGCAAGTCTAAGAATGAGTTGAAAGACCTCTACATGTGTTTTTTGTTTGGATGAAATATGTTATAAATTCTAATGAAGTCTACTTTAGCTTCTACTGCCTGAGCCATTGAGTGAAAAAACATGAGGGGAAAGAAACAGGCGCATAGTTTTGATTTTTCAGTTTATATATCTGCTTACATTAAAGCTAGAGATAAAGTTAAATCATAAATGCTATAAACATTTGCCAGGCTTGGGAAAGCTGTAGTCTTAAGAAAAGAAACATGTATTGACAGAGATTGAGCAAAGCAAGCAAGCTACTAGTATGTTGCCAGCATTGGACTACTGCAGCTGTCCAACACTAGTAGTGCGACAGTCTCTAGCATGCAGAGACTGTATCCAGAGAACATCAGCTGGTGCCGCTCTCATTTTTTTTTCCTACCTGAAATAGAGCTAACATGAAGGGAAAGTGAAATGGAGAGCAGTTGTGGGTAGATACTGAGTTTAAGCTACTAAATCAGGAATGTCTCCATGTCCCTGTGGGTAAGGCCAGACTATGCTCCAATTCCATACCAAGAAATGTATGGCTACGTGCCATGCTTATTTTCTTATTCCTATGCAAGAGAGCTTCATGCAGTATATACTGAAATGACAGCCTACTCTAATAGTTGCTTCTTTGGAATTGTAAGGGGAAGGCACTGTGATGCGTGTATGATTTGCTTTTACAGCTATCTGTTTAATGTCTTATAATCGGTACTGCAATACAAGTGATGTCATGCAAATAAATGAAAATCAGGAGAAAACCTAAAATAAAGTTTTTATTTGCCATGAAACCGTAAAGTTAACCAGCAGCTGACTCACAAGGTATACCTACATTATTGAGTGATGTAGTACAAACAGGGAAGAAGTGGGGTTTGGTTCACCGCAGTCTGCTGTGGTTCTAGGACCATACGTCCACATTATGTCTTTGCTGGTATTGAAGTTCCTACCAGCTGCTAGTACAGGGAGCTCACCTTCCATGCAAAGAACATGAACTGCAAAAGGACTTTGCATCCGTAGCAAGGGTGGTACTCACTCTAACTGCTATCCTAATCTGTGTCTGAAACCTTGGATCCAAAATGGATGAAAGCACTTAGAGCACGGCAGTGGTGTCCTCAGGGACATATCTCAAGACTTGATGTATAGACATAAAGCAAATATTCACCAAGAAGAGGAACCCCTCCTGTGCACCGAGCAGCTAATGTAGATGCATCCACTATATCCACTACCTGCAACAGTCACTGTTTGTCCTGCACATGCAGAGAGACTACAGTCTAGTGTTGGATGGAGATGCTGCCAGACGGTATATTCACTGTACTGTGGGCACGGTCTAAAGATGTGATATGTAGCGGGAGTTGACTGTTACGGAAAAAAAAAATGTCTAGGGCTTTCTAGAGACTGCAACCTCTAATTCATTTGTGGTTTTAAGAGGTTGGAAGAAAAAAAAGCTGTTGGGTTGGTCTAGATATAGCTGCAGATTAAGGGATGTCTTAGTGCAGGGGGTTGGACTTACTGATGTCTTGTGATTCAGTGGTAGATCTAGTAGTATCAATTCACTGAAAATCTCAACTGCAGTATGAATACATTCTGTCAGTCTGTATGTCCCCTGGGGAAATTTAGACATCAAACTGTTCCTTCAGTTGTCCTTCACTGAAATCTCCCTCACACAGTTCTGTTCGAGGCTTGGTGTAATAGGATGCTGATTAGAATCCATTCTCCTTCCCTCCTGGCTGACCAATTTTCAGTCATACCAGAGCTATTCTTCCTGTATTTTCTGTGCCAGTTTTATCTCATCATTTTATAAATTAAACTCTTTTTAGAACCAATGTCAAATGTTCTTTTTTTTTTTTTTCTCCACACAACACAAAAGTCTTTCTTGACATTTTTCTGCTCTCAGGAAGCTCCAAGTTATTCTCAGCACTTTTGCAGGGTGATGCAATCTGAAGCCTGTAGAGAACAACCTGCCACTGGGCTCACACCATAACTGCATCTTTTGGTTGTCAGAAACCAAGATCATCCCAGCCGTTGTACATTCCACTACAATATGTAACAAATTTTATTTTTTTAATATTTGCACTATAACTGGGTGCAAAGGTATCATTAAGTCCATAATTAAATTATCTGATGAAAGTCAGCACAGCCTAATTGGGACTCCTCAGAGTTCATTGCTGTTTCTTTCTTTTTTTTCCTTCTTTTTTTTTTTTTTTTTCCCCATGTAATTGGGATTACTTGTTGAATGTCGTAATATTCTCTGGGAATACCAGTGACATGGTCAGGCCATCACAGAAGGAATATTTATATCAGAGACCTCTGATGATACTAAATGTCACATAGATTTGTCTTTTAATCTGCTACACCACCAATGACATCAAAAAGACCACACCTGCACAAGCACAAAGGAAGAGCTACATCCTCAATTCTTATGGCTGAAGTAAATTACATTTTTATGGTTTTAATGTGGGTAAGGAAAAGATTAAAAGGCACTAATTTTTTGGTGTATATTGAGCAACAAAATTAAAGTCTAATGAAGAACCATTAACTCATTTCATAGTATCAAGTAGCTCTTTTTCTTTAACTCCAGATTTGGCAATGTTAGTTCACAGAGGTCACAGACACCAACAGTGTGAAGGGAAACATAACCACCCATATGCTTAAAACGTTTATCATCTCATGTTTATTCTTTACGTATCAAAGCTAACTTCACTTAGAAAGGGGCTTTTGTAATAAAACATGACCGTAAATCAATCTCTGGGTTACACAAGTAAAGCAGGGAGAGAAACAATGTGTTGCAGAAAAAATAGTTTGCAGAGAGATCAGTTTTACTGATCTTGGTAGTGAACCCAACTAATTAAAAAGTAAATAAAAATAAAATACTGTTGATGTATAGCTATAATAATACTAACATATTACAAACATGTTTTTAAAATTGAAAAATCCATTCTTCAGGTGACTACAAACATGCTTTGCTCAGAGCAATTGTCCACTCATCTGGAACCCAACATTTTTTGTACCTTTCTTTAGTTCATTATGCATCATCCTGGAAAACCCCTCCTATTATTCTTGTTGTTCCTTTAACAAGAGCATCTTCCATTGGAATTCTGACACTTGGAGCAGTAGAGAGAGAACACTAAAGAGTGAGAGTAATTACAGGAGAAAAGGTTATCGCACATACCACTAAACATAGAGACATTGCTATAAGACATCCTTGCAGCAACGCAGAGGCTAATGTATTTTGAAAATAGCCACCCAAATACTTCTCACTCTTTGACCCAGTTTAATTATCCTGAAAATGAGTACAGAATAAAGAATTTTTGTACTCAGTTGTGAGAGTCATTCATGAAAACCTATATTCTCCCTTCCAATTGAAGTTGCATTTCCTGCCAGATGAACCATGAAGTGGTAACAGCTTGGGGCAACATTTTTGATATGAGAGCTCTCCTAGAAACAAGGCTTTGAGAGAGAGTGAGAAGCAGAGAGACCAAAAGAGAGGAGTATACAATGAGAATTGATATAATAAAGGACATATTTTGTTAGAAGATTTAAAAAACTATTTAAAAGGAGTTAATATGTTACACAAATAAAGCTGATTGATTGCATTTGCAGTGCAGTTAAGCAATTTGAAGAGTGCCAGATCAGTATTCTCATTCTATAATGGCCATGATAACTCATCATATTTGCTTTCCTACTTGTAATCATATTTTATTTTCTTTACCAGAATTCTACAAGTAATTGCTGGTGGCATATAGACTAAGTCACAGATGTTGGAACAAAAGATAAAACAAGTACACTGAATGTACATTTCTCATTTACACCCAACAAAGGTTGTCAGCTGTTCCTTCCTTGCAGCTGCTTAAAGGTCTTGCTGTCCTCTCCCACTGGAACGACTATCTGTTGAGAGACTGCAATGCAACAATGATCATGTTAATTATTTCATTCTGTTTAAATTGTAGTTAACATCAAGCATAACAATCAGAAAATATGTTATATTAACTGTATGGAGTACTTTTCCCAAGTGCAGTTTTCATGAGGCTGGCAAAAGACTTCTACATTGAAAAACTAGTCTGACAAATGAGTATTTGCCACATCAACCCATCAGAACCTACAGGAGGATGACTTTAGTTTATCCAAGTGGTGGCTAGGGATGAGAGGAGCCTTTCTTTCCCATCTATACCAAAAATGGATCAAAAATGTAATTTCTAATGCTGGTTTTATGTTTTGAAATTTCACTAAGCAGACATGTTTACACACAAATTACTTCATTGATAGTCAGGAAACAATCCAGAATAGATGTTTCCAGGACATTTCCTGACAGTCATAATCATCAAAACATGGTCTTTTACTTAACGGGCACCAAGTTCAACAGAAACTCTTCAATGCATCTCCCTGTCACTTTCTACAGCAGTTGCCCCTCTCAGCAGAGCTCCCACTGACTGCACCCGAGCCATGATTTCTGTCCCAGGGAATCAGCTGTGGAGAGGGCCCAGTGCAGAGATGTTCAAGCACCGTGATAGAGTTGTCTCCAGACCCATATGTCAGGTCCATGTCCTTGCTGTTCTGGTCTGGCTGAAATCATTCTAGAAACAGCACAGCCAGCAGTTAAGTATCCCTAGCTAATATGATACTGATGCAATGTATGGTGACAAGACTGTGTCTGTGTCAATAACTTCACCTTCCCTTTCACAGTGTGTCTGTACACATTGGTTCAAACAGGACTCCGTCTTGCAGGTGAGTTCAGATTTCCACAGTCCAGAGGTAGCTCTGGGGACAGCAGAGCTTCATCACACCAGGCACATCTGCTTGCCTTGTCTGGTAACAATTTTCCTCTGAGATTAGTAATTAGCAAAGCACCTTCTAGAAAAAGAAATATATTCAGTGGTGAAGCTTACCTCTCTTTGTATTTGGGGATGAAGTGACAACCAGAATCGTATCTTCAGTAGCAGCACTGCAGACTTCCATTTAAATTAAGTCAATAGGAGATTTAACTGTGACAGGACCTCAGGGCTGGACCCATAAAGTATATGACAAGCAATTTAGAAATCAATCTTAGTTTACCCCTGAAAACTGTCACTTTAAAATCAACAGTCTCAAGTGAAGGATAGGTTTTTAAATCTAAAGTTTATATTAAACTTTCATAATAAAACACTAGACAGCTCGGCAGCAATGAACATTGATTTACAGTGTAATGACAGCATCATAATCAGAATACTGAACTAAAACCCCTTATACAATCAATAATTTAACTGAGAATAGACCAGCAGTAGAAAAGAGCTGGCCTGATTATGTGAGATCCCAGATTGCTTGTACTGTGACAGAGAGCCTGTAAATAAGTTTGCAGAGCCCTAGACTAGGAAATTCAAGGTTTCCCTGATCCTTGATGCAAACTTTAATAGTAATAAGTTCCCAGGATTTTTCTCAACCACTCAGTGACTCCTGCTGTAATATGAAGTGAGTACTGATTGGTGTTTGTGGTGAAATCAGATGGTGTCAAAAAAGGGAAAACGCACATCTACACTAGAATGCAGTAATGAATAACTGGTTTTCAGTTTTTGCATTCATAGATACTTGATGAAGAGGACTGGCAAACTTTAGACACCCAATCCCTCTTGAAAGAATATTGAAGTTGCACAAATAGTGCCTCATTCTGAGTTATTATTTTCTTTGAGGGTTTCCTTTGCTTTTCAGGGGTTTTTTTTAGCCCCACAGAATTTCAGTAACTTCCAGACTAGAATGTGCATATTAATGTGCTTATTAATTTGTATGATGTTTTAAATTCTTCTTATACAGTATTTGCCAGAACGTATGAGGGGAAAAAATAGTTATACATTTAAAAAAATCTCTAGAGTGATTTTATCTTTCTATAGTGATTTTATCTTTTATCATGCACATTTCACCCATTTTTCCATTGGCATATTCTTCATGCACAGATTTAGAAGTTCAGTGAGGTGGTGGTGATGGTGTTTTTCATTGTTTGACAAATACATTGTTTGAATACATGTCAACATTTTGGTATTCAGAAATTATTTTCAGCTCACACCTTCGTCAACTACTGTATGTGCAACATGTTAAAGCCATTAATAAGATATATTTGATATGAATGAGAAACACTTTTAAGACACATAAATATATGCTTAATAGGTAAATTTGAGTGAATACAGTATATCCAGCTATAAATTGTTGGCAGACAGGCTGTGGCCTAACTACTTTGAACTTTCAGTCTGACCAAAATATATAACCTATCTAAAATATTTTGTTCCTAAAAATATGGGGCAAGCTAACCTTGGCCAGATGCTAGACACCAACCCAGTTGCTCACTCACTCCCCTTCCTCAACAGGACAGGCAGAGAAAATAGATTGAAAAAGCTCATGGGCGGGGATGAAGGCAGGAAGATCACTCATCAACTACTGTGACAGGCAAAACAGAACAGACTTGGGGAAAATTAATTTAATTTATTGCCAATTAATAACAGAGTTGGATAGTGAGAAAACAAAGTCAAAAACTAAACCACTTTCCTGCAATCATCCTCCTTTTTCTCAAGATCAGCTTCACTCCTTCATTCCCAACTCCTGTACCTCCTCCCCCTCAAATGGCGCAGGTTGGATGGGGAATGGGGGTTTGTGCTCAATCCATAACTATTCCTCTCTGCTGCTCCTTTCTTCTCAAGCTTTTCCCCTGCTCCAGAATGGGTCCTCTCCATGAGATGCAGTTTCTGCAGGGGATATCCACCTGCGCTGACATGGGGTCCTCCATACCTATTCCACGATGATGTCTCCACAGGCTGCAGGGGAATCTCTGCTCTAGCACCTGGAGCACCTCTTCCACCTCCACCTTTTTGGACCTTGGTGCTTTCAGGGTTGTTTCTCACACTTTTCTTTCCTCATTTGTCTCTGCTGTGCAGAGGCTGGAACTGACTGTGTCCAGCATGGGGCATCTCCAACCTCTTGTCATAGAAGTAACCCCTGCAGGTCCCTGCTACCAAAACCTTGTCATGGACATCTAATAGAAAATAATTTTCATCTTCAGGATGGTAATAATAAAAAATAAATAACAAATATTTATAATAAATAAATAATAAATAAAAAATAACATTCACCTTCACTCAATATTTAGTCTGATTTGGAGAACAGAGTCTGTAGAGTCCCTGTAGTGCTGGTCTTCCTCAGCAGCACAGAAGGGAATGCTAAAAGGTGTCAGGGGACACCAGCACTATGTGAGGATAACGTGTTGTTAACATGTCCCCCATAAAGTCAACAGGGTAAGATACTCTGTAAAACAACTGATGCAACCTAGATCTTCATGGCTGGTACAGTAATGAACTCTGCCACATCTTTAACCTTATAAAGGGTAACATTCACACACCATAAGCAGCCAGACTGACAGAGGAAGGGAAAGGAAAACTTAAGTGACTAAAAGCCTAGCATCCTTCAGACCATTTGTCTGAAAGGAGAGTAATAAGTTGTCTCTTTATCGAGTCCTCTAAAACATACATACAGAAGAGAGCAAGTTTGGGTACAATTCATAGCTCTTTGTTGGGTTTGTTTGCTTTTCTCTCTGACTACTGAGTTCCTCCTAAAATGTATTTTTTATTAGACTACTTGAATTCTAGGAAGTTTCATTTTCTGTCACAGGTTAGACTCAAAACCATGGTTGTCTAGACTGCATAAAAGACCAGAAACTATGTAGGCAAACATGAGCTGAAATTCTCCCATATCTGCATGTGGCCAGCCCCCAGCTCGTAACAGAGTGGCCATCCTACTCTCCAGGTACCCTGACCAAGATCCTTCTGGGTGCTTGGGAAGGTACTCAAAGCTAACTTAGACCACCTGTGAAGTCTCTCCAGGGCTGAGGTGGCAAATGATAGGCAAATGAAGGTAAACTATGTGCCATATCTTATCTATCTCTGTCCCGTCTACAAATCAAGTAGAAGTAGGTTGGAGTCTGGACTAAGGGACAAAGTAGGACCAAACTTTCTTGCCCCGAGATTAGATTTATATCCAGTTAGCTGAATCCCGAAACCTAAAATGCAGCATAGGTGCAGCCAGGAAACTATTTTGAAACTGGTTTCGATGCTCTAGTAAAGGGCACAGGCTGAAGAGATGTCTCCCACAAAGCATGTTGTTTACAGGCCTGATGAACACCTGGCTGATGCTTGATTGACTGTGAACAAGAACTCACTTCAGAGGATCAACTGTGAGAATGATGTTTCAGATGCACGGCTGCTTCTTTTTGTTTTCACCACCTGATCACATAAGCATAACTCCAGTGAGGAAGTGGTTGTCATTAAGTCAAGAAAAAGAGGGAACCACTGCATGACATTGGGAAGGACTTGACCATCTGAAAATGCTATAACAGTTTTAATTTCTTCCTTTCTAAGTCTCTTGAGGCAGATATTCATGAGGCAACACTGCCAGAGAGAAAAAGAAAAAGATGTAATAATCTCAGCTATGTTATGTACATTAGAGCCTGGTCTCTAGACTGAGAATTTGGGGAACATAGTCTACCACTGAAATGCTGGTTATGCTGGCATGTAACAGAAGGAGCATCAGGACAGGCACAGGACAACTTCACTCTGCTGTGTTTTTAAGCCAGGGTAGATTTCAGGAGCAGTCCAAACATATTAATTTTTTGCCAAATCTAGTAATAAAATTCGGTGTTTCTGCTGCTGGTAGAACATAATAAACTGTGTTACCTATAATGTATTTTTGAAATGTTGCTTTATTCATTTCAGGTGAATTTCTGTTAATCAGGAAACCATTTATTCTAGTCTGGAAGCCCATATCCATCAGCAATATTAATAAAAATAAAAGAACATAATTTCCACAGGAAAAAATGTTATGAAAATTAAAATAGTGCAATTGAAATAAACATTTTTAACATGCAACTATTTTTCTCACTTTACTCTCAGTTCTACACTGACTTGACATTATTTTTGTTAATTATATTATATTATATTTGTTTCTCACACAGTTTCTCCTCGTTCCTCACTGCCATCCTGTGCTTTGCCCTTTCCCGGAGGCACCACCGCCATCGTGGCTGAGGGGCTCAGCCGTGCCCTGGGGTGGGATCAGTTGGAGCCATCTGGAACTGGCCATGTCTGTCATGGGGCAGCCCTGGCCTCTCCTCACAAAGGCCGTCCCACAGCCCCCACTGCTGGCACTGGGGCACCCACACCCAGCACAAGGGCTCAGGGACACCAAAGAGCCAGAAGGCAGGTCCTGCCCAGCCGGTGACTCCCTAGTGACTTCTGCAATCACGGGGGAAAGCTCACTTGTGGAGATTGGGCAGTGCCACCCAAGTTATGATGAATTTCTTAACGTGCTGGCCCAGCACCAGATACCCATACTGCAACTGGATCTCACAGTTACTGCAGTCTCCCCATGAAAGCAGGATACCTCTATTTTACTGCTTCATCTTTGGGTAGGATGTTACATGTATTTGGTGGGATGTCACATTTTACCCCACCAGTGCTTTTTCCCCATCAGAAAAGGGTAGTACTGGTGAGGAGCTCACAACTCCAAACACGTGAAAGCACCTTTTCTGATGACAATATATTAATGAGGTGATTTAATATGACAGAATGGGAACATTTATCTCAGTGATAAAAGACTGATTATATATGCTTCAGACTGTTCCTACTGAAAAATTGGAAGATGAGATTTTAGATAAGCCCATATATGAAAAATCATTTACTTGTCTGTTCTAACAGAAAGTGAGCATGAGGGATCAATTATTCCTGGTAATACAGAAATATGTTAGTGTTTGAAGAATCTGTATTGACCCCCCTTTCCTTTGTTACAACTAATTTATAATGTAATTTCTTAGAATTTATTTATATAGCTATCAAGTTACACTTTTTTCCAGTAGCATCTCAATATTTAGAGATGTGTCAAAACAGAATAAAGACTTGAAGGCAGCTTAACAGGTGAATATTTTTTTTCCTTCTTAATACTTAATACTTTCCTACTTAATACTGTCCTGATGCTCCTTCTGTTATGTGCCAGCATAACCAGCATTGCAGGGGTAGATTATGTTCCCCAAATTCTCAGTCTAGAGACCAGGCTCTAATACTTAAAATGCAGAAAACAAGTAAAACCATTCTTGTTGTTTAACATAAAGCACAATAGCCCTCAATACATATACTACCTAAAATAATATAGCACTCCAAACATGAGTAGGTAATGTTTGCTTTGAAATGCCAGGACGGTCTTAAAAAGCTCTTCTTTAAAACTCAGGAAAAAACTTATCTTGGGACCCTTGGGTCCTCAATTTTCTTACTTCCCTGACCCTGAAAAGCTTTGTCCTGGGCCTCCATTTGGGAAAGCATTTAAACACTCCCTTTGACACTCCCTTTGCACTTAATTTTTTGATCATTTTTAACCTGTAAAAGACAACAGTTCTAAAGCAAATACAAGGTAAGAGAGTACCTAGGTATTCTCTGGAATACCTGCTCGGCAACATTCATGAAGGAGAAGGGGAAAAGTAAGGAGAACCTGGACTTTCTGCTCATTAAGTCTAGACACCACCAGTTTCAGATACCACTGGATAACAATCCCTGTCATATGTATGTCAGTCTCCATCTTACAAGAAGCAAGGCTATGTAACTCAATGGCTGCAACTGAGGACTGCCTTGGGAATTCTCTGTTCTCCAACACCTAAGAATGTTTCCTTAATTTCCACCACTAAAAAGGAGATGGGGGGAAAGTGTTCAGGAATTATTTTGTATGGATAATAAATGTACAAAGAAGATATTTTAGCTACTCTCTAGAGGACAGCTGAACTACAAAAACAAGCCCATTAAATACATAAATTAGAAAGACGATTTCCTTGCCAGCCTCTTTCTCCTCTGACCATCATTTTCTGCTTCATTTATTTTAATTCTTTTATAAGTGACACTGAGCATTGAGAAATCTTGAGAAATCTCAGAGACAAAAATATTTTTACCTGTCCCTAGAAGGAAGAGTATTTGTCCCTCTTTGTCCCTTCCTACTTCATACCACCCCTCCCAATTCCCCAGGAAGATATCTATCTTTTTCACTCAACCAAAGTTAAGAAAGCAACTTGTTGGTTAGGAGGAAGGGATAATATTCTTGGATATTTTTATCACAAAGCTCATGACTGGGTTTTAGTAAAGTTACAAAAACATCACTAATGAAAAATGGCAGGAAAAAAAAAAAGCATCATCTGGGAAAAGCACAATTACAGAGTCCAAATCAGTGGGCAAATATGTATCACAACAGGTATGTATCATGGAAATATGTACTCCAAAGTAATCATTGAAAAACTTTGGGGGATGGAAAGTGCTTCCTACTTATTCTAGACAACTGCAATGCTTTATGGCTTTCTGTCCTCTTCACAGATGAGTGTGAAAGGCAAGGCCTATTTGCCCCAGACTCAGACTGTTTGGATAGACCTGTATTGTTCAGAAAGCTCAGTCTCCGAACCAAGCATTCATGCTGAGTGCTGTACCTTGCACCCCTAGGCTTGCTGCCAGAGACCCTGCAGGCTGCCTGCTTGCAGTCTCCTAGGGTGTGACACACAGCATGCTAACCGCTCTCCACATCCTACCAGTTTGGCTTTTAGGGTGGCCTCGGGGTCACTGTCAGCAAGCAATTTGTACATTCCCTAGGCAAGCTTTGAAACCTGTTTTGAGGAACCAGACAAGAGAACACTGAAACACAGTCAACTACTACAGGTGGTAATTAATAAGACCACAGGGACCCAGGTAAAGCTTCAATTTCAGACAATTTCAGAACAGTTGTATCTCCAAGGCTGAGTGTTCAGGAGGCAGCTGTAGCCAAATACATAGTTTATCACTAAGGAAAGAAGACCATCTTCCCATTCCTCCCTGTCTGCAAGCTTCTGCTGCTTACTCTAAGCTTTTCTGATCACATTATAAGCTAGTTCAAGTATAGTTGAGTAACAGGCAGGGCAGGGACATGAACTGGCTCGTGTGCAACCACGTGAGAATCCAAGCTGACATGAAGGAAGGAAGGAAGGACCACATACGTGGCTGGAAGCAGAGGTGGTAGAAAAGCAGTGCAGTGGAGGATGAGGGCAGGGGAAAAGGAAGTAGAATATGGGAGGAGGGTGTCTGCTAACTGTTTGAACAGTCTCATAAAAACATGCTTATAAGGTGATTCCTACAGTATGTTTCACTGCATCTTGGGTGTGCTAATTCCAGACCTGTGGTAGTTTTATACCACAGGTATGTTTTAAAGCCCAGATACTTATCAATATTTGACATTTCCTGTATTCTTTTCATTTTAGAAATGAAACTTAAAAGGTGAATTACTTTTTATATTGTTTCATAATTTTCTCTAAACATTTTCTCTTCCGTGCCTGCTGAATTTTGTTGCAGTACCCAGTGGCAAAGAGCCATATACCTGTCCTGGTTTCAGCTGGGATAGAGTTAATTTTCTTCATAGAAGCTAGCGTAGTGCTGTGTTTTGGATTTAGTACCAGAAGAATGTTGATAACACACTGATTTTTTTAGTTGTTGCCAAGTAGTGCTCAGACTACTCAAGGACTTTTTGAGCTCCTCCTGCTCGGCCAGGTGCATAACAAGCTGGGAGTACAGCACAGCTAGGACAGCTAACCCAAACTGTCAAAGAGCTATTCCATACCATATAACGTCATGCTCGGGGGCAGTTGGTCGGTCGGTCGGTCGGTCGCAGGCAGAGTGATGGCAGCTTGGGCAGAGTAATCGCGGCTCAGAGAGTGATCACTGCTCGGGACGGGTTGGGCATCGGTCAGCGGGTGGTGAGCAATTGCATTGTGCATCATTTGTTTTATATGTTCTGTGTATTCTCTTACCATTATCTGTTATCATTCTCATTATTACTATTATTATTATTTTCTCTTATTAAACTGTCTTTATCTCAGCCTTTATCTCTATCTTTATCTTTATCTCTAACCTTTTATTTTTTTCCCAATTCTCTCCCCCATCCCACTGGGGGGGGGGGGAGGGGGGGAGCGTCTGCGTGGTGCTTAGTTGCCAGCCGGGTTAAACCACGACAATACCATGTAAATTTAATCTGCTGTTTGTTTGCTTGATAGCATCCTGCTACTTCCTCCCTGAGCTACCAAGCAATTTGACTTGAGACACCAGCAGAGGCCAGGACCATAGTTTTCTCCCCTCTTGAACTGTAGTGTCTTCAAGCCTGCCTTACCGATGATCCTGATGTCTGCAAAGAACCCAAGGAAATAAATCTTTGGGGCTGGCAAAAAGAACTCAAATTGAACATTCCCCATTTTCCTTCTCCCTAACTCAGATCTGCATTGCTTGTTTTTCTTTACTTTCCTCCTGATTTCTCCCCTTCTTTACATTTATTTGCATTCAACATATAGGAACATTGGCATAGAAGAAAACTTGCTTGTTTCCCAGAATTTTCTTCAACCTATCTTCAACCTACATTAATACAGATGTAAACTTGGTTTTTCCCTGTTGGACCATTTAGAATCTGGATGGCTGATTTTGTTGTTTGTAGGAGATGCAATTCTTTCTCTATACAGAAAAGCTAATGAAAACATTAAATATTCATATTGAATCCCTAATTGTATAATAAAATGAAAGTGCAGTTATAGTTGAAAACCTCCAGCCTAATTAGCAGTAGCCTAATAAATGCTTAAGTGAAACACAGAATGTGCTAAATCCAATTGTATTAATAATGACACTAATAAGATAATGTTATAAAAAATACAAAACATATGTGCAAATATATATTCTTATTGTAAATATCTAAATATCAACCTAGGGGTACCTCCAGGGTTTGGTAACCAAAGATTGGCTTGTTCCATTATTATTCTATGCATTCTTTGGTGGTGGTGTTTATTTGTGGCTTTTTTTTTTCTTTTAAGTGCTACAGTTCAATTTATCATCAGCCAGTATTATTTTTGATATTATGGAAACATGGTAAAGGATACAGTTGCAAAAGCCTATTTCAGCTTTTAATTTACTCTGTAGACCCAGAAAAATAATCCCAAATTTACCCTGTGAATCTAATCAAACAAACAGTCTTTGAACAAAGATATCACAAACATCATGAAGTCTTTTCCTTTTTCAGAATTGCCTGCTGAAATGTCAGTATCTGGTTTCCGGGAAATACTGTGAAAGAGAGGAAGGCAAGGAACAAAATGACTCTGTTAGCAACGTCTTCCACGGAGGAGCCCACAGTGTAAAACTAAAAACACTCATCCATTTTCTCAAAGGTTACACGTGGTTTCAGAGTAAGAAAAACCTATTGTAGCAACAATGCAAAGACTTCTACCTTTTAACTGTCATAGACAGAAAGACGAAGGAATGCGTTTGAATAACCAGAGCACCTCCAAACTAAATAAACAAAACAGATCTACTTTTTTTTTTCTTTTTTTTTTTCCATTGACTAATTTAACATCTATTGGAACAGAGTTTGGATAAAAACTTGCCCTTTGGTCAGGGTTTTCTACAAGTGCATATTATAAGGATTCTTTTCTCTTTCTCAAAAGTTGCTGATATCAACCCCTGAGACATGATTCCAAAGAAAATGGATCTGATGTAACAGACAATATTGTTATTTCTTTCCATTGTAATATTTCAGTGTAAATGCTTCATAAATATACAAGCCAATTGCCCCCATTGCTGTGCTGGTTTTGGCTGCAATAGAGTTAATTTTCTTCACAGTAGTTAGTAGTTAGAAGTTAGGAGGGGATACAGCTGGGACAGCCGACCACAACTGGCCAAAGGGGTATCCCAGACCATATGATCTCATCCTCAACATATAAAGTTGAGTGAAGAAGAAGGAATGGGGCGATGGTCAGAGCAATGACGTTTGTCTTCCCAAGTCACCATGATGTGTGATGGAGCCCTGCTTTCCTGGAGATGGCTGAACACCTGCCTGACGGTGGGAAGTAGTGAATGAATTCCTGGTTTTACTTTGCTTGCATGCACAGTTTTTGCTTTCCCTATTACACTGGGGGACTGAGCAAGTGGCTGTGTGGTGCTTATTTGCTGGCTGGCGCTAGACCACAACAATTGCTTATCATTAAAATCAACAATAATACTGATATTATGATGTCATATAGGTAGTATTTTCTTTGCTATCATTCTGGGGCACTTTTTTGGTTAATTTTGAAGGTTTTATGTGCATTGTAACAAGTCGGATATTAGCACACTTTGGAACTGTTGACATTTACCTTCCCTTTCTCCTCCTATACAAACTGCAAGCTTAAATTATGCAATCAGAGTAAGTTGATTGAAATTTAATATTGTCAATTTATTGACATTCCTTTCCAATTTGTTTCCCTTTTTCATGCGCTGTGGACAACTGTATCTCAGTGTTGAATTATTTATTTGTAATCAGCAGTTGTTTGACATGGAAACAGTGTATCACTTTATCTAAATGAACAAAGAACAGATTGATGAGGAAGTACATTTACGTAATGAGCATTTAATCTATACCTTTGAGAAATGCTTTAGGATTACTTTATCTAAAAATCACAGTGAGCATGACACTCACACATTTTTTTCCATTGCTTTAAAGTCTGGGTTAAATTCTGCGTCACTTGCATACTAAACTGAAAATAAAATATTGACTTTTCTCGCTCTAGAATTTCCACAGGTACTTTCCCTCCTTCCTCTTTGTCACACAGAACCTATGTGCATATTAGATTTGAAGCTTTACATACCATGGAGAAACACTGAATTCCACTACAGGATAAAGCACTGAATTCAATACACACAAAATCCTCTGCAGGACAACTGTTTTATGATAGGTTGTTAACAGAGGTCATATTTCACTGAAGTGCCTTTTCAGTTAGTTTCAGAATGAATAACAATGTTTGGGGATTGTTACTCTGTTTAGTTTTATTTTTTTGCACATTTGTGCAGTGGTGATATACCCATAACAAAGAAAACATTATAAAAAGGAGCTACCACACAATAATCGTTGGAGCCACTAGCTGAGTTCGACTGAAAGCCAAAGCCAATATTCCTATTATAATTCAAATTCATACCAACTTCAATGGCAGTTTTACCTTTGAGGTTTAATCAGATTAGAAGGTCATGAATGAGCCTTATGACAAAGAGCCCTTGAATGTTTAATTGTTTAAAGGA
Source organism: Egretta garzetta (assembly GCF_000687185.1). Taxonomy (NCBI): domain Eukaryota; kingdom Metazoa; phylum Chordata; class Aves; order Pelecaniformes; family Ardeidae; genus Egretta; species Egretta garzetta. Next base: position 5,709,669 of record NW_009259596.1, read on the forward strand.
TCCCTACTCCATTTGAAGATAATGTTCATTGCAGATGAACAGGAAGAGGTTTATGAGACAGGCACTATAAAAATGTTCTTAAAATGTAGCCAGGGATATACTGTATGCTCCTCTGAGTCCTATGTGCAGACCAGTTTGTGGGACCCTTAGAAGCCAGGAAAACCTCAATAAGCAGCTACCCTTGTCTGTGCCTGCTCTGCACCAGGGTAATAGCAGTCCTGGTCAGGAAACAAGAAAGGATTCTCTGAAAGAAACATGAACAGGATGTTTAGGGGACTAATTCAGGATGTGCCTGAGCCAAGGTTGAGTCTTCCTCAATCAAGTGAAAAGGGTATTAGGACTGGGATGTTCTAGGTAAGTTACCAAACTGGCAGTCACGGTCTCTCCATTCCTCTCTGTGGAGTTCAAGTCATTCTAAGTATAGTTCCAAAATAAGGCAAATAAATTTCCTGCTTAAAGTGGCTATTTTCCTCTACTGGCTGTAAAAGCGGCCTAAGCTGATGGCCTCAGGTTCAGGTGTAGACTTTGTAGACTTCTACATGTGGCATTATAAATCCCACAGAAAATCTTAATAAGTCTGCATCTTCCTGAGGAGAAAAAAAAAGAATATTGAACAGTTACTGTGCAGTTCAAGTCGCTCAGGGCTGTTCCTTATGTTCTTCACGTTTTCATGACTGTAAAGAGCAGTCACTTCCCTTCTGGTAGTGGAGCTATCTTGATCTCACAAGGAAATATCTCACCTCATTCATCCAAAAGTCACATCTGCCTACAATATCTTCCATCTAACTGAGTCTTTCTATCACCTACTGTCATGACTGGGCCTCTCTTTTTCCTCATTTCTAGCTGATAGGACCCAAAATGGTCATAAAAATATCACTGTTAGCCATTGTTAACTGTAATCTCTATACTTCTTTTCTAGTCCTAAAGGTCGTCTGTTTTTTAAGCTGTTCTTAGCTTTATGTTATCAATAGCATACTCTTACTTTTGAGCTGAAAAATTGACATCTGCAATCACATGGCACTCTGCATCTATGTGCCTGTAGGCACATATGCCTCAAACTTATTATCAAACCATATTTTTTTTTGGAAAAAGGCCTATCTAGAAACTAATTCCTTCAGAAAGCTGTCTCCTTTTCATTATTCAGTGTAGGAAAACATATGCTTTTCTCATCAATCTAACTGTCTTTGCTTTGTGCAAGAGGATTCACTCAGATTGCAACTCACACTTTTTCAGTTAACAGGTCCATATTTGTTCCTTGACTTCACAGTTCTTAGAATAAGTTTTGCAATTAGTCTCGCCATGCCTACAGAAACACTTAAGGAGAAAATAACCACTGCCAGTTCTTCTACCTAGTAATGTTCTACTTTGCACTACAAATTTTACAGCAAAATGAAACTCATACTTCAAAAGATAATTATAGCATCATAAGTTAATCCCACATAAAACCATTTTTCTATGCAAGAAACAATAAAATATAATAATACCGTGTATTTTCACATTACATTTGTCCAGCTGCTAACTGGGCATAAACTTTATTTTAAAGATAAACTTTTAAATAACTGATAAACATCTAATATGTACTTAGCATGTGTTAATAAATGACTGTTTTAAAGAGATGACTGCAGAATTTGACAGGTAACTTCATCATTTGTAGCCATAGACAATAAGTGTATATCATACATTTTACTGAGATGTTCATAATCATCCATGGCACATACCATATACACCTGTAACACACTTGAAACTTTTATTAATAAGTAATGAACCTTAAATAAATTATGTATAAATTTACCTTTAGTGTAAAGTATGACCCTGAGGCTGCTGATAACCATGAAGAATCAAGTATGAATCCTGCAACAGATTTTCCTCTGTTAATCCAAATTTCCTGTTAAGAAAATGGCTATTTTAATTGCAAGTTAGGTAAAACAATTGTAAGCCTTTATTATTTCAACAATGTCTCCTTCAGGACTTGGAAGATAATGATGATATTCTCATTTGCAGCCAGCTGTTTTCTTGAGATTGCTGTGGTAGAAAATTTGTTTCTTTATGCAGGTGAGTATTTGTAATAATAGCAGTCTGTAGATGACATACTGAGCTTAAATAATTCTGAACATCAATGTTTAGGAATCACAGCTGCATATTTTTATCATTTATCCAGTAAAAGAATAGTGAATCAGATTGAAGATATTCCATTTTAAAAGTCTGTTCAAAGTTTTTATTATGTATCATATTAAAAAAAATAAATAATGGATACCTTAAATAGTTTATTTCCTCCCTTCAGTGACTGGTATCACCTGTCTCAAAAGCTGACTGTCCTGCAGACTTGATTTCCGATGCTTGACTTTACAGGCCTACCTGACACCCCACACCTCATCCATTTTAAGAAATGAGACACCTTGGTGGTACCTACCTGCTTCATATTAAACCAGAGTTCAGGATCTTGCCGCTTTTCCTACAAAGGCCAATTTGGAACTCATTTTTCTTAATATTCTTGTGTACCTAAATTACAAAAAGTTTCTCAGGTTGTCCTTACACATAGTGCTATACCAAGGAAGAATAATAGCATTCATCCAGAATCACCCTCAAGGCTTTTACCATGGTGATGGAAACCAGCTGTTCGACTCCTGAAGTCTCTGGAGGCAAGCATACTTATTTATTTAAAAGGTATCTTGATTGCAGAAGAGTCAGAAAGGCTGTTATAGCTGATCAAATAAAGCGAAAATGATTTGTTGAATAATTTATTTGACAAATATGGGCAAAATCTGGCAAATACATTGTTCATCAAATAGTGCTTGCACAACTGAATTGAAAAAACAACCCTTAACAGTCATATGTCAACATATATAAAAATCTGTTTCTGGGTCAGATTGGAAAGGACTTAAAGGAATTTCAGTGAAAGGACCAAGGGAAAGGTTCATGCTATTTAGGCATTTGTCAGTGCTATCCTCAAATTCTCTCTCAAAACCTCTAGAAAGTGAAAGTCCGTAAATATCCTAGCTTTCCTAAGTATATTCCCTAAGCAACTAACCTCCTTCTACATATGTCCAGAACTAATTCACTTTTATCAGGTCTAAACAACTTTGTATACATTTCGCATCTAGGTTCCACAGACAAGGTTTTCCATGCTTATTCATGTTGAGGAGCCTGTTCTTAGGGCATACTTAATTAATTCCTGTAGGGATAGAGTCCAAATATCTTGAGGGCCTTCACTTTTACTCAAAGCTCAAGGGAAGGAAAGGTGACCCCTTTTACACAATAACCTTGTAGTTTACAGATACAGGAGGGAGAACTTCATTCTTTCTGGGAAGTTAAAGCACATATATCATATTTCCCAGGAAAGGGTCTTTAACTACTCTTGACTTTGTCAGATTGGCAATGAAATAAATGACAGTAAATCTACACAGTCGTTAAAATCACTCCTTAGCCTTAGTTACCCTCATTGTGATTAGGCTGAAAAACTACTACAAATGTTCAGACAGGGACAGATGCTGCTGTGATCTGAGAAAGGGCAGAAAGCAATGTGACATTACTGTGACGGAGATGCTACTTGTGCTTACGTTTCTCTCTCCCTCTTTCCTTCAACACTGTTCTCCTCCCCCCCCAAGTAAATCTATAACTGGTTAAGGTTGATTCTTTGCCAGAACAGGTAAAACCAGTCTAGCTTTTCACTGTGGTGAAATTATGTACTTTCTGTTGACAATTCATCTTGAAAGTTGAAAGATAGAGCAGAAAAACCTGTGTGTTTGTTAGCACAAAGTTTATTAGCACTGGACTGGATGTCTGGTATCTATCTGATGGAGAGAACATTAAAATCTATGAGTTTTCTTCCTCCAATAGTCAATAAAATTATAAGCTTGGTTTTACAGTTCATTGCTTCAGATAGGGAAGGCCATTGTCTCTTGGCTTGGCCACAAGGGGCACTTTGAATATTACAGAGAAAGAAGAACTGTGTTTCCTTTTGTGGTTCATGTGGCTTTTTCTGGGGACCATTTAGTGGAACACAATCTTGCTTTGGGTTACTTTTGGTGATACACACAGGACCATCAGGCAACACTGCACCTTTCTGTGTTCGCTGACTCCACAGTCTTAGAGAAGTAAGAGGTTTTTCGTAGCTGTGGTACATAGCTATGTAATTAAGATCAGGAAAACAAGATGAGTCCATAAACTAGTTTGTCTGATGCATCAGTCTTATTTTCAAAGGGAGACTGACCTTCATTTCAAACAGCATGCCAGCAGTTAAAGTCCTTCCCTTTTGCCATTGGATGAGATACACGTGTTACAACTCCACAGGGCTGAGTTTCAAGGCCTATGCAGTGTAAACTGCTGTATGTAAATACATAATTTTTCTGTTTTGTGCCTCCGTGATTGAGATTAATATCTCAGATGATTTAAAGAAATAACAACGGGTTACATTCAGCACAGGACTCTTAACATAAGCAATGTAAGAAAGGGGGGAAGGAGAATTGGAGCTACCTACCTTGGAGCAAACATCTGTACAGTCATCAGGAGGGAGAGCTTGCCATACTTATGGACACATCTGGTGGCAGATTTTCTTATAAAGGAATATATATCAGGCAGTGATAGATCACTTGCTGAAAGTAACCTCCTGAGCAATGTTTGGCTTCTCAACACCTGTGTTTAGTTGAGGATTCCAGCTGAAGATAGTTACATTTGCAGTCACTAGAGGCTGAAAATTGGGATTAAATGATTAATAGCTTTCTTTTATTACTGAGCTAGATGATCCATATCAATTTCACTAATGCAGATTTGCATACAGTCCAGGTTTACATAATGATTTGATAAGGGTATAGCAAGTATTTACTTTAAGGGAGGATTGCATCACGTGTATTCTCTCCTTTCTTTCCTTCTTCCTACCATATACTTCTCCCCACCTTTCCACATTATGCTGTAGTTTTCGGTCCCACTTCCTCTCTTTCTAAGCTTGTATGAACGTTTAGAAAATATGCACTTCCAAAACAGAATCGCAGAAGCTCCAGCATCTGCTTCATTTCCATTAACCATTCACTTCAGTATCTAATGTGACATGGACCAAGGGCAGGAGAAAGGGAAAAGAGTGAATACTATTGGCAGAGACGGTCAATTATTCATGGTGAATAATTAATCCAATGAGTTTGTTCAAATAAATTATTTGCATTTTTTTCATTATGCCACAGACTCCTAGCATCATGCATGAAATATTAAAACATGGCAGGAAAGCTACCATCTAAAGCTATAAAAAGTGAAACCATAGATAAACACTTAAAGAGACATTATAGCCCAGTCCAAAAAAAAAAAAAAAAAAAAGACATTTCTTAGGAAACACCAGAAGAAAAATCCTCAGCTTACTCTCCCTTTTGCTAAACTGACCTTTCTGCCCTGGTGCCAAGACAGAAGATAACTGTGTTTATATTATTTCGAGCACAGATAAAACCAGTATTTTCTGCTGGGTCCAGTGAAAAGAGTCATATGCTTAATTGCTATTCATATTTGAAGTTCTTTTTATTCAGAATCAGGAGTTTTGACTACAGAGGTGATAACTGCGTTTTGAATAGCTAATAACACGTGTTAGACTGTATGCATCAATTCACCTAATGGTCTTCCTGCATACCTTTTGAGGTGAGACCATTACTCTGATGTACCAAAACTGAGGCCCAGATTCAGGTTCTCCTGTGGTTTTGCCTTCTCTGATCTGACTCTTACCTTAGAAAAAGATATGTCCAACTACCCTTTAGCTGTGCCCTCATGGCAGATTGATGGTGGTTGAAAAACAGTCAACGTGACGAGGGCCATTTGTAGCACCAGTGTATTGCTGATCCTGAAATAATATACCCCAAGAAGATTGTGTGCTTGTGTTGCTGCAGTAATATGGCTACATGATTTTTGGATTGATGTCACACTGCCCAGGTCCTGCTGGCTCAGAGCCTGCATAAAATGTGATTTTGTCTGCCGACAATGTCCCATGCAGATGTGCCCTTTGATTGACCCTTTCCCTAGACTAACTTCAGCACATTTTCCTCTATCACAGGCTTAAGTGGGCTGGAGTTGTACCCTTTGTTTCTAGTTCCTCTAAACTCTGATTATGGTGCCAGATCTTCCGACATACCAGAGACTTGTCTACTCCTGTTTTACCACTTTTAATTCCAATATAAGTATTATTAAAGAAATGTTCTAGTAAATTTTATTCATGGAACTCCTTATGTGGCATATGTAGCCTTCATATGTATCCTAAAAATGGTTTGTTTTGACTAAGGTATGCATGTTCACACAACAATCACAAGCTATTTTTACCTATAAAGCATAGCTCTTTTTGCATGTCATACATCTTCCCATCTTTCCTCAGATATCATTGCAAACTGTGGAAGTGATTCAGGACATGGGATAGGAACCTGCGCTCCCTCAGCCTACTCATGCCTAGCAAGAGTGTTTACAATGGACTTCTCTTTTTTCAGTAACTGAACACTCCGGTCCTATAACTTCCTTGGTTTTTAGGTTCTGTTTTCAGGTTTCCAAAGTTCTCTTTTTCCTGAATCACTACCATCTCTCTTACCTTCAGCAGACATGTACATGTGGGGCGTTGAATAAAATGGAAGTATTATCCTCTCCTAAGTGAGATTACCTCACGTGTCTGCTTCAGTCCAGTTCATGGTCATACACCAAAGAGGTAAAAAAGAAAAAAAGAACCATCTATTACTGAATATCTTAAGTAGAAGTTAATATGAATTATTTTTTAATTCTGCTAAGTGCTGTCTGTAAGATTATGCAATGTGATCTATTTTCTAATGGTATCATCACTTTTCTATTTAGATTTAGCCTTGGCTAACTTATGAAAACTGAACCAGAAAAAAAACCATCAAGAGATTTCAAAATGTTCAAGCTGGTAATATTAACCTGAATGGCAAAAACTAGTATGTAACACGTTGGAGATTTTACCTGTGTTAATATGTTCAGTTCTTTATTTCAAGTTATTTCATATTTTGGGACATGCAAGTTACCCAATCCCATAACATCTCATGGAAACCGGAGATAAATATAAAGTCACTAATTTTATAATTCACTTAAATGTACAGCATGAGCAGGGCTCTGCCAAATCAAGCAGCCTAATAAAACAAAGTATCCTATGTTTACTCAGGACATTAATTTATCAGATCCTACCAGAGAAGAAAGTTCAAAAAGTTATATTCTCATCAAGAACTTCAATACCTTTATACATAGCTATAGAGAAGAAGATGATGACCTATTGGGTTCCAGACTGCGTTATTCCTGTGTACATAATTCTGAGTCTCTCTGGCTGTCACAAAATGTACCTGTTGGGATGTGCTGTGCACTCTGTTCCTTTCTATGGAAACCAAGAAATTGATATGGGAAATGCTTTATTTCCAGCTCTTCACCTGACATGGAACTGACTTGTTATTTGCTGTTGCAACATACATACATCATTTTTATTTCAGCATGTTTTATTTCCTTCCTAACACTTCATGTAAGAGTTTGGAATTTACTATGCATTTCTTACTACAGACACTGATTTCTACCACTTCATTTTTAATGTTTGTGCAGGGACACTTGGAATTTTTGATATTAGACATGAACAGAATTTTTTGTTGGAGTTATGTCTGGAGTCTTTGTTTCTAGAAAATTGTTGATTTACTGATCACTATAGGTCAACACTATTATTATGACTAAAGACTTAGTTTAGGAGACACTCTTAGCAATATATTAGGCAAATATAACTGGAAACAACATTACAGATGAGTAATAGTTCTTGAAAACTGTACTAAAATATTTTCAACTCTCACACCTTATTAATAGTTTTTTAAAAAACTCAGTTTCCGTGCAAGAACCTTATTAAAGTTGTCATCTATTCCAAAGTGCTCAACATCCCACTGCTGGCAGAAAGAGCATTTCTGAAATTTTCACACTTCATTTAGATGCCTAAATGAAGTTTGAACACTTAGGAAAATCCAACTACTATTCAGGTGCTTAAATGGGAGTTGATAGATGATAAACCTTTTGGAAAAACTAGCTGTTAGTGTACCAGTGATAGATTATCCAACAATTCTTATGCTGTAATTTTGAACTGCTATAATAATTTTTGTCCAAAATGCATAATAGACATTTTTACTGCTCATTTACTAGCTGTATTACATACTGAAAGGCCCTGAAAACATTCTTGGAAATGCTATTGTTTGACAGTGGAAATTTGATCCTCCCAAGCTTGCACTTCTGGTTTTTACCAGTTGGCAACACAAATGCAAACCATTGTGGCTTTTCACATGCTTTGTAAACCTTTAAATCAGAATAACAGAATTTATGAGCTAACTAGTTAGACCAGAGTAAGTAAAACAGTGAATTTCACCCCTCACTTCTTTGTACTCTGCTTCTCCAGGTTATCAAATGTTACAAGGAAGTGTTATTTTAAATCAGGGATGCTTAGTCAAGAGGATCAAACTCCCCCTCCTGAATACCACAAAGTCTAACAGGTTTGGGTTTTTTTTCCAAATGGTTAACAATGAGCAGAGTATGCACAGGACCTTGGTTAAGGATAGTGGTTGTCCTAGTAGGAGAAAGGAGGAAGGATCTGTAGGATCAGTCCCTAAAAAACAGTTGAAAATTAAGGGAAAATGTCTTAAATCACATGGTAGAGAGGGTTTTGTTTGTATGTGTAAGAAAGGACACTTGTCTTAGAGGAAAGACAAGTCTAAAACACAAAACCAGCATACATACTCTTTTTCTGCAGGCCAAGTAATATCAGGAGGCTTTCCTGAATTGTTCTCTCTGGGTTGGGTGGTACAGAAATAGTTGGTCAGTACAATGAGCTTATGTGAGTGTGTAAAGGAATGACATCCACAAAGATCTTTTCAAAATATCCCTTTCTGCCAAAGAAGAATACTGTTCCTGAAGGAACAGTAGGAATACTAAAGGAACAGGAAGGAATACTGAAGGAATGCTGCAAAAAGAAGGAATATGCAAAAGAACACCACTAAAGCAAAGGAGTCTTTTTGCAAAAATTTAGCACAGCAACGGACATTGGAGTACTTATTGAGGTAGTTAGGTTCATTCAGGACAATTTGACAATTTTTAATTCCTCAGATGTACTTAGCAGCATACTTATACAATTTCTCCACTAGTAAAGCCCTTCCCTGCTCTTCCTGACACCAGCACAGTCTTGCACAGTTTGACACAGAACACCTTGTGTTGCTATGGGCATTTATGGGACAAAATCATTAACTTACTCTTGACTTTAAAACACCTCTCAAAAAACCACCAAAACCCAAGTAAATAAGTAAGCCTAGATCATCCAAGTCAGCATAGATCTATGTAGAGTTGTCTCTGGTAAAGTACAATGGTTTCTTAAAATAGCCTTGCCAAGGAAGGAAACACTTTCTATAAATAATTCCTAAGGGTGAAGTTACACAAGACAGCTAAGTCAATCACTACCAAAAGAAAAGGTCCTGCTACTCTGTTCCTTTTGTCTTCTTTTCTGGCCCTTTTTTTTTTTTTTTTTTTGCTTAACCAGTTTGACCCAATAATACAGCAGCTATATGCTTTTCTTCAGGGACTAAGAAGAGGGGTTGAGGGTTTTTTTTACTGTTTTCATGACAAATCTACTCATCATTGAGCTCCAGAGTCCATATAAGGAAGGAGGGATAGTAGACTGCAGAAAGCAGAGGTGAAGATACCTGCCTACATTTCATATAACTTGCACCCTAAGTATGTCTGCGCATATCACAGGCGTCTGTTTGCAGTACTGAGTGGACCTGACACCTTATATGTAATAGACCTTTGAACCCACTTCCCTGAACTACCAATTATAAACATCTCTACTCCCCACCACATCAGACTGCCCATAGAACATCTGAATGTCAGCAAAGTCATCCTTCTGTATCCTCCTTTTAGTGAGAAAAAAGGTCTGATCCCCTCATTATACCATTTGCTTTGATCAAAGAGATGAAAATATATCCTTTATCATGTGATCTCAGCCTGTGCTAATCACAGGCATCTTTCTGACTCCTCCTTAAGGATACACCACTTAAGTAATTAGTCATGCTAGGGAAAGGAAACGGATGGTGCTTTAGTTGGAGTTTACTAACATGCCAGACAAGTGCAGTTCTCAGCTGAGAAAATGATAAGGTGGAGCGGAATGAAGGGCTCCAGCATTTATCTTCAAAAGGTTTCACACATTTTCTCCACCATTACACTAAATATGCTTTTAAAATTCATTTGTATGAAATAATGTTGCTTTTGGTTTGATAGAACCACCTAGAACTTGATCTGACTCTAATGTGAAGCCATTATTAACTTTAATTGGTGATGAAACTGATTACAGATTTTGTCTCAAAATTGACACATCTGATTGCTTTTAGAAGAGACAGGATTGATAGACCCCTGAGTTTGAATCTTTGTTTACAGCTGATGGGAAACAGGAATCTGAGAGAGTCTCATTCTTACAAGGGGGTGAAAGGTTAAACCTGGCAAGGACCTATGGGCAGCCATGGCTCTTTCAACAAGATGGGAGAGAGGAAAGAAAATATACTCCAAGGGTGTGGTTTCATCATTGGATTAACTAGTTATAAAACTGGGCTGCTGCCTCCTCCCCTCTTGAGCGCTTGCACTTGTACAGCTACCAAGTCAGATCAGCTGTCTGACTCAGGTGAAAAACAAGGGATTTATTTATCTGCAGTCAGCTTTCTGCCACTTTGACTCACTGAGAAGCCACAGAAACCCAGTGCTGATGCAAGTGATGATTGCGAAAACTACCCTAAGGGAATATGATGGAGTTTCAGAAGGTCAGAAACTCTTGATATTACTGTCCAACGCAAATAAGTAGTGTGGTTCCTCCTCTCAGGAAAGTACTGGTTTGTTCCTCTAAGGAGGTTTATAATCTCATCTAACTCATTGTAGTGATTTTAACTTCTTTGCACTATTTTGAAAAATCTATACTGTGGTTTGTTCATAAACCATATTTATGATTCTTAAGGATTTTGTTATGTTTTCCCACTTGCTGTGCATAGTTTAACAGTTCTGGATAATCCAGAAATGACTCAATTAGCAATCTGAGGTATTTATTTAGACCCATACCTTCCTTCATTGAGCCCTGAACTCTCTGATGTACTGTACCACATTTGTCTCTGTTAGTGAGTGTCACTCACTGCAGTGGGCCAGGGAGTACTTTTCCTAGCCCAGAGGAATCATGTGCAGGAGAAAGATGCCATACATTTTGCTATGCTACTGACCTTCACAGAGCCGAGACAACACCTTTGAAAAACATTGAGACTTCCCAATGTATCAATGCCCGCAAACTGTAACAACATGGAAATTCCTTAATGTCCCGTTTAAATAAAAAATAAACTTATAACTACATTAATTAGCAATTTTGCCCAGGCTTCTGGTAGCTTTAATTAATTATGGATGCCAGTAAGTTCAATGATTTATTACAGATGTCAATGACCAGCCCAGTTAAAGAATGCTTTACATGTTTGCCTATTTTTTTTCTTTTTTAATTTGGCCACCTTCTTCATTCTGTCCTGCACAAAGAATTTGTGGCAAAAAGGTTTTGATAAAAGCATTTACGATTAGCTAAATGCTCCTGATTAGATACTAACTCACTTATGCAGGGAAATGGAATAAATCAGTCCTAATGCCACAGGGTAACGAGAGAGAAAGTAGACTTTGAATAAATTTCCCAGTTAACTGGGAGTCATGGAAGATGATGGCTCAAAGTCACCTTCACAGCAACTGAGCAAGCTCATGCAACTCAGAGGATGGCAAGCTACTGTATTGAAGGCTCTTTATTGATTAAGATAGCCTTAATATCATTAATATTACAAAACCAGCTCTTGCCTTGCTCTGTGTAATATGCTGCTAGCCTTGTAAATTTGTTTCTTACAACAGATTTACTTTTCTCTCACATATCTTTTTCAAGACATTCTTCAGCTTCTTTCTGTCTATCTGAGACTATGAAGAGGTTTAAAGTCTGGCTAGATATTTTGGGTTAATATAAGTTATGTTTCACTGTTGTTGTGACTTGGAAAACCAAGAGGATCAGACTCCAAAGCTGCACTCACAAGTCAGTTCTGTTGATAATTCATTTGTCTGAAGTTTTCTCATCTCTGAACTCTTTTTAATCTGATAGTGTCTTACATCTTGAGGCACTGAAATCAGTATGGAAACGGCAGGTTTTTCTGTGCCTATATAGGTGTAGTCACTTCCGGTATTTCCAACTTGCTTTAACCTTGGCCCTAGCATACAATAAATATCACACTGATCCAGAGGCTTAGAGTCACTTCCTTGGCCACTATGCCCCTACACCTTCTACTGCTATTTTCTTTGCCCCTCTAAGTGTGCTTTGGTATATTTTCTTCCAGTCCCAACTAATTTGTGATCTGGAAAGACTACAGGGACTTTATTTTTTAATATGAGAATGAGTTTACAAAGTAGATTTTGTTTGTCACTATAGAAACAAGAAGTTCTTTAACAGAGGCTGTGAAGCAGTTGTTATTTCATAGTTGATTAGTTGTGAAATATTTGAAACAGAAGAACAAGAAGCTCCAGTACAGCTTAAGAATATACTGTCTCATTCCATTCATTAGCACAGAGTGATGCCAAAAACCTGGCATCTCAAGGCAGTATTATCCTTCCAAGCGCATAGCTGCAGAACAACAGTATGCAAATAATAATAGAAAAATAAGTTGGTTTTAATTAGCACAACATGGGCTGCAAATATCATTAATGAACTATGTTTAATTTGCTAATTCAAACTTCCAGCATGACAGGAACTTATTTCAAACACTTAATTCCCAAGTACCTACTGGTAGGCCAGAGAGAAAAAGAAAAGTTTGTCTCTGCTTCCAGTGCAGACATTTCAGGATGATATCAGTGGGCAATCTGAGAGTTTTGTCATCTCGATTCACCCCTTCCATCCCAACTCAGTGAAGGCCTATGCTGAGGGATTGCCTTGCTTCAACATGTAACTATCCCAATGGAAGGTTTCTAAGGAAAACCTACTGATATGAGGCAACTTGTAAAGATAAACCCCTGAATGACCACACAATGTAGCATCATGTAGAGATATTTGACATAGTTCTAGATGACCTGGCATGGTTCTTTGGCACAGGGTAGTGCCATGAAGAGGTAGGTCCAAACACATTTAGAGACTTATCACTGTGGTACTCTAGCTGAGCTAAACAGCATAGGTCTTAATTCGTCTCAGCCTAGAAGTCCTCATCCAACCATAAGGCCTTAAAAAGAGAAGAAAAAGAAATTAATTTTGTCCAGCTGGAGGAGCTAAAACTGTAAGAGGAATAAGTCATTTTGAGTACACCAAAATGAATAAATCTTGATTTCCTACTGATTTGTGTCTCATGGTTGGCAGTGATCTGATTGCAGATCTTTGGCTGTGGGTGAGCAAAACCTGAGTCTCTCTCCCACACTCATATTCGGCCATATATATAACAAATGGAGAACTCACCCTTTTCCTCTGTAGGAAGAAATCTAGAGACTGTGTCTTTCCTTTACTCAGCTGTCTATTTTCTCAATATTTGGGAGCACACGGTTGTCGTCAAGATTCCTACCACTCTGACAAATTTCTTTAAGTCAGTTATCATTTAAAGGGGTTTATTTTGTTCAACTTTTTGCTTTGATGGTGGGGAGGAGAGAGACAGACGGACATTTGCTTATAGAGGATATTTGTATAAGCTGCATCTTCTTAGGACATAGCTTCATCTTCTAAAAAATGTGCCTTCTGCTGTGAATGTTCATGATAGTTTTAAGGTAGTGAGCATGACATCAGTGCATACAAGCAACTGAGTAGTCACCAAGTCACATCTAAACATTGAGGCACATCTGAAATGCCTAGTTGTTATGATAATAAGTTCAAATGGATGTCAGGAACATATGTGTCCCCCTGCATAATTTCAATGGCAAATAAGCATAAGCAAACATGATAGCATGAACTCAAGCTGAGCTGTTCGAAGACTGTGGACCTGTAACACCAGGGGTAAGATGTTACAGGCTGGAATTCACACCAGAACCGAGGGAAAACAGAAAATTCATGCCAGTCAGAAAACTAATCAGGACTGAAACAGAAAAAAACTTGATAAAATTTGAGTTAAATTCAGGTCTAATTTAATGTAGTAGACCCACTCAGTTTGATACTGCAACACCAACGTAGTCTTTTGATAATCCTTAGAAGTTTTATCTATTGGTATAAAATATATAAACAATAATAAATGTCTGTGATGTTTAGGCATCTTAACGAAGCAGATAATTCAGCTCCACCTATGTTTTTTTCCTTTCTGCTTGTGCCCTGAGATAGAAACAGGAAAAAGATTTGAGAAAATCTACAGTCAAGAATTTGGGCTTAGTATCCCTGAGAATTTTTAAGCAAACCAAGTACTACCAAGAAATTCCCAAAGGCTGTACCTTATCTTCAGGGCACCTAGTGCTCTTAAGCATTCTAAATTCATGAATGTGTTCAAGGACTCTCCAGATTCTTATAGATCCTCAGTTGTTAGACATTGCTGAGTTGTGAGACACAACACTTAAACACCTTTGTGTGTCTTGCAGTTCTTTTAGGACTTTAATCTACACCACTGAAAATAATGGGAAATTAATTGATTTTATTGTCTGCTTATATTTATTCATGCACACTGGTGGATTTTATTTATGCTACAGTAGAATTTTTCTTCAGGTACTTATTATTAAACACGACAAGAAGGCAGACATAATAATGGGAAAATAATACAGTTTTCTGTTAGGCGAAAATTGGAAACTGGAGGAAGAAATAATTTCTGTGGAACCAACATGGAAATTTTTTTGCATCTTCTGGCAAATCAAAACTAAAATGTTACTGAAAAATATTTTATTTTTCCTGAACCTGACAATGAAATTCCATTTGTATATACCATTTATTAATATATTTTTTTAATTACAAGATAAAAAAAAATTGTATACACACATGATAAATTTTCAAAATTCAGTGCTTAGTTTAAAAATATGATAAGTCAATTACTAGTCTTATAGGGAAACATAGGCTCTTGCTTTCTTAAAGTAACTGGTCAGGAGTCTTCCACAAAGATTAAAATGTAGATTAAAAAGATAAAGCTGATTGAGAATGCTGCAAGCTTCTTGTCAGAAAAAAAAAGGGAGACTTCCTGGACCTTCCTGTCAGAATGGTCTAGAGAGGTTTTGCAGATAGACCAAACCTCAACCCACCCATGAATCTTAAAGACATGAGGAAGAAAGCCA
>NW_009259596.1:5724966-5736561 GCF_000687185.1 Egretta garzetta
GAAGAGTGAAAGTGAGAAAACTCATGGGTTGAGATAAAAGGAATTTAATAGGTAAAGCAAAAGCCACCCACACAAGCAAAGCAAAACAAGGAGTTCATTCACTTCTTCCCATGGACAGGCAGGTGTTCAGTCATCTCTAGGAAAGCAGGGCTCCATCACATGTAACAGTTACTTGGGAAGACAAATGCCATCACTCTGAATGTCCCTCCTTCTTTCTTCCCCCAGCTGAGCATGACGTTATATGGTATGGAATAGCCCTTTGGTCAGTTTGGGTCAGCTTCCTAGCTGTGCCCCCTCCCAGCTTCTTGTGCACCTGGAAGAGCAAGGGAAACTGAAAATGTCCTTGACTGGTGTAAGCACTGCTCAGCAACAACTAAACTATCAGTGTGTTATCAACATTCTTTTCATGCTAAATTCAAACCACAGCACTATACTAATCACTAGGAAGTAAACCAGCTCTATCCCAGCTGAAATCAGGGCAGTAAGATATATAGGAGTTGTTACCATCTAGCAAAGGTCCTTTCCACCAGTCAGTTCTGCCTCTACTAGAATCTGCTATGATTTATTGCAGGTTTTTTAGCTTCCTTTTAGCCACATTCTTTGATGTGTTTGTGGGTGATGGGGGGGGCGGGGGGGGGGAAGAGATATTAATTATTCCTTAGTCTACATAGAACTTTTCTCTCCACAAAAAACTGTTGCAAAGTATAAGTTCTGTTAAAACAAATAACTGAGTGTCTTCTGGCATAGAAGGGTTCCCAAGGCAGAGTGCTAAAGGCAGTGGCCAAAGATCTGCTTCGTTATCTTAGTGTCACCTCTGTAGCCTTGGGCATGATGGTGATCACTAAATAAAATTAATTTTTTAAAATGTATTGTTAACAAATTATATATTTGTTTAGGAAGCTCCCTGAAGATATTAGAATGAGAGTCAAATTAAATCTATACCAAGAGGACTGTAACAAAAAAGAAACATGTATTACGCTGATTAACATAGAACCCAGGACCATGGCAACAATGTGGGCAAGGCCTCTGAAAACAATTGCAAAACAAATAACAACTGCCATAATTATCAAGTCACTTATCTGGGATTCCTGAAAACAATTAGTGGATACCATACCCACAAAAGGCAATTTAGCACTTACATATGAGATCAGTTTATGTGACTGGTTACATCATGATACTTTTGCTTCAGTCTACAGCTAAACTTGTGACATTTTTACTTTCCCACTATACACCCTGAATGGAACTAAGGCAACATTTCAATTATTACTAATGATGAGTAATAAGCTACAGCTTATTTTCCCAGATGATTTACCTCTTTCATGTGGTGATGAAGAAGTACTTTAATTTTGTCACTGTCATTACCAAGATTTCAACAACAACAACAAAAGCACAGTAAGAAACTTGCCTGTGTAAACAATGTGCCTGTGTTGGAATATTTGACTCCAACATAGGAGTTCAACAGGCTTCAAATATCCCAGTTGGGTGGACGCTGAGGCTCTGAGATTTTTTTCATATTCCTGAAAGTCTCTAACATATATCCTAAAACTAAACATCAGAGATTATTTTTAAGAGCAACGTATTTATTTAATAAATGCTATAAAGGCTAGTAAAAGTAAGCAAAATTTGCAAAGCTGTTTAGGTGACTAGCCCTAGCATAAACTTTTAAGAGCAGTCTATGGGACCTGATGGGATTTATCCCAGGATACTGAGAGTTGGCCGACATTATTGCGAGACCTCTCTCAGTTATTTGTAAATGATGTTGGGATTCTGGAGAGGTCCCAGTCAACTGGAAGCTAGCAAATGTTGTTCCAGATTTCAAGAAGGGAAATAAAGAAGAACCTAGTAATTATAGGCCTGTCAATCTTACTTCGGTACCTGGTAAAATGATAAAGATTATTCTGGGAGTTATTGAAAAACACTTGAAAGACAATGCAGTCATTGGTCAAAGCCAACGTGGGTTCATTAAGGGAAAGTCATGCCTTAGTAACTGAGTACACTTTCATGGCAAGGTTACCCACCTAGTGGATGGAGGGAAGGCAGTGGATGGGGGGTTTTTTTGGATTTTAGCAAATCTTTTGATACTGTCCCTCACAGTATCCTCCTGGACAAAATGTCCAGCACACAGCTAGACATGTACACATTACGATAGGTGTACAATTGGCTGAATGGTCAGGCTCAAAGAGTTTGTAGCAAATGGAGTAGCATCTGGCTGGTGGCCAGTCACTGGTGGGATTCCACAAAACTCAATTTTAGGGCACTTTAGTCCTCTTCAATATTTTTATCAATGACCTGGACACAGGAGTTGAGTGCACACTAAGTAAGTTTACCAACACTACTAAATTAGGAGGATCTGTTCATTCCTTTGAGGGCAGAGAGGTCTTACAGAGAGATCTTGATAGATTAGAGAGAGCACTGGGCAATCACCAATCATATGAAATTTAACAAGGACACATGCTGGATTCTGCACCTGGAACACTGTAATCCTGGATGTATTTATAGAATGGGGGGCAAGAGGCTGGAGTACAGCCCTGCAGAAAGGGATATGGGAGTTTTGGTTGATGGTAAACTCACTATAATTCAATAATGTGTACTGGCAGCCAAAGGGCTAACCGTACCTCTCTCAAGTGGCAGTTTTACACTCTGATAAGGGACTTGCAACACACATTTTAAAGCAGAGGAGTTCTGATATGAATTCAACTCAATACTGTAGCTTTCCAGAATTTTACTTGTAGTTTTTGCTTTAGTTCAGACCCATTTTGCATTGCTACAAAGCCTTCTTAATGTTAAATGATCTATATATTGTTACGGTGTTTGCATCCTTAAATATTAATAAATTCTTTCCATGTTCCATTTTAAACATGCCAAATATATTCTTTAGCTCTTTTAATCTTTCCCTGTGTATCACCCCCTTTAGCTTTTTTATCAACTGTGTAACTTTTTTTCAGTTTCCTTCCAATTTGTCAATATCCCTCACCAGTGGAGAGCCAGAACCAATTGTACTGGTTTAGGAGTGTGTTCTAAACAGTTACATATCAAAGTATTATTAACTCATTGATCTAGGTGTAAGGATGTTTGTCAGGAAAGGATGGCACAGTGGTTCAAACATTAGTCTGGGCCACAAAAGATTTGGCTTTATTTCTTTGAAAAAAACCAGAAATATTCTCTGTAATTTTAGGCAAATCCTTTAGGGCTAAGTGCAATCAAGGTCCTTAAGGCAGACCTGCATTGTGCATTGATGGGCAGAGCAGTGACCACCAAGCAGCCCATGGGACTACAGGTGCCTCTCCACAGCACCATGCAGAGTTCCATGTTTGGGTCCTGGCTCAGGGTAAGTATTGTATTCAGGCTAATTAAGTATGTTTCTATGTTTCTGATTCACTCATGTCATGTGAACTAGCACAGCCACTGCACTGAGCTAAGGTGGCTATTTGCTCGGTTGGTTGTTCTCCAGAAGGTCAGTGAACATGTTACTCTCATGTTTTAGTGCTATTACAGTCTCACTACATCTATGTGAATCTAATGGCTCAGTGTTCATGTGGTTTCAGAAATTAAGATGGGTGTCTGTTCCCCAATCAGATGCAAAGGTCTACTTCTGGCACCAGCCCTGCGATCTCTACTACACAGTGCTGTGAATAACACAAACACGACCCATCTAAAAGTTTGATGCTACAAGGTTCAGGTACTTAATGAATACCACTTTGGGACCTTGGTCCCCTATTCTGTGGGCATGCAGTTTACCACGATCAGTTCCCTCTTGGACATGTGTGTGGTGGATAGGCTGTCATAATGCATATCTGAAATCACGTTCCTCTCTAGGACCGGCATTCAGTTCGGGAAATACCACCTCATTCTATGTAGAATCCACAATCCTGAATGCTTCTTCTTTTTATAGACATCTACAATGATTCTTTTAAAGAAATGCCCTTTCATAATAACAGCCAAGTAATTAGACCACTTACTTAGGAAAAGAGTAACACAAGAAAGGGACCTTAACAGCATTCGACTTTAGGCATTTAAGTATGACTAAGATATGAGGCCAGTCACCTTAAACTTCCTATATAATTATTGCAAAAAGACAAGCTCCTCCAGGGGATTATTCAGAGCAGGAATTTAACTTTGAGAGACAGGTAAATTATATGCCTAAAGTTAGGAGGATTGAATAACCCTGAGTAACCTTGAATAGCGGATGCAATTGCTTGGCTTGAAGAGTTCCTAAGCCAACAGTTTGGCAAATGTTTAATGTGAGCCCAAGACCTCCTCCAGCCCCTTAAATAAACACTATTCAATTCATTCATAGGTGGTAGAGTACTGGTGGAGTTTGTAAAACTATGTGACATGAGAACAGCTCAGTGTTCAAGACCTAGACTCGTACAGGAGAACAGAAATTACAACAATGTGGTACATAAACATCACAGCTAAATTCTGAAACCATTCTTCACACTGTAACAAAGTTTTGAACTCTCTTTGACACTGAATCTGATTTGGATAATGGTCTCCCATTATCAAAGATGGACTGATGTGTTATGACTTTGAACTTTGTAACTTCAGCTATTATGATCATAGAATCATAGAATCATAGAATGTTTTGGGTTGGAAGGGACATTTAGAGGTCAGTATGAAAGGTTACAACATTTTGGTTCTCAGACCACAGTTGATTTCATCTATGGATATCTCTAAAGACTGTCAGCAGAAATCATTAGTTTTATAGAATGTATGTATAACTAATAGAAAGAACTAAGGAAATAGCTAAGGTTGTGAAACAAGCTTAATAGGAACAAAAGAGAAACATTCTATAAGCTTACATAATTTCTATTCTCCAGGAAAATCCATCATAGGTGTGAGCTTCCTTCTTGAAGAAGGAGGAAAGGATTGTTAATCTCCAAGAATCTGTATCCAGAGAGGGCCACGGATGGCATTAACATATGCATACTAAAAAAAATCTTCAAAGATATATAAGGCCATGCTTCCACAATCAGTAATGGACAAACATTACTAGATCACAAAGCAGTATGAATCTGATCTGGATTTGGCCTCGGTGACCAGACTATAATTCTGTGAAAATGAAAAAGAGCGCGCTCTATGGAGTTCATGCTTTTGTGCCAGCTTAAAGAGGACAATGTCACAGTGTCAGACAGCTGACATTCTGATCTGGCCTAAAACCCGCTTATACAAAAAGGGTATGTGATACATGACTTTTCTGAACAAGTTGGAAGTAGCAAAGTGAGTCCACACTGAAAAAATATTTTGCATCACATATCAAAAGCATTTGAAGTTTATGAGCCCTATAGCCAGATTAACAGTGTAGTTAAAGGCAGAGTTCTGGTTGGTGAAGGAGGAGGTCATCAAGATCTCAGGAACTTTAAAACTACTCATGAGAGTAACAACATATTTAGGTCAGTGTTGCTGCATTTACAGTTTTGGGAGATGATTCCTTTGTTAGAGATTCTTGAATAAAGAGGATAAGCAGTTGTAAATGTAGCTGGCACTTAAGTTTATTTAGAATTATATTCTATGTCAATACTCAGAGTAATGGAGAATGTTTCTGGAATCAAATAAATTTTACTTATTGTATTCCTTATATTCAAACCCACAGTCTTTCTTTGTTCTCATTTCTCCTCTCCTTTTTTTTTGGCCAGTAAGTTTGAACTCCCTCCTGCAGTTGTGGCAAAGAGTAGTTTTTAGTACTAGTTAAAGCACTCAGCTAGGAAGTTCTGTTTACACAGAGGTGATTGAAGCGTACTTTCCTTGCCAGTGAAAATGTTCCCACTATTAAGTTAGTGCAGCCTACAAGAGAGACAGGGTAGGAAGCAGAGCTGATGCCTTGCATTAATTCATTATAATCACTTCAGGTCGACTGAGTATTGCTTTTAACATAGTTACTACTAGGAAAGTTCTCTATTGGTTCTAATTATTAATCTTCCTGTATCTGATCTCCTATCTATAAGAGAAAAACAATAGTTCTTCAAATAATTGTCTTAAAAAATATTTTCCTTGCAGAGCTATTTTATG
Source organism: Egretta garzetta (assembly GCF_000687185.1). Lineage (NCBI taxonomy): Eukaryota > Metazoa > Chordata > Aves > Pelecaniformes > Ardeidae > Egretta > Egretta garzetta. Next base: position 5,730,976 of record NW_009259596.1, read on the forward strand.
GTTGAATGTTCCGGAGATTTTGAGATGCCCATGTATTATGGCACAAGGGACAGTTAAGACCCTTCAAGAGACAGTTAGGAAGCCTAAAACTCCATGGTTTTCTGTGCTGCTCTCTCTCAAACCAGAGGTAATTTACTTTCTCTTATGGGTTTTCAATAGTACTCCTTCACAGTAATCTCAATTTATGTATATACACAATATATATGTGTGTACATTTACAAACTCACTTATTTTCTCTCTGTGGTGAAGCATAATTTCCTTAACTGCTTTTTGTCTTTCTAGCTTACATTTCCATGGTATCCCATCCCATTTATATCTATCTATCTATCTATCTATCTATCTATCTCTCTCTATATATATATCTAAAACAGCTCAACAGATACTCATTTGTGAGTTTCATTAGCATGCAATTAATCCCTTTTCCAGATCATTAACAAAGATGTTAACTACTACAGGACTTAACATTGATTCCTTTCCATACTATTATTTGCTTTCTCCTATTCAATACAATGCCATTTACCACTAATATTCATTAACCTTCAAACCACTTCTTTAATCCACTTTTACATGGGTTGTTTAGAATTAAATTTAGAATAAGGATATTTTGCGTGTTTGCTTCTTCCTTATGCAATACCCAACAGTTGCCTAACATCAAAATCTATTTCACATACTGCATTTGCTATATCTCAATACTTGTCCCCCTTAGATAGGGTCAATTGTACAAAGGATGGCTATAGCAGATTACAGAATCACAGAATATTTGAAGTTGGAAGGGATCTCTGGAGGTCATCATGTCCAACCCCCCTGCTCAAGCTCTGCCTAGAGCAGGATGCCCAAGGACCACATGGATTTTGAATATCTCCAAGGATGGAGACTCCACAACTTTTCTGGGCAATCTGTGACAGTACTCAATCACCTGCACAGTAAAAAAAGTGTTTCCTTCTATTCAGGCAGAATCTCTCATGTTTCAATTTGTGCCCATTGCCTCTTGTCCTGCCACTGGAGACCACTGAAAAGAGCCTGGCTCCATCTTCTTTACTTCCCCTCCGATATTTATATACATTGATGATTCCCCCTGAGCCTTCTCTTCTGTAGCCTGAATGGTCCCAGCTCTCTCAGCTTCTCCTCACATGAGAGATGCTCCAGTCTCTTCATCATCTTAATGGCCATTCATTGGACTCTCTCTAGTATGTCCATGTCTCTCTTGTTCTGGATAGCCCAGAACTAAACACAGTACTCCAGGCCTCACGAGTGCTGAATAAAGGGGACAGATCACCCCCTTCACCTTGCTGGCAATACTCCTCAATGTAGCCGAGGATACTGTTAGTCTTCTCTGTGGCAAGGACACATTACCATCTCATGTTCAACTTGGCATCCACTAGGACACCCAGGTCATTTTCTGGAAAGCTGCTTTCCATCTTGCTGACCCAGCATGTACTCCTGCATGGGATTATTTCTCCAGCCTGTTGTTTCTCCTCTGTCAGGTCTCTTTCAGCATTGCTATAGTTTCAAGGGTCTGTGGTGTCATGATGTAAAGACTCTCTAAGGGCACCTTTCTGCTATAGTCACTTCATCAGCTGGAAATTTGTGCCACTGCTCCAAGCTAGCATTAAATAAATGAAACTTTAGTGCCATGGAGCCACACCATCACCAGTACTGAGCTAGACAGCTTGGGCACAGGTACCCATGTTGCAGTTACGGTGGAGTTTGCATTTTGCATATTTCCCCACAATGGGAGGTGCAATGATTTTGAAGAGCTGGATATAGTTTCTCTCACTCAGTCAGTTGGCTGCAGCTGGTGACTTGATTACAGCATAAAGTTATCCTCAGGGCACGAGCATACTGGGTAAAAGCAAAACCAACTCCTTCATCTAGTAGTGGAAGGCTGGAAGCTGAAGCCAGACGAATTTGATTTGAAATTAAAGCATGTGTGTAAACAGTGATGGTGATCAGTTACTGCAACAGAGCACTACAGATGCATAGCCCACAACCCAGCATGTCAGTACCTAATGGTAGTGGCTGTCTGTCTACAGAATATGTGGTATGTAGAAGTGAGTGACACTGAAGACAGATAATGTATTTGGGTTGAAACAAGATGCTCTGATGGCTTCTCCTGATATGAATACAAGGAAAATAGTCTGCTAGAAGAACTCAAAGTGCTGCATTAGCAGTTCTGACTGAACGATCTCTGAGTAATTTGAAATAGTCATTTATAAATGTTACAGCAGTTAGATTTCCAGAAGAATGTCAGTCTATTCCTGCAAAGATGCAGGGAACTATTCTTCTGCAAAAAAGGCAGTCCACTTTTAAATGCAATCTCACCTCCCTGCTGTGTCATGCTATACCCAACAGTGCCTCTCTTTTCATAAAGATGTCTAGACATCTGCTAATGCTCATTGCTTTGATGACAACTTATTCCATATGTGTCCTGTCTCAAAGAAATTACACTGCCTGAAACTCTGGCGTTTGTTCAGGTTTCTATCTTTCAGATTGTGTATGCTCTTATTTTGAACCTACGTACCCCGCTCCTTGCTCCTGACCTGTGAACCTGTTTGAAATTCAAAAGAACAGTTGTGCATAAACCTGCCCATTTTAATGCTTTGATTCAATTTTGCCCCACACCTCTCACACCTGTTTCAGCTAGAGGACATTGCAGCCAGAGGTATTTTTCTGACAGCCCTTCTCTTCTGTCTATACTGCCTTTCTCTCTTGCCCTCCTACATTCCTGCCTTCTTCCCTGCCCTCCCGTCTCTCTTTCCTTTGCTCGTGGCCTCTGTGTACTAGACATCTCCCCACCATTTTTGGCTTACTCCCCCTTTGAAATGGGAGTGGAGGCTGGCAAGGTGGGTATTTCAGAGCAGGGGATCTGTGAGGCTTCAAATCCTCCTCTCACCTGCTGCCTCCAGAGGAACTGCTTGGACACGACAGCAAGAGGACCTGATCCTCTTGCCACCTGCACTTGTTTTGCTCTGGTGCCCTGATGTCTATGAAAGAGCAGCTGGGGCCAAGAGAGAAAAGGAGCCAGGATAGGTAGCCCTAGGTTTGCTAGGATCCGCTGGAGCAGACTGAAAACAGGAGCATGTTTTCCAATTACACCTCTGCCCTCATCTGCAGCTTTCTCTGTTGGCTGTATTTTCAAATGGGGCAGGCCAGGAGTTACTAAACTTCAGCTCTCCCCTTCCCTCCCCCTCAACAAGCCAAACAAACTTGCCTATGAGTTTATAAGTAACTATTTTATAGAGGGATCTATGTTTATGCAGTGACAGCAAAGATGTAAAGTGAGCAACTGTTCCAAAAAGGCTTCTGTGGAAGCTTCTCAGCATTGTTTGATGCCCTGGAGAGGTTTCTGGTGCTAACGTGACTGCAGCTTTCTGAGTAATGCTTTCCTTAACAATATTGCCAAGTGTTAATTAAAAAAGAAATGAGAGGTACTTCTTTGACCTGGTTGTAGATCTGCATTAGGATTGTGTTTGCCAAGTAATTTTGAATTTTTTAAAAAAAAAGAGTGAGAGGGAGAAATCCTCTTGTGTTTTAAAAGCACACTGTAATTTTTTACATTATGTATCTTGCCCTGAAAATGTCTTGAAAAGACAAAAAGAGAGAAAAGGGCAGGCATTAGCCCTATGCCCAATTAATACTTTTCACTGGATACTAATTTGCGGATATTAGCCCCTTTTAATTGACCTTTAGACATATGATTAGACAGACAGTAAGCTCTGCTGACCAGTGCATATATAATTAGCAAATAACAAGGTGAGGTAGAACTGGTTTAATCTCATTTCATCCCTGAGACTTTATCACCATTTGGCCTAGTTCCCTTTATCCATCCAGAGATAACAACAGCTTTATTTGGCAGTGAATTAAAGAACCAAGTAGCTTTGCATTGTAATATAGGTCAAACAAAACCAGCGTTAGGCTGCTTGACAAGCAAAATGCCTGAAGATTATTGGGGGGTGGAGGTGAAACATTTGCAAAGGACTCAAGAAGATTTTCAGTCTGTAAAAAGTGCAAAAGACTTGAAAGATTTTAATTGGAGACAGCCAGCCGGTCTTGTGGTGGTTCATTGTGCCATCGGGCAGGATATCAGAGTTTAAATTCCAAACCAGCTGGCAAGAACTTGGAGCAATGTGAAGACAGGATGTTTGGCCACTGTCCGGGAAGTTTTCCCTCATGATAATTTTAAATAACGCCTCCTATTTGACTCAGGAGCAAAAAACTAGATAAGGAGGAAAGTGAACCTTGTTTCTCCCCCTTCTGTTTCCACATGAGTAGTAGCACTGCTAATACTCATGTGAAAAAAGCAAAATAGATTATATCAGAGATCTTTTCCCCCTCCCCAAATGACCTTTTCAATAGAAACAGCCTGGTTTCTTAATTTCAAAAAGCATCTGAGCATTAGGTTATTAGATACCTACTGGTCACCCTGCTTTGACCCCGATTTATTCAGGAAGCACCTGAGAATTTATTGAATAACTTCCATCATTTTCAAGATTCTTAAAGTTCTCTCTCCCTGTGGGCTATAACTGTACTAACACATCTGATGTTGCACTAGGTTATTTCAGGACATGTTCCACCACATGAAACTAAAAATATCCCGATACCTCATAAAGCACTTAGCAGGTTTTATTAGAATTTTGAGCTATATCATTTCTGTAGAAGTGGGTGGGTGCAGATATTATTCATGAGTAGCAGATAAGGTACAGTGCTACAATTCGCACTAGTACAAGCTCTTGCAGCCTGCATTTCAGCAGTGACTGTCTGTACTCAACCATCTGCCCCAGACAAGAGCGCTGCAAGTGATGTTTGGGCATTCTAAATATGACATGCTGTTTACATGTTAATCTGCAGAAGTGTGTCAGAAAAATAGGGAAGGAGGGATGGTAGGTAAAGTAGATTTGGAGGTATTTTTCTTTTTATTTGATAGTTAGCATAAATAAAATTAAATTTGTTCCTGAGGTGGGGAGGGAGGGAAAGGGAAATAATAGTATATTATCTTTGATCTATTGCTGGGACAATCTAATTAGTGGGACTTATACTAATGATTGTTAAAAAGAACTGCCTCTTACCCAATGGGAAAACGCTCTTTGCCTCTCCTTTCCTCAAAGAACTTCTTGGAAAGAAATCTTCAACTTGATAGGTAAGGGGCTGATCGCTGACCCAGAGCTTCACTAGGGAGATCGCATCTTGGACATATGGCTCTTTGGAGATCAGGCCTTTCACAGAATCACAGAATTGTAAGGGTTGGAAGGGACCTCGGGAGATTGTCTAGTCTAACCCTCCTGCTTAAGCAGGTTCTCACAGAATCACAGAATCACAGAATCGTAAGTTGGACATATGGCTCTTTGGAGATCAGGCCTTTCACAGAATCACAGAATTGTAAGGGTTGGAAGGGACCTCGGGAGATTGTCTAGTCTAACCCCCCTGCTAAAGCAGGTTCTCTTAGAACATGTTCCACAGGACATCGTCCAGGCGGGCTTTGAATATCTCCAGAGAAGGAGACTCCACAGCCCCCCCAGGCAGCCTGTTCCAGTGCTCTGTCACCCTCAAAGGAAAGAAGTTTTTCCTCATATTCAACTGAAACCTCTT
>NW_009259596.1:5737127-5756482 GCF_000687185.1 Egretta garzetta
CCGAGCCCTGGGGAACTCCGCTAGCTACCGGCCTCCAACTGGACTCTGCCCCGCCGATCAGAACTCTCTGGGCCCTGTCATTCAGCCAGTTCCGAATCCACCTCACTGTCCACTCATCCAACCCATACTTCGTGAGCTTCCTTATGAGGATGTTATGGGGAACAGTATCAAAAGCCTTGCTGAAGTCAAGGTAGACAACATCCACTGCTCTCCCTTTGTCTACCCAGCCGGTCATGCCATCATAGAAGGCTATCAGATTGGTCAGGCATGATTTCCCCTTGGTGAATCCGTGCTGGGTACTCCTGATGATCTTTTTGTCGTCCACTTGCTTGGAAAGGACACTCAGAATGAGTTGTTCCATCACCTTTCCAGGGACAGAGGTGAGACTAACCGGCCTGTAGTTCCCTGGGTCCTCCTTCTTGCCCTTTTTGAAGACTGGAGTGACTACACAGGACTTCATCCAGGCGGGCTTTGAATATCTCCAGAGAAGGAGACTCCACAACCTCCCTGGGCAGCCTGTTCCAGTGCTCTGCCACCCTCAGAGTGAAGAAGTTCTTCCTCATATTCAACTGAAACCTCTCGTGTTTCAGTTTGCATCCATTGCCCCTAGTCCTGTCGTTGGACACCACTGCAAACAGACTGCTTCCGTCCTCTTGACTTCCGCCCTTAAGATATTTGTATGCATTGATGAGATCCCCTCTCAGTCTTCTCTTCTTCAGGCTGAACAAGCCTAACTCTCTCAGCCTTTCCTCGTAGGGGAGATGCTCCAGTCCCTTTATCACCCTAGTTGCTCTCCTCTGGACTCTTTCTAGGAGTTCCTCATCTTTCTTGAACTGGGGACCCCAGAATTGGACACAGTACTCCAGGTGGGGGCTCACTAGGGCAGAGTAGAGGAAGAGGATAACTTCCTTCGACCTGCTGGCCACACTTCTCTTAATGCACCCTTTGCTGACTGACAGCCAGAAAACTACCTTTTGGCCTTAGCTGGAGGGGATGCACTGAGTCCTTCACAGTCTCAAACGCTGTCTGGCACGTAGTGCTTCACATGGGTATACAGATACAGAGAATAAATGTAGGCTTAAATTACAAGCACAAGCCATAATGGTGATTCTGAGATCAGGTAGGTAAACACAAACTGTCCCTCCATCCATGTGTACTAATAGAAGTGCTATCAGCTTCCTACTTTACACCTGAACAGCTAAATACTCACACCTGTGCTGTGTCTGCACAGACAATTGATTATATGGATGGAAATTAGTGGGGCAGGAGGCTCTGTCTCTAATTCTGTTGGAGGAGCTGTGTAATAGAGCAGACAATGTTCTTCAGGTATACCATGCATTGTAAGCAGGCAGCTTGATGTTGCATTGAAACCCCTTTAGACCAATTTAGCTGAAAAAAAAGGGGGGAGTACTTAAAGCTGCCTTCATGCATCTATGCATGCTTTAAATAGAGAACTGGGCTACAAAAAGCTGACAGGACAGGAACAACAGAAACAAATTTAGGATGGAACTTTAATTTGTAATCACGCTACTGAGACTGCAAAACCCAAACCAAACAGACAGCTGTGAAATGCACCCTAGCCAGACAAGAGTAGTAATGCCATTTTTGGAATTCAAGGAAGCTCAGTTATTTTGATTGATTTTCCTATTTCAAGAAATGGCGATGTCTAATTTGGCCAAGTCTGGTATCTTGGTGACCTATGGTATTTTAGTGTAATCTTTGCTCCTATATATATTAAACAAAAACCTTTTTGCAATATATATATAAAGATTTTTTAAATTATTGTGTCAGGAATCTAAACCTACAATAATGTCAATAATGCACCTGTTCTTTCAGATTTTGCTTCTACTGTTATTTCTGAGAACTGGGGAGCAAAGGAGCATGTAGAAGGAGTTTAATGCCTGTTAGCCTCTGAGAAGTTATTAATCATTATACCACTAGATTTCAGAATTAGGTTCTTCAATCAGAATAAGCAGATAGATTTAGGCTGATAGTTTTGATAACACACACATAATCCAAGGGCTTTATGGAGCTTCTTACATTGCCCTGTGCAAATATGGTATAAATTCCAACAGCAAACAGCACATATTTAGAAAGATGACACATACATACACATGGTAGTAATAGTTCCTAATGTTTTTTCCAACAAAGTGGTACATTTCTGGTTTATATGAAAATGTCATCTGTAGATGTAGATAAATTTGGGGTATTGGAATCCTCAGTGACTAAAGAGAATCAAAGGGAACTATGCTACAGCCAGACTTGCCTTAAAAAACTAACAAATGTGTCTGGTAATCTGAATTTTTAGGTTCTTTCTCTTGGAGTGCATCAGACATGTAAAAGCTGCATCAACTCATGCAAAAGTAGAATTTGAAATATGACTTTAAGAAGAAATGTGAACAGGGAGAGATTGATTACATAAATATATAGTTATTATGAAAATAAAGAATTGACCTTTCCAAGAATATCTCCAAAATCACTTTGGACAAATTTTTATCCCTCCCTTTTGCTAACTTTCAGGTAAGCCAATGACATTTCCATGAATGATTCCAGGAAAATATCAGGCCTGTAGACTTTAATCATAGAACAAAATATATTTCCTGACGTGGGAACTGCCTAACTTTAGGGATGGGGTTCAACTTCCAGACTAAGAGACATAGAGCATAGCCATAGAAATCTTGGGTCATTTGAGATGCCTTACAACATCACACTGTGCTTCCAGTTTCTACTCCTGTAAGTCCTATAAGAAACAGATCATGAAGCTAATTCTTGAAGTTCATTTACAAATTGACACAGCTTTTAAAATGCACCAGTTCTGAAGATTGCTTGCATAGGAAAAGTTGGCTACTTCTGTTTATCCTCTCTCTATATATGTGATTGGTAAGTGTATGAGTAAGTTTTAGCCTCCTGTTTTTGCATAACACGAGAACGAGACAAGTATGTAACACATCTGCCCTTCTGAATCCAGCATTTGGTCCTGTAAGTCTGCTCACAGTGCAGGTCTGTAGCTTCATGCTCTAGTCCACAGAGTGCTCAGCCACTCTGCAGGGGCACACAACCCTGATCCAGGGAGACACTGTGGTATCCATGGTCTGCCTCCTGGCTCAGTTCCTCGCTCCTAAAACTGAAGCTCTGAACCCAAAATAGGGTTGGGTCTCAGTAGTGCAACTTAGACCTACTATTTTTTCCCCCAAAATAATTCATACAGATCTATTTGTTATGAATCAACCTCAAAACACAATATGTTTCTAGATAATTATTCAGATGACTCAAAAGAAAGCTTATTTTATTAGGTTTTATTAGTTTATTTATATTATTTATTTTAAGGTGGCTGAAGCCTAGATTTTTAGAAACAGCTGGTAATTTTGCTTACCTTCGTTTTGGTGTTCAGCTGCCAAATCTTAAATTGGGCCCTGGAACCTCTTTAGCATTTTCAAAACTGTATGCAAAAGAGTATTCTCCATATTTTTTTAGCCCGTGTAATGCCCAAAATTTTCCCTATATGTGCTATACACCAGCACTTCACAGATTGCTAAAATGTGCCGGCACTACTCAGGTATTTTTGTTGCAGGATGAATGCATGTCATTGTAAGATTTCTAGATTTCTACATCCATTTCTACAAATAACTTAATTCAAATCTTGTCAAGTAGTTCAAAATACAAGTGAAAAAAAACACTTTCTTTTTTTTTGTTTTCTAAGCAATCTCAGAAAAACATCACAAAAAACCAGAGGACCTGAGAACTTTGAATTCAGAGGCTCAGAGGAAGGAAAACTCTTTCAGGTGCATGGTCGTGTCAAATCTGGGGTACGCTGTCATTGCTGGGTATGACTCAGACCTGTGAGTGGCATTATTGTTCATGCTACTTATATGTATAGCCAAAAAAAAAAAAAAAAAGGAAAAATAAATAAATAAAAAGGTTAAAGAACAATATGATGCATAAACAAAGCAGTCAACTTTGTAGAAAAGAAGATAATCGTTGACCTGAGTAGTCAATGATGTTGCTCATTTTTTCCAGGTAAGCCTCTACCATTTGCCAACCTTTTGATTATAAAGTTCACTGGTTCCAACAAGCACTCTTGGAGCCAGTGCTGCACTCTGAAATATGTCACATCATTTGATGATGTTCAGCATAGATAATTAGCAGGTGACCTTTAAAGTTATCTCTAAAACTGTTCTAATTTATTTTAAAGGAAAAAAGTAATACTGCATGTGTAAGTCATCCATGCATCAAACCCAATTATCTAAAGTAAATTCCAATTCACCTTTAAGTATCAAAAGCTTTAAGCCTATTTACAGCTTGGATTTACTAATATTTAGAGAAAAAATATAGTTTAGCAAATCCTGTCTGAAGTTACAAATCACATAATACAATGTTTACCTTCTAAATGTCATATTGAGGAAAGCTTCTCCAGCAGAGCAGAGGGTAGTACAGTGGTTGAATCCAATTTCTTAAGAATCCTTAGGAACCAGGATAGAGAAAGATGTGCAGCGCATTCACTCTCATGTTTAAAGCACACATTTCTGTAAATGCTTATTTGCCTTCCCTTTAACCACAACTTTTGACATGACTAAATGCCCTGAAGGATTATTTATTTGGATTTCACTGCATGTGTCTTCATTATTTAAGATCCACAACATGCTGAGGAAAAGAAATTGGCTTTGATTACCTGTTTTTCAATCAGTGCTTTAATTTTATATATTTTCCACTTCAGCAAATTGTACCAAAAGTACAAAAAATGAATGTAATAACCAGGTACTTTCTGTTAAAAAATAAAAATTAAAATAATCATTGCATCAGTCCGTTCCTCCTCTTTTCCCCTCATACATATTGAAACAGTGACCATACAAATATGAATACTCAAAGACATGGGCTTGTTTTTATAAACCCTTAACAACTCAGCAAACAGTTCCATTTATTGTGCCTACATCTTAATTATTAAAGACCCAAAGTGAGTTTGAATGTCTTAGGCTGGAAGACATACTTTTTCATATAAGACAGTTTATATACTTTAAAACTAGAGAAGATATGAGATGTCGTAAATCAGCATGTGTTTTCTGATAAAGGTGTTTTTATGAAGGTGGATCCTGTGCCAGAGAAGAACAAAGAAAATTAAATCATCCATGCCCCTTACTAATGCCACCTGGATCTAATACCTTTTGCTTCCTTTGCACTACCTGGATCTCAGATAAGAAGCCAAAGCAGCTCTGTGTAGTTTTGGTACAAAAAGTAGATGGCAGAAAAAAACATAGCTTAGCTAGAGGCTGTGTAATTTTATATTCTTTTATTTTTTCTGGTTCATATCATATTCATATCTGAATGCATAAGAGAGTAAGAGTCAAGTTAATAAATTTTGTTGTATAGCTATTAATGTGCTTCAAGTATTTTTAATTTTAAGTGACTAGCATGAAAAACAGTACTGAATACAAGACTGAACTATAGCAAGCACGACATACATACACCCAATTTAATATGGCATGGGGATGGCTTGGCTAACACTTGAAATGTATGCATCTGTTGTCAATATGATTGTTGTTAATATGATCAAAAGAACTAAGGAACCAACTGAAGTCCCCACTTGACTCTGGGAGACTGGATCAGTCTTTGCAGTGACCATGTTGGGACCTGAGCACCCTCAGGCGCTGATCTGAGAAAGGCATCCCCTCAGGGCTAGAAATCAGTGCTTTGCATAGCCGGCACTGTACAGCCTGGGCTGTGCATTTCACACATGCTTAACTTTTATCTGAACAGCAACAGGATTACTCATTGTCTCTGAAGGTAAGCAGACTCAAAGCCCTCTGCTTGGATCTCCCCTGTGGGTGCTGACTGGAAGGTCAGTTTGAGTTTAGTCAGGATCTTCCTGTTTATCCACTTTTTCTTGATTTCCTGTGTGGATATGGACTGTTCTTGAGCCTGGAGGAAGTCATGCTTGAAAATAACCAGCTCTCCTGGAGCCACATCTCTCCAGCACCGTCTCTCACAGGAATCTTGCAGGCAGTTCCATGAACAGGCAAAAGTCTGCTCTCCCAAAGTCGCATATCATAGTGAATCACTGCAGTGGCTAAACACTTTTCTTTTTTAAAAAGTATAAACTGTCATTTCTATGAGGATGGGCTCATAACTGAAGCGTGTATAGATGCAGAACTACTCTAAGCTCCTCTGGCTGCTAATGGAGACAAAAGGGCTTGTGTTATTTGAGCAAAAGCATCAAGTCCCTAGGTTACTGGGAAGGCCTCTTTTCCATAGTAAGCACCTTACTTTGGTTTTTGATTTCTTCAACCCTCTTCATTCTGAAAGGAAGCTGATGACATGGTTAAAATATTAACTGTGTATAATGAGAAGCACTTGCTTCACAAATACTGGAAGTCCCGATGGTTTGTGGAAAATATGAGCATATACTCACTTACAAGACTAGCTATTCCATCAGAGTACATGTGTAAAGCTGTTTTTCTACATTCTCTCGCAAAATGTAGCTAATGAAGATAATAGTAATGTTTAATCATTATTAAATATTTGGTTTGTTAATATTTAAATATTAATAATAATTATTATTATCTGTGATATCTTGATCTCTGTGATATACCATAGATAGAATTACCTATCACTACGATTTTTTATCATAGTTATCATCATGCATTATTGACCTATTTGATAGGAGACATCCAGAGAAAAAGATTTCCTGGCCCTACTAGCAACTAATAACATACTAGTTGAACCTGCAGTATTCCTAAACACTAACAAGGTGTCTGCTGAGATGTCTTGAAGTTCTGTGCTTACATTACACACTGGGGTTTTCTAAATAATTAGGAAAAAGTATGTGTTGTACTTCTAGCTGATGGTTGGATGTTTAGCATTCACTAAACTATGCCTATCACTCCACTATATTAGCTGGATGATTTGATGCAATAAAATCCTGTACAAAGTAAGAAAAAATACGTCAGTACAGTGCTCTAAGATTTAGTTAAAGTATATTCAAACGTTTCATGATTAGACCTTTCCTCCCATTACCCCAGTGATGTCAGCTTTAATTTCCTTTCAGAGAACCGACATTTCTGGTTCATGAAGTGCCAAACACCTCCTCAGTCCTAAACAAGTTCTAAAATACATGACACCAATGTAAGCAGTAAGACTAATACCCATAAAAACAAATGAGAAGGATTTTAATGAAAACCTCTGCATATATTTCAGCATCTAAGAGCCTTCCTAGAAATTAAATTTGCAAAACAAATTCTCTAGTCTCAGTTTTCAGTAGAGCTAATTATTAACTAGCAGACCAATGTCTCACCACATGCAAAATACTAGGAAAGTTAGAAAACAACACTTATGATTTGGATTAAACATCATATTCATGATAATATGGTTATATTTTGTGGAAATAACAATTTACAATGCTCTTTTTTTTGGCTATATAAATATCAGCTTCATTTTTGGGGTTTGGTCCTTTTCTGTTTAACAAAAAGAACAAAATTTATCACAGTAATTCAGAAAGATATTTGTATTTTACTCCATGCTGTATATTTTCAACATAAGACATCAAGAACAGTTGTATCACCTCAAACCAGAGGGCTTTTTAGTATAGCATCTTGTATTCTCTAAGGTAGACTAAGAATGGATAGTCAAGAGAAACACATACAAAACAGCACAAGTACACAGAAGGACTCTATTCCTTTTATACTCCAGCTAACAACGGTTTAAGAGCCTCCTGAGCTGGTGATCGCCTGAAAACTATCATCTTCAATTGACAACAGTGGTCCTGTTACCATAAATTTTTCTAATTGTGTTTCTGAATCCCCTTGTATTTTTCACCTTATCAGGATTCTGTGGCAAGAAAATTCATAATTTCATTATGAGTTGGATGAAAAAAATCTTTTCATTGTATTAAAATTTTCAGCCTGTTGATATTATTTGATGTACTTAATTTTGAGGGGAAAACATTGTATTGCCTAAGTCACCTTTTTACTAAGTTGAAAAACTCTAGTTTATTTGTCCTCCATTCATAAGGAAGTTTCTCATGTATTTGAAAAAGAGGGTGATTATTTTTAGTTCACCATGTTGCTCGTCAAAATAATTTCAGCCTGACTTCCTAAGATTTTATATCTAATTTGCCAGTGTGTCCTATTCATTCATTATTTTTTTAATGATGACACAATTTATAATTTCTGAACAGTGTCCTTTTTAGTAACATCTGTTGGTTTGCTATTAAACTCCACCGATTTTTGTGTTTGTTTCTTTACATTTCGGTGTTTTAATTTTTTTCAGTCAGGGATCTGCATAAACACTAAACCACTGTAAGCAGTCTAAGTTTCACTCTTTAAGCTGTTACTTTTAATGTCTTTGTAATTAGCATTCTCATTTTAATATCATTCTCTTTTTTTTTAAAAGTAAAAAATACTATGTGCATTTTTATACGGCTCCTTTCATCCAACCATGATAATGAATTTTACACCTTATACTCACTATGACAGAATGGTTCTTTAATAGCTACACCTGAAACTGTGCCATTGCACTGCCTAGAATAAAATCGATGATTGCTTCTGTGTTCATATAAGTCTGCTGAGTGTTTTCTCCAAGTAACCATTGTTTTTTTGTTATTCAGAAACATAGTCTCTGCACTATGCCTCTAATTGATATTTATCTTGTTTACTTGGGTAAATGACCAACCTCAAGGACCAAATTTACCATTGATGTTCCTTTACAGCTTTGCTAAACCCCCTTAACATTTTGTGGTCATAATTGCTATCTGGGTCAGATTGCCAGTTGTTTAATTCTGTGAACATTTCCTACTTGGCCATAGAAATTCAGTTAATTTAATGATATGCTTTGACAGTATTAACCTATTTACTTTAATTAAATTATCCTTTTTTTATTATATATTGTCCTCTAGAATTATATAAAAAAGAAGTAGAGGTATGTTCATGTCAACAGATCTACAACATATATGGAACTTTCCCTGTAAGGGGCAATCCCAGCCTGGGTCACAGCATGCATAGTTACCTTGAAGGACACCCTTCTGATGACTCTCCAGACAGAGCTGCCTTCTGGCGCTTAAGGAATCTGGAAAGGGTAAGTCTAATGTTGCGCTTCCCCACCCAATGAACTTCCCATAGGAGGCTGTTTGAAGACCAGTAAAAGTAGTAGTAGTTCTTCAACTGTGATGTCTGAGAGGCAACACACAGATTGTTGGGTCTCTAAAACACCAACCATGACACACTGAGTATCCATGTGCTATAGAAGGGGTTTGGGTCTTTGCTTCTGTCTCTATTTAATAAATTGCAAAATAATATAATTAGATCATGAAAGTATCAAACATACACTTTTGAAGTTCCACACAGTCGTTTGGAGTACATTTATAAACATAGGGTCCAGAGGTGTTTTTTCCTCTGTGCATGTGGAAGAGCGCACCTCATCCTGTCTTACACACCTCATCCTGTCTTACAATTTTAATGTATTAAAAGTTTACAAAACACAGAAGAGTTTTTTATGCTCAAAGCTGGTTGCTTTATGGGGGACAGAAAGAAGTATTTTTTGGTCATAGGGAGAAACAGAAACTAAAGGTCCTGCCCAGTGTAATTCATTTCTTCCTTTGCAATTTTTCAGACACATGGAGTAGTTTCTAGCATTCTTTTTTTTTTCTTTTCCCCCAATTCCTTTAAACAATTAGACCTACAGTGCTATAATGGAAGAAAAGGAAAAGAGCAGTGCTCCACCAACACAAATCTGGTGGCCCATAATAAGTCGCAGCAAAAAAATTTTAAGACAATGAAGCCAAAACTGCTTTCAGAGTGTTCTTCCCTTTCTATAATCCAGCAGGTAGAATCATGCTGAAAAATCTGGAACTTCCTGACTCATGGATGCCAGTTTTCAGACACACCCATGTGTTTCTAAAGTCTCATTTGTATGCTAGACAAATTACCTGATTTGAGCTAATCATGTACAACTTTCAATGTCGTTCAGGGTTCCAGACTGAATCTTGGGTCACCCAAAGCTAAATCATTGTAAATGACTCAAGAAGAGATCAAGCGATTCTCACTTAAATAAAGCTAGAACACATAATCTGTAATTCATCTGTAATGTGTGTAATTATAAGCATTTTGGAAGACCAGTTTTTTTTCTGTTTGGATTTTAACTTACAGAAGAAATTGAATGTATTTCTATACATTGCTTGCAATTGCATGCAATATTTTTAATAGTATCTATATACATTTCAGTGGGGGTTTTATTATTATTATCATTTGGTTTACTTCTTTTACTGTCTTTTTGTGAGGTTCTGCGTCACTCCTGGCTAGGCTAAAGCATATGAATCATATTGGACACTTGGTTTTCAGACTCATTTTTTAAATTGTTTGTATAGTTTCTGTTCCTCATTGACTAAGTTTTGTTGATACTTTTGAAAAGCAGCAGCTGCCCAGAGTTGCAAAGGCCTAATTTCACAGCAGAGGCGTGCAGGCTGAGAGCTGGAATGCTGGTGTGGCTGGTGGTGCTCCAGCCAGAATTCTGACTATTTACTGACAGCTGAGGTGATGAGTCCACCCCGCATGAAAGGGGTCTTCTCATATTTCTTAGAGAAGAGAATTTAGCATGTATGTGCACATGTCTTTAGTGATTCTCTTCTGAAAAAAAGAGAACTTATGTTGGGTCAGACGACAATGTGCAGACTACACAAATGTATTATTTATGAGTAGTGCTCAGGATGGCCTTTGGGAAACACACAGGCAAACACGTTCCAGGCCCTTAGGAGCTTACATGTCTAATAGCAGACCTGACAAAACCAGTGAGAGCTGCAAACAATAGATGGAGAAATGAGAAAACAGACAGATGTAGTTTTCAAGATCAAAGGTAAATTAGGTAGTTTGTCATATGTGTCCTTCCAAAATATTTCCTCAGTCTGCTAAGTAATCCACTCCAAGTCAGTGGAATTTCCTCAATGGCAAAAAAACCTTCTGAACTACTTTCACAAACAGCTCTTCTTTTTTTAGTCTCCAACTCCCATACATGCCTTTCCCCACTCCTCACCCCGCCTTGGATTTCACATCCCATGAAGGCAAACTGTCCATGGTTCCCCAGTTCTTCCAGGACTAACATCCCGTGAGTAAAGGAAAAGATACCACTGTGAAGAACATCCATATCGGATCTGAGTGAACTTGCGTGTCTGAATTCCACTTTCTATATTATGATATGTCAAAATACCCAATGACTTCAACTGGAGAGTAATGAGGTTATGACACTTTGTACCATGTTGAAGTGTCGGGATGGCTGAACTTTCAAGGTTCTTATTTTCTACTGGAATTAATAATACTTATAATCATAACCTAACCTAAAACTGACCATTTCAATGGCAAAATTGTAGAGATGGTTGGTAAACCTTTAAAATGTGTAGACATGGCAGAGGTACAGTAGAATACAGAATTCTTAATATTGTTTTCATAGTAAATAGGGAATATCTTATGGAAAATTATGTCTAATATTAACCCTAGAGATGAGTCTTCAAATGTCAGTGACCAATCAGAAGGCTTATAATATCATTGAAGCCCCATTAATAAATTTGCCGTAAAAATGCAACACCTCTTAAACTCCACATAACGTCTGAAAAACAAGGACACTTCCTTTAGTAGTTTATCCACAGCTGCAAAAATAGGCATTAGATACTCTAGAATTCAGCTACTGATTTCTATTAAAGGTAACTAAATAACAACATCAAAAACCTGTTCTTCATCTTACCCTCACTTTTGGTGCAACACAAGTTATTTATATTTTTAAGATTTAGGCCTCAATAAGCCTTCTACAGACATTCCATATAAAACACTGCACAAAGCGCAGCTGCCTTTGCTGTGTCTTTTGAGCAATACTGCAATGGAGAAAATGGCTATCAGTTTTGTGCTGACAGATTATTGATCGTACCTGTCTTCTGAATCACTTGACACTATGGATTTTTGCTGAGACCATTAAGGGACCAGCCTCAAGCCCTCCGTGCCCTGTATATACTGACAACATTCTCACATTCAAATTTATGTGCATGCCAGTAATGGCCACAAGGAGAAAACAGAGTCTTAAAAAGACATTTTTGAGGCAGGTGGTTTAAGCACAGGAAATTAGAGAAGGATAAAAAATGCTTATACATATGCAAATTTGTAGGTAGTCATTCAAACAGAGATGAGTACCCAGAATGTACACAGTATTTTTAAACAGATAACTTAAGGTTTAGGCCAAGTGAAAAAGAAATCAGTGGTCAAATACATCTTTTTATTTCATTGGAAAGGCTTTAATTTTCAAAATCTTTTTCTTTATGGACAGAAATAGTTTGCAGCTGTGTCAGCACTGAAGAATTGGACAGGTCGACTGTTAATCACCCTCTCCTAAGGCTCAGGTCAGAAAAAGCAGAGAACCAATTCTAGTTTGTGTTCTTGTCCCACTGCGATCCTTGGACTGCCAAGCAGTACGGAGACAAAGTCATTGGCTGTGCCACAGGTTCTGCTACGCCTGAGGTTCTTAAGATAAAAACATTCATATTTTGACTGCAGTCTGAGCAGGTACATGAGAGGGGGCCTTCATTCACATTCTCCTTCATTTTCTCATTTAAACAATAGTACTAAAATCTAGATTATGGTTCATGCAATAGAAAAATACCGTGTGTTGAACTGTCATCTTCTATAAATCATGAGCTTGAGTCTTCCTATTATGAAGCCCCATTTTCAGTCATTTAATAACCTTGCCAACTTTTGACTGTTTATACTGAACATTTCAGTGATGGGAAATTTTACTAAAAATATCCCAGTTATTTCTCACAGTAACATACAAGAAAGAAAGTGCTGCCAGTTTCTCCTAGACAGTAAAGCAAAACCTGAGGCTTAGCTGAGGAGAGGCAGCTGTGGGATTCAGGTAGAAGGAAACCAATGCAAGATAATTTTTTTGTCGCTACCCTACTTATTGCCTGCTAAGGAACTATCAATACTTATTTCCAGAGAGAGAAGCAACCACTTAACATGTGAGAGAGAAGTCACTTTTCATTTAAAAGTACCCAACTTTGCATCTCTTGAAAGTCTCAGTTCATACAAACTCAATAGCTTTTTTCTAGTAAAACGCTCAGAACAGTCTGTCTTCGTGAGCATGAAGGACTAAAATGAATATGGAGAACGCTGTCAGCAGCTAGCCTACAGGAAACTCTTGGTGCTTCTTCTGAGACCTCATTTCTTCTCTCCCTTCAGTGTTCTGGCCTCCTCATCTAGAGAATCACCACAAAAGCATTTGATTCAAATGTACAAAATCAAATATGATCAAAAGAAAGGGAAGGGTATTCAGAGAGGGGTGTTGGAGACTGACTTGGAGAAAGGATAAGTGAGTTAAATCCATTGTGCAGAAAGTTGAGTGATAGGAACAGGAAGAGAAAAATATGTGAGAGGTTCAGAAGAAGATATCAAAAGGGAAATGGGGTCATGTGCAGAAGCTGCGGTCAGAGCAGAAACAGAAAGGAAAAGGTCAGGAGCAGAGGGGACTGGGAACCTACCACAAGGCAATCCTGGTCTATAGCATCTGTAGGAGTTTGTTATCCTCCTCCAGCAAATCGCCTAGGTAACACAGGAGAGAGGGGGTGCACAGTAAAGACCATGCTGGATGACAGTTTGTGCAATTGCAGAGCAACAAAATTAAGTTCACTAGAAATCTTGTTTGGTTATATAAGTACATTTGTTATGACTCAAACTTCAATATCGTATCTTACATTTCCTGCAACATTTATGCCTTTTTCTTTTTTTTTTTTTTTTTTCCCATTTCTTTACTGTGATATGTTAATTTTATTTTTTGGGAAAGCAAATAGTATAATTTATTCTTTGTTTCTTTCTGTGCTCTCCCCTCCCTCCTTTGAACAGTTCTTTTTATTAACTGCTTATAACGAGATCTCAAATGGTTAAAGTTGGCTAAAACTGTTTAACATGGATATGCTTAAAGCTTTTTTTGTAAGCCTGCTCTGTTTACAAAGTTTCTTGGAGACTTGCACACCGGTATTGAAATTTGGTGAGTATTGAGAGTTATTTTGGGTAAAATTTTACTCTCACATGATGTTATTAAATTAGTAATAGGCCTCAAAGGCAATGAAATGATATCATATGTACAAGATGACAAGACTTGAGTAGAAATAGTTGTGTAGGAGGTTCTTTTTTAAATGTGAATGCGTTAGTCTCACCCCACCAAAACTACAGAGTACTGGATAATTCTTTGTTAAATTATGCGATACTCTTTCCAAATACAGATATTTGGGGAATCAGTTCTCATACACATCTTAAGCAAATACCTGTGACATCATCCTGCAAAAAGAAACTCTGTAAAGATTACTTAAAATCCATATACTGTATAAGGAAACTCTACCTGGGAGCATTCTTCTATCTTTTACTAAAAAATAGGCTCTATAAAGGTGGTGTTAAGGTGTGTGTGCCCTTCACATACTTGAAGCTTTCAGAGAGTTTGAAGATATTTACTATTTCTAACTTTGGGGCCCTGTTTTAACGCCACTTCCTTTAGCTTTTGTTCTGATTCCCAGGATTTACAGACTTTCAGAAAGCGAACAGACTACCTACGTGTAAGAGATTTTAGATAAGGCTGCAACTGTCTTCATTCTTTGCATTTTTTGGTCTGTATTTCCTGATAATGTGATTTGAATGAGCCAATTGCATTGAAATCTGGTCCATCGTCATGCAAATAAGTTCATGAGCATGGTTCTCTCTGTCTTCTGTGGAACTGCATGGGGAGTAAAACTGGTCTGCCATTTGGTTTGTTACTACCCCTCTGCCACAAGGGTCTGCACAGGATGCTGGGGTCATGCTTTGCGCTTATTTCTGAGGTTCCATTTGCACTACATTGGAGGAAGATTTCAGGCAGATAGGACATTTAAAGGAGATAAAGAAAGCCTTTAAAAAGTACTGAAATGCTAAAAATATAGGCTGAATTTTGTTTTCTACATGCAGGCTACAAACATGAAGTTTAAACATGCAGTTTAAATATGAGATTTTCTAAAAAATAGTGACTGGGAAAACATCACTTGGAGCTTGGTGAAAATATCCCCAAATGCCCACTGTGTGCAGTTTAAAATGGATCAAAAGTGCTATTATAAGAAGTGTTTTATTTAACTGTTAAATCTTTTTATCTGTGAGGTCATATGCACAGTTAAGCTTGATTCACACTAATCAGGAACTCAAGAAAAAATGACTTTTTTTTCAAAGTCATGGGACTCCTTGATGCTCTTTAAAGAGCTAGTGACCTTAAGAGAGAATAATTTTCCAGCTACCGCTTCTTCACACACTGGCACTGACAGCAGCTTAAGTGCCTGGCTTCTGTGTGCCACGCTTGCTTCCTTGCTCTGTGGGGATACCATAAGATGTCAAAAAACTGGGATTTCTTCAGGAAACTATATCTCAGGCAAAGAACAACAATCCATATTCTACTTGAAGGAGACATTCCTGAGACAACGACACTGCAGGGACTCTATGTGCAAGGTGATGCTCACAATTGCTGAATTGCACAATTAGCCTGTAAACAATGGAGATACAGGCTAAATGGAGAGACTTGCCAAATTTGCTGAGGTAAGGGTTGCTGGAAACAAACAGGAGTAAATATAAACGCCTTGGTATGTGAACACCTACAGCAACAATTATTCACTCCCTCCCAAGTTTAGCAGGTTGAGTTCACACATTATAATGCTCTTAGTCTTGGGAGAAAGCCAGGTGTCAAATTCTGTTCTAGAGAGGAAAGAAAATGATCAAACCACTTAGTGTCTGAGATACTGCATCAAAAATGGTCCAATGTCATTTTGTCTAAAGATACACAGCCAAATGTTACACAGCACAAACTTGATCTTGGCTTCCTTTTCTTTTAAAGGCAAAGCATGCAGCTGCAACTGCCTATATAGGCACACAAGCTGTTGGAATGAATAGCTTTAGGAGTAAAAACATGGCCACATTGAAGCAAATATGAATTTTATTTTAAAAAATCTCTTGAAGATAGTATAGATCATCATTATACTATAAAACTTTAGAAATAATATATATACCAGGAAAATACTTTTTTAAAAGTACAGTTGCTTGACGTTCAGTAAGTTTACCAGTTCTAAATGGCCATAGTAATAGACCCAAAATAAAAATGACTATAAAATTACTTCTATGGCACTGTGACAAGACCAATTCTTCTCCCATACACTGTAATATTACAAAATCAGAGAAAAAAAATCAATAAACTCTTGCAGCACTCAATTGTAATCCTTTACCAATATGAATGTCATTTTCCTTTCTTTCTAAATGAAAATAGATTCTTTCTAATCCTCCAACCTTGATGCAAGTTCTTTTCAAATTTCCTTTTGGTAGTTATGAAGCACCCAAGAAAATCTGTGATTATCAAACAAGCCTATTTTATATGGGAGGCGTTTTGACACTATAGTGACAGCAATAACACAAAACCTTGGGATAAGTAGATCATTGTTTATTTTCTCCCTCAGTTTCCTATTTGTGTTCCTTGTGGGAATTTTATGTCATTAACAGCAGGGCAAGACATAAGAGGCATAAGAACACTAGTGGGAATTTTTGTTGCATATCTTTTCAATAAATATGAAAATAATTTTGCCTGAAGAATTTTTTGCCTAAATAGCTACTTTATATTTTTATTCTGTCCAGGCTACTTTATATTTTTATTCTGTCCAGTGCCTCCTTTTTCTGAATGCTTAATTTTCAGCCTCTTACACACGTGTTTTGTGATAGCAGCAAGTTTTCCAAGAGACCCAAAACCAGGGTTTGAACTGTTACACACAGGGCCTGAGACTCCTGGTGTGAGTTCACAACACTCATACATGAATGCATGTCAGGAGTCCATCCAGCACATTTTCTGTGCATCCAAAAGATAACTGACAAGCAACGCTAGCTTTTGAATCAGGACTCCACTTTCAGTTAAGTATATTTTTCTGTGGTAGGAACAGTGGCTCTGTATGATCTCAAGATCTTAGAAAAATACACTACTGTACTTGGATCTCACAAAGAGATCAAGACCAAAGATGTTGTGGTTTAAGCGGCAGGCAGCTGAACACCATCCAGCTGCTCACTCCCCCCTGCTCAGTGGGATGAGGGAGAGAATTGGAAAAAAAGTAAAACACGTGGGTTGAGATAAAGACAGTTTAATAAAACAGCAGAGGAAAATAATAATAACAACAACAATAGTAAGAGAATATACAGGATATACAAAGCAAGTGATGCACAATGCAATTGCTCACCACCCGCTGACTGATGCCCAGCCTGTCCCCAAGCAGTGATTGCTGCCCCCCAACCAAGTCCCCCCAGTTTATATCCTGAGCATGATGTCATATGGTCTGGAATAGCCCTTTGGCCAGTTGGGGTCAGCTGTCCCGGCTGTGCCCCCTCCCAGCTTCTTGTGCCCCTGGCAGAGCAGGGGAAGCTGAAAAGTCCTTGACTGGTGTAAGCACTGCTCAGCAACAACTAAACCATCAGTGTGTTATCAACATTCTTCTCATACTAAATCCAAACCACAGCACTATGCCAGCTACTATGAAGAAAATTAACTGTATCCCAAACGAAATCAGGACAGTAGAGGACATTTGATCTTACACTTATTTTTCCCAAACTTCTCACTGCCATCTCCTGCAGGAAGTACTCATATTCAAATCAACAGGAGTTCAGGCATGCTTAAAAACAGGCATGTGCACAATGGTTTTCTGAGCTTGAGGCTGTCCTTTAAATTTCTATTAAATAAAAGAAGCCTGTAATCTGATGTTAAATAGTGGGCCAGACCTCAAGATCTACTCAGCCTTTACTCAGCCAATGTGACTCTGTTTGACTGACAACCTCAGTGCTTGGCAAGTCTGATTTTTGTGAAAAAAACCTTCCTGTACAGTATGTCAAAGCTGGTATGTCCACTAGTTCTGCTAAGAACACAGATAATGGCCCTGTGGGCAAGACCAGTAAATCAGTTGCAGATTAGAGCCAGATTCACTTATATAGCACACAAAAGTTGTTCCCAGTATAAATGGCTGGGAAAAATGCACACAATATGACTGAACTAAATAATGAAAGTTCTTCCTCAGTGACAATGACTGCAACACAATTTATCAGTAATGCAAGGTACACAATACCCTCCCTCACTGGATTACAATTCAACTTTAAATACTCTTACATTATAACTTGTAAAATGACTACGCAGCGTATTGATTTCATTTCTTTCCTTTCCTTTTCTGCTTAATACAGTATTTTTGATTGGTTTTTTTTTAAATGGTGTTAAGAAATTTTTTTCCAATAAGCATCTTGTTACTCACCATGTTTATGAACTGAAGACAGGCTTAATTAAAGTCAGTGTCAAGAATAACTAATGTTTATTAGTACTTTGGGGATCAGAAAATATAGGACTATCAAGGTATGAAATATACAATTATTTGTGTAAATATTTTATAAGCCAGTTTGTGCTCCCACCCACCTTTTTTCCTCTCTGCTGCTGATAGTTTCAAAATCAATTTAAAGTGCTTTTTGCATCTGAATAAATTGCCTCGGAACTGTCATTTGAATAATGCATAACTTCCTACTGAAACTAAAAATATTTATTTAAATCATGTAATGAAAAAAAAGCATTTAACATGGGTGGAGGCTGTCCTGCAAATTGCTGGAAGAAATTTCTTACCCTGATGTATGTTTCCAATACTTTTGTCAATAGCTTCAGCTGGCAGCACTATACAAACATCTCAGACTTCCCTGGTCACTACTTCTTGCAGCCTCTCTGCTATGGAGACACTTGCTCTGCTCAGGCAGGCTCTGCATTGAATTCATTCTCCAGCTCGCTTCCATATGAACAAGACTGTATTTCACAACACTACCTACAGCCCATGTGCATTGTCTGTGCCTGTCTAATTCACTGAAACAAACAGGCAGCAACGGTACATAACAACACACCTCACTTGGACGTAGACATTCCAAAACCTTAGGCTGGCCAGGCCGTGAGAAGGGGAAGTGGCAGAGAAAGGAGATGAGTATTGCATCTGTTCAAGTTAAATCCCTGGGCTCTGTCAGGAGTGCGAGGGCAAATGGAAACCAAAAGAATTGGTCCGTACTGGGACCGGTGCTCTTTAACATCTTCATCAATGACTTAGACAGCGAGATCGAGTGCACCCTCAGCAAGTTTGCGGATGACGCCAAGCTGAGTGGTGCGGTTGACACACCAGAAGGAAGGGATGTCATCCAAAGAGACCTGGACAGGCTAGAGAGGTGGGCCTGTGTGAACCTCATGAGGTTCAACAAGGCCAAGTGCAAGGTCCTGCACCTGGGTTGGGGTAACCCCCTGTATCAATACAGGCTGGGGGAAGAAAGGATCGAGAGCAGCCC
>NW_009259596.1:5756796-5844212 GCF_000687185.1 Egretta garzetta
GTAAAACACTGGAACAGGTTGCCCAGAGAGGTGGTGGAGGCCCCATCCCTGGAAGCATTCAAGGCCAGGTTGGATGGGGCTCTGAGCAGTCTGATCTAGTTGGCGGTGTCCCTGCTCGCTGCAGGGGGGTTGGACTAGATGACCACTAGTGGTCCCTTCCAACCCTAAACATTCTATGATTCTATGATTCTATGATTCTAATTGGGCTTCTATTGAGGAGTGTTTCCTCGTGCTCATGTGCTGAACTGCAGCCCTGTGTTAGGTAGGACAGCAGAGAGATACCACAGCATGTAGGCTCAAATCAAAAGCTTAGAAAAGAAATCTCAATTTCTTATGCTAAAAAAAATTAACTAAACAAAAAAAACCTCACCCCACCTTTACCCAAACCTTGCTACAGATCATACACGACTAGATCCAACCCCTTGGACATCCCCTTTTTCCTCCCCTTTCTTCCTGCTCCCCATGGGGATCCAGCGCCTGGGGACGTTTCCCTTCTGCAGCAGATCTGGCAGGCTTACATGGGAAATGTAATAGGATACAGGGCAGTGCCACAAACAGGTGCTTTCTCTGAAAATTTGAATAGACGCGGTGAAGGTTATTTCCCTGTGAGTGAATTGCAATCAGATCTCAGTTTCATAAGCCAAATAACAGCTTACATAACAGCCATGCAGTCCACAGAGGTGGACTGAGGTCTTACAGTAAGGGGACATGTAATGTTATCTCATCAAGAGATTAACAGAGAGATTTCTCCTCCTGCCCCCACCCTTTATTTGCAGTAAAGACTCAAACTACCAAAGCCGTTCCATTATTATAACTTCAAGTAACACAATCACTTTACATTTCTTAACTAACGAATGGTACCCACCTCTTTCCGTTTCTCTCCCCCTTCTCGGACATGAGATAACATCAGGAGATTATATTTAGTTTAATCAAGCCAGGGAGATACAAACATTCCTGAAAATATATTCATTCCTTCCTGCTCAACAGAATAATAGCATTTGATTTGACATAAGTTTACACACTTCAAAGAATTTTTAAAGTGATACCTTCTAAAAAAGGAAGGAATAAAAAAAAAAAAGTTCTTCTGTATTCTGCATGGCTAAGGGATGCATTGGTTTTTTCAGTATTCACAATCTGTTTTCATGCCTTGGTGCTAGCAGTTGTGAAGAAAAATCAACTCCAGTATTGTAGCATTAATGGGGAACAGTCTGGCCTCCCCCTAACCCTGAAGATAATTATGCTAAAACAATAGTGATGAGCATTCAGCTAACTAGCTCTAACAAGGAAAGACTGCTGCTGCCATTCATCAAAAAGGCCATTTGGATAATGAGGAGAGATGGCTACTGACATATTCCAGCAGGGGAGGCCATCCTGCTGGGAGCTTCTTTCAAAATGCCAAATTCTATCAATTTAAAAAGCAAACATCACGCTTCTCTTTGGTTTGTCCAGTGATCTGGGGAGCACACACATAAGTCATATAGTACCGCCCAAGTTGGAATAAAGAGCTGGAAAAGATACCTAAGGAGAAAAAAAAAAGCCATAGTATACATATCATTGTAATCTTCGGTCTCCTGAAAGGACTAATCCTAATTATGAGCTACATGACTGCTGTCAGTCAGGGAGAGCAAATCCCTTGCTTTCTGTAAGAAGCTACTAATCTGATTATTGATTTACAATTCTGGTGATTAGTTAAAGAATGTGCATCTCAAGGAATCTGAATATCCTGACTAGGCAAATAGATAGTAAAAGAGCCATTTAGAAGAAAACCTTTACTGCAAATAAATGTACAGTTTCAAAACATATTTAGACTAGCAATATTGTGTGCCAGAATAAAACAGAAGAAATGTTTCTTCTGCTTTTTCAGGTAGTGTCCAACACAGTAGCCACTTTATCAAAGCAGAGATGATAGCAGATTTTCTAAAATAACAGCAATGGGAAAGATAAAATGGCAATGGTCCATTCAAATACAAATCAGTACAAATGTGTTGCACTGGTTCATGTTTCCTATCCAAAGGTGATTTTTCCCATGTAAAATTTGTAGTTGCCATGATGGTGAGGAAATGTATTTTAATTCATCTGTGGAAAATATGCAAAAGAGGGTGTCTTTTCATAGGAAAAAGGAAACAAAGGAAGTGTATGTAGTATTTTCTAGTGATTTGCTACTACAGGCAGCAAAGTTGCAGATGCCTCCCATGCTGTAAACAGTCTTGACCAGTAAGACTACTGTAGGTTTTCTCATATTCATCTTTGTCACCAACAAATATGCTTTTACTGATTATGGAAAAAATGCCATTGTGAATGGAGGTGTTTTCCCAACTGACTGGCAAGAACCACATTCAAAATTTCTCCAGTGACATCTATTGCCAGCTGCTGAAGGCAGTGGAAATCACAAGCAGCACAGCTTCAGCTCCTCTGCTGCCAGGCAGTCAAGGGCTTCTCTCTTTGCTGACTTGCCATGCAAGGGGGAATATATTGACTGTCTTAAAAAGCTCACTAAAAAATCCAGGACTATAAGGCAAAGAAGATGCTAAGGTAATAGGTGAAAAATAAAAACACCCAGAGGAGCAGGAAATTGAGTGGGATATTCATAAAAGCAAACATAAGCTCAGTGAAACTAATCTCCATAGGTTTCTACAGTCCATAGAGAGTATGAAGTTCCTCCATGAAGTTATTCAGAACAGGAGCTTGGGAATTCTTTCTGCAAGGACCTTCCTTTCTCCGCAGACTGTATGGGAGACCTACAGAAATTAGCTTCAGTAGGCTAAAGTTAAACTCTCTGCATACTCTGTACAATGAACTCACCCCTGAATGGCTGTGATAAGGAGGCAGCTATTCTCTTCCATATCCAAAGGGTCAATTTCAGAGAAGCATTTTGGGATACTATAACTTATAGCTGAAAATCGGAAAACCTTCTGAGAGCAAAACCGTGGTGTCAGAAAGGGTTTGTATTCCTCACCTAGAATTCAAATAAGCATGTTTTTTAAAGTGAGTCCATGAGTCTTTTAAGGTTTCAATTATTACACTGTCTAGAAATAGAGTATGACATGTAAAGGAGCAGTTAATAATTTTAAAATCTAAAAACTTATCATGCATGTACCTATATTTCAGTTACATTAATTGGACTCTATCACAGAACGGTGTATTTCTACTGAACTTTCTCTGCTAATGCTGAAGTCATTGAAAGAGGCTGATGATAATGTACTTGGTTTCTTCGACATGTTTGAAGGCAGGAGAGAACTCCGTAGCTTGCTGAGTGCCATTAGGCAACAGATAACTAATTTTATACCTCATGTAAAAACTGTTAATTGAAACCAGTTACAAACTCATTGACTTCTTTTGGCACAACATGGTTTTTGTTTTGTGCATTTCTAAATTGATGATCTCCGTGAAAGACAAGCTGTTAACAGTGTTTATATTGTGTATTCATAGTACTGATCTATGTTTTCTTAGTGATAGATGAAAAATGAAGGAATAGAAAAGGAAAGATTATTTTCCTTTCCTTGTGTCATACACGATCATGAATAATTTGATACTAGAACTGGAATCAAAGGAGCCTAGTAAAAGGTCCCATATCTAATCCTTTCCCACGTTCAGTCTTACCTTGATCTCTGAAATGCTTTCATTCTCTCCTTAGGGCATGAATACTTGGTATTATAAAATTTACATGTCTGTATTTTTATAGGAGAGGCAAATGAAGGCAAAAATTCACAACAACAGACTTCCATAGTGAAGACAGATCATTTCACATTTCTAACCATGCTGCACTATGGGAAAATCAAACTCACTGCAACTATGTGTAAGTGGTCACAGAAATACATCTTGGCTCAAAACCCAGGCATGCGGCATAGTTTTGCCTTAATAATGCTAACTGTCTCTAATATTAGGAGCCAGTAACAATAACTCTTTTACTGTAAGCATGGCCTTTTGGACTATATAACATTCAAATACAAAACAAACAAAACCCTCACATTTCTCTCCGCGCTAATGATAAAACAAAAGAACAGGGTGGTGCCATGTTGGCAGCACCGCCAGATTGCACTGATCTCTGTCATTTTTGGCACATAATGAATCGACTCGGCCCCTCTAAAGACCTCATGTGAGGTTAGAGATATGCTATTAGTGTAGAGCTAAAAAATACTGCTGTGGTGTTTACAGAAAGCACTAGCTCAGATTATTCTATTTGAAGTCAATTAGAAGAATCCTCTGATCTTACTGGCATGGGTTCTCACAGCAAACACTAGACAGTTGTTATCACTAACCCCAAAGAATGCAGCTATCCCAGGAGAACGCAAAGGCCAGTTTAAAGAGCTATTCACTATCTGTGTTGATGCTTATGGCTTATATGTCTGTTTTGCAAAGTCAGATCAAAATGATTGCCTCTAACCATTATGCAGACAAGCAAAGGTTGTCAAGTACCTGCCAGTTTTCACAGCACAGCTCATGTATCTGCTGGGCATTGTGTTTCCACACAGTGTTATTCGTACACTTTCTGAAGCATTACCAGTGTCCAACATGCCACTGCTTTGAAGAAAGCATCAACTCAAGCACAGAAAGAGAATGTGGGTCGCTACAATATTTTCTCATTCATTTTTAACTTGTTTTTTTTTGTTTGTTTTCATTGCTCCCACAAACTCATTTATGAACTGTTTTCTGTCCACTTTGGTGGTATCGAAGAGCACTTATCTGTAAAGCTTTCACTTGTACTAGTCTTCCACACCAAAACCGGGTTGCATGCACGTATCTGCATCCTTCTGTCTCACCTCTATGAACACATTAAAATATAATACAGAAAGTCAGCAAATCTACCACGTGCTTGATAGAAAAGGGCAACCTTATGATCTCCCATAATAGGTTGCAAGCACTGAAATATATGTGCAAGGGAAATCTGAAAGTATTCTGAAGTAGAGGTGATGGCCTTTGTTTTGCCTCTCCTATATAATTTGTTACATGAGTTTGCTTAGTCATGCTGCTCCTTTTCACAGTGGTTCTCATCAAATTCCCACCTTGCCCACCCAAGGGAATGTCTCTAGCTACAAGGCTTCAACAGGCGATGGCACACCTGCTGTCACCTCTGTTACTTCTAAAAGCATCGTGTAACATTAGATGAGGTTTGTATTCATTTTCTCATGTGTACAGACATTGATCTAAGCACGCCATTATCCGTCTCCAATACCCTTGTTACCTTAAATTGCAAAAGGAAGAATATTGGCAAGAAACTTTTAATATCATAAGATTAATACTGCTCTAAGTGTTGTGATGCAACAATAAGAAATAAAACTTTTTTAATGAAGAAAATGAAATAAAGAGGTAAATATTCTTTGGGAGAGAGAAAGAAGTTAACCTTAAGGCTCTAAGGGCATTTAAGACCTTGCTGACACACTTTAGCAATCTTGTAAGTTACAGCATCTTCCTTGTATATTCACTACGTTGCTTTGCTCTTTGTATCAGCAACTGTATTGAATGTGGCCCTTCTCAGCTGTAGCTCTGCCTACTGTTCCCAGCTCAGGGGAGAATTCTCTGAGGGCAGCTTCACCCTAATGTCTTGGAGTGCCTGCTTTCAAGGCATTTTGCAAAATATAAGAGACAAGATCAGAGAAAGAGGAAAGAAAGATTTTCAGGTTTTGTAAGCCAGTTATTGGATTCTAACAGCTGCCAAGTTTGCATCATATGCATTCTGATTTTCTATCCACAGGTTGATTTCAGTCTTAATTTGATATTTCCCTTTCTAAGTCTAAGATTTATATTCATGCTGTTTTCTTTCTCTGACTGTTTAAGAACACATTGTTTTGCTTCTGATACAGAAAACCTTTTTCCTAAATTACTGTAGTCTGAGAGGTCTACTAGTATACTATCATGTACAGTTCTTTCTATGTGCAACCAGACATCTCTGAGGGATAACACTGAGACATCAGCCTGGAGTCTGAATATAAACACAGAAGCAATAAAGTTAGTAATAAACCCTGTTAGGTATAATACAGCACAATTTTGCAGAGCCAACACTTTTTCACTGATTTTCACAAGCCAACAAATGTGTACAATTCAATCTGTGTCTCAGCTACACATGCACACACACGTGAAGACACCTAGCATACAATTTACTATTTCAGATAAAGCATTTGTAAAATAGAATTTTATCTACTACAAGGTCAAAGTCTCAACATCCAGTGTGATTACGATAGACAAATGACTTGCTTTATTGGCTCCCCCTTGAAACACTGAGATGATGTTTTCTAATTCCAGAAAATGTTGTGCATCTGCTTTCTAAAATGTTCTCTCAGCCCTGGTTTCCAATATCACTGGTGATTTCTGGGAATTTAGGCCAGTACTATCATTCATATTATGAAGCCAGAATGGACATTTTGAAACTGATCTAACATTTTCTTATTTAGCAAATATGAATCATAGTTTTAAAATTCTTGTTGGTAGCAAGGATAATCTTTTCATTTGTAGACTGCATGGTCTACTTGTCAAAGCATCATGTTCAGACAAACATCTGTTCACCTGGCTCTGGAAAGGTGAATGAGCAATGAGATACTTATAAAGACTTATTTAGTAGGAGCATTAATTCACCAGGAAAGCAATCTTTTTATCTTGCAGTGGATTATTGTAACTGTTGACTAAAAATTTAAAACACTGATGTTTTTAAGACTAATGATGGGTTTGCTTTCCCATGTATTTATGTTTCTCATTGCTGTTAAACTTACTATATAATTAACTTAAAATAGTCATGAATAAAAAGCAAATATTTACTTTATACTTCTATTCATCATCATAAATGAAGTAGAGGTATGGGTACAACATACCAAGCATATCTTCAGAATTTTATAGCAATACAATGTATAAAACTTATCCTCCAATTCAGAGCATATCACTTTTTTGGTACATAAGAATATATTAAACTTTACAAGAAAATCTTGTGAATTTGTAAGGCAATCTGTTCAATGTTCCTGGCCAGACTATGTATAATAAATAAAAACTGTATTCTCCAAACTAGAACTGAAAATACTCCACTTATCCAATCTTATCCTCAACTACCATCTCTTCTTCTATTCTTGCTGACAAATGAATATGCCCTTTGATTTCAAGTCTACAAAAAAATGTTTCAGCACTTCCTACTCCTTTTTAAGATATTTCATACATTTGGGGATATAAGTGAGGATTTTAAAAAAAAATCCTGATGAATAAAAATATGAGTTAATTTATTTTTTTTTTACTAAAATCCTAACTGAATAAAAGAAATTTAGTCAGACCACTAATGTCTTCCTGAGTCTGCAAGCATACTAAAATGAAAGTTCTGGAGAACTTTGGTCACAGAATTAACTTTGGAGTTTAGTTATGGTGATTTAAATGCCTCTAGTGCTAATTATTTCACTAATTGTTCTAGCAGAAGAAAAATAAGGGAAAAAAAAGAAATTAATGTGCTTATTCCACAATTCCTATTTGTAATGCTTTCCTTGCTGACAGAAGCCAAAAAGCATCTTTTCTGATGGCTAATTTCAAAGCTTTTATCAAGTCATAATGGCATAGCTAACAAAGATTTCTGCAGCGGCACTGATGCTCCCGGGTCTGCACAGACCTTATGCATCCAGCTATGAAGTTAGAAGAGGTGAGACAGACCCTTGTACTGGGTTTGAAAGCCTCTCCCTTTCACTAATTACACTAGGATTAACATCAGCCAGGGTGTGCATGTCTATGTGGTGACAACCTACAGTCTGTCATGCTGTAGATTGAACATACCATCAGAGAGTGTATTCTCCTTTTCACTGGACATCACATTAAAGAACTCGAAGATACTTCTCCAATTTGAGCTTTTTGGTTGGCACTTTCCTTTTCTTTTTTTTACTCAATGCAGTAAAAACAGAGAATATTGTCACAGAAGCCAAGGCAGTGTTTTGACTTGGGAACGCACGGAGTCCCTCAGACGCCACTGAGGTGCCTGCCCACTCTGTATTTTCACCGATTTGTATCCAGCAAGATGTATAACCACTTCACCAGATGGTTCCTCTGCTGAGACTGTTTGCCTGAACTGCATGGAAAAAACCACATCAGGGAAGACAGAGGTAAATCATAGGAGACAGTAAGAAAAATATCACAAATAGAGAAAAGATTTAGATATGTGTTATACAGAATATAAAAGAGAGTAGTTAAAGCCAAATTCAAATGTAACTCATAGAATGGCATCCTTTCTAATTGCTTAAATATTTTTCATCTCCTTTAAATTGTTGTGGATTCCACTGAGGGGCTAAAAAAATCTTAGTTTAACCCTTCCATTGCTGTATAAATAAATGAAGCCAACCACAAAAGTAACTGGAGTTTGTTCTTTATTTGATATGATCCTTTCAAATTCCCATCATGTTCCTTAGGGGAATATTTATTATTTCATACAGATAAAGAAAGGCATAAGGTTCCTATTAAAAATGGGGAAAATGGGTACAAAACAAGGGACTCATTAATCTTCAAACTAGTCTTCTAAACCAGAAAATATTTATCATATGCTACTATATCTATTCTGTGATTATTATTACACTTATCAGGATATAAATGTACTATTAAACTATTGCAAAACTGGCACTAATTGTTAATTCTGTGTCTGTGATCTGTTAAGGGTTGAGCTGTTTCAGGATACAAAAGCAAGCATTTCTTTGTCAGTCCTACCTGCAGAACTCCATATTGTGTATTTGTGGGGCAAATGTTCCAGATTAAGCTGTAGCAAAGATTCTAGGGATGCTGCTGCTGGCAAACTCCCTTCAGTTTAGCAGAACAGCCTATACATATGTAGGAAATCAGGTTCCATTCATCCCCTTGCCAAAGAGGATTTAAATTCCTATCCTATATGAATGGTGTGAGATTGGTGTTTTGGATTAGCGAAGCCACTTCACTTCAGATGACATTTGCAAACTGAGCTATTGCATACACACAAGGATAATAATGACCTTATATATGTCCTTATACTCAGTAGTTCAAACAGTACTTTTAAAAGAGGTTACTTTCATATTGCTGGTCCAGGACACTTTTCTAATCAGTGTCAGGATTAGAAGTAACATCCTGCTTTCCTGTCCTCACCTGCTATGAAGAAGGTAGACCCGTGAGGAACTGACCCCTCTGGACTGTGTGATATGCACCCCAGCATTGCCTTTATTGCCCATGAATGAGGACCACTCTGTCAGCAGGCTGTAAGGAGGCATCCCTCAATGCTTTAAGGACACCTCTCCCTTTCAGCTTGTGCAAGGCCTCTGTGGTGCTCTGCTGGTGCCCTACAATTTTTGGACTTGTGATTTCTGAAACAAAAGACTATGGAAATTAAAATTTGCAATAGCATACAGAGAGGACTAGACAACTTGGTTTTGCCCTGTTGTTTCCAATGTCATTTACCGCCTGATTGCCTAGCCTTGTCTATAAACAGTTGACTGCCATCTGAGTCTACATCTCTAAATGGGTGAAAAGTACTTCCTATTCTATATAAAAAGTCTGTTTATAAAATGTTAAGAAATGACGGATAATTTGTTTCAGGGGCTACATTGTAGAGAGTTGAAGACGTTGGGTAACTAGTAATCAAATGGTTTTAATGAGAGTAGTGAAGATTGGAAATTCTGTTTTGTGTTAGGCTTTTGAGTTTCAACATTTGTTTTCAAAATCTCTATTTTGAGCCTTTGAAAATATATAATTTTACTAATGTTTAACACTTTCTTCTGATTGTGAAAATTTTAAAGTATACTGTTGCTGTTGTGCAGTCTGTTTTCTTAATAGAGATCTACAGTTTCCTTAAAAGGAAAAATTAAAACTTATATTACAAGAAGGTTGAAATGGAAGTAATTTTATAACCTGTGCTTGCTCACATTTAATTCTCAACAGAGCTACATGAAAAAGACCACCCCTTATTAAACTTCAGCTTATAGTGCTAAAATTTTGCCATTGCAAACGCATGCAGGAATCCTATTGTAGACAATAACTGAGATTTGCAAAGCCAGCTGAAGGATGTAGCTCTATAAATTTCATTAAATTTGGTGGAAGTCATGTAACAAAATAGTCCCAGACAGCTTTGAGCATTTCAAGCAAGGTGTGTATTTTTAAAAGCCAGAATTTGCCCCACTGAGTTTAACTAAGGAATGGGCAGGTGACCCTGAATGCCAGATGAGATTGATAAGACAAAGAGAGTTGTCAAGGATGACAGACAGTAGGAAGGCTGTTTCAGATCCTATTGTAAAATAGATCTACAATGATCTGATTCTTCAGATCTTCTTCACTGATCTGAAGAAGAACTTAAAGAAACCTTTCTAATCTCTCTTGACAGTCAGAAAATGAACAAACTAAAAATTCCCCTCCTCAATCTCCAATAAATACATTAGTAATAACCTTTTAAGATCAAGTGGTAAAAGTGAAAAAATATGAGATGCTCTTGAGAAACATGATGATATAATCCAAAGATCAGAGTGTGCCACTTCTTTTTCTTTCTGGAAAAATTGAGTTAACAATCTTCTCTGACCTTGTTTGTCTGTTTTTCTCTAGAGTTATACCAATTTATCTGAAGGTCTTTTATACAGTCAGAGACCCTGAATATCTGTTTGTTTAGTTCAGAGATGTGTCTGGATATTCACTGCTACAAACACAGCTCTCGTCAAGATGCATCACACTGCCTTGGATCATCAGTCTCCAGCAATGTATGAAAAGCATATTAAATTAGCAAATCTGCTTTCCACAGTATAATAGACAATTTTTTAGCATGTCTGCACTCATGTCTTTAATTCTGTCCTCTGTAAATTTTAGAAAATCATTATGTGCAATAGGGTCAAGTATTTTTTACTGTCTAAGTAATGGCCAAAAGAGGTGAAACTTTCTTCATTATTAGAAAGGCAGAGCCGCAGCATTACTGGTTGTTCATAAATCTCATTAAGGTTCTAAGCAGAATCCTGCTCTGACAAATACATCTCCCAGGTGTGATGGTCTGCATGTTACTCTCTCCCAAGTATCTCTGCAGGTACATTACTGAGTCAATACATTGAAAAACAGGAAAAGAAAGATTTTTAAATGGTTCCTATCTACACAAAAGTCTAATACATCTTAAAAGGCCATGTGAAACAGCAACTGGTAAACAAAAGCTCTCTTCAAAGGCTGGTGTTTGCATAGCAGGTCACTGCATTTTAATAGAATTCTCACAGCTCTGACGTGCATGTGGTCAGTGAAAGAAGTTCCCGTAAGAGATTATCACAAGAAAAAACTCATTCGTGTATGCAATTGTTTGGTATCAATAGACAGCATGTACTCTAATTCATTTTACCTTGTTGGATTTGATTCACTGCTTTTGCATGTGTTTGCTTTAAACTGGATAATCAAATCTGGCTCTGTATGAGCTGAACTTTCTGCTGCCATAAAGATGTGCATTGACCATTCAGTGGCACTTCTCCAAAGGGAAGTACGCAGCCTTTCTCACCAAAGTGACCCTTCCACCTTACTTTCCCTTTCTTAGAATAACAGACAGAAATTTTCTCAGCAGGTAATGCACTCTTCTCTAGTCAGACTAGAGAAAACAGTAAGGTATTTATTAGTATTTTTGCCTCTTCACCTAGGGAAACAAAGTGTATGTAATCATGTTCAGTGTGTGTATCGCTCTATCTAGGAGGGAGATAAAATTAGTGATACAGTTTGATAAGTAAAGGTCTGAAGGACAATTAATTTCTTCCAACTATGAAGATAAATGGGTAAAAGAGACTAAATGTATCAGAATGTCCAATAAATAGCCATGCTTGAGGGAAAGGCTGAGGTGCAAGACTAGTTCTATATAGAGTAAAAGCTTCATAGATGTCCTAATCGAGGCATCTGTCCCAACTGTCAAAGCTGGTAGTCAGCAAGTGGAGAAATTTATAGGACACCAAGTTTTATTGCTGCTAGTCCTCACAGAATCACTGGGAGGTACCTGTTTTGTAACAGTTGCAGAAGTACAGTCTTATTTGTGCATTGCAAAACTGGTCCCTGGGAGGATGCTCGGCATCCTACTTGCAACAGTGAAACAAACCTCTCCTTTTGGCATTCCGATGCAGGGAAAATGGTTGCAGAGGACAAGGTCTGGTCTCTACAAATACTGTGACCAATGTAAAATATGTCCTCTTGAAGAAGTTTAAGCTATTCATCTTCTGAAGCTTTTTCAAGATGCATTGAGGAAGAACCCTGCCTGCATTCTTTCTGGAGTTCTGGCTGAAGGGTAACAAGCCTGAGCATAGTCTCTGTAAAGGTAGGCTTAGTCATTAGGATGGAGTCAGCAGCAAAACCTTCTAAGCTGGTTCTGTAATCACATTACAGGATCTGCATAGCAGTGACTAAACCTGCTGCATGGGGGCAGAGGCTTCCTACCTGTCTCTGTGGGTCAGCTGTACCTTTGCTTTACCCTGTTGGGGTGTGAAAGTGCACAGATGAAACAAATCGCCAGCTGCAGGCCACGTGTCACTGAGGGAGCCTTTGATGTGAAAGTGTCACAAGGCACAGTGCATGCAGCCTAGGAATTAAGCTTCCCAGAGGGGCAGCACTGGCTATCTAACTGGAAACACACAGAGAGGCCATCATGCTGGCTGCGCTACCAATTCACACTTTAGCATGCCACCTTGTCTCTGTTTCCCTTCTCTGTGAAACAGGAACACTGGTAAAGACTCCCATATACCTCATGGGACTATCATTAGAACTAATTAATTTCTGATATCAAAATGCACTGAAGATCTAACATTATAAAACAACTGGGTATAAATTGAAATGCATTTTTGTGTTATAAGTTACATACATACACATAACACTATTACTGAGTATGTACATCCACTTCCTAACAAACCAGTCCTAGTAAACATGTACTAGTACACCCTGGACAATACAACAGGGTTCAGAAGCGCCATGGAGGTAGCAGCTGCGTAAGTTCTACCAGAAGATGCTTCTGTGTTCCAAAATTTTGTCAACTTCAGCTGCCGAAGCTGGGATCAATACATGAAATGTAGAATTCTGTTATTTTGTTACTACACATTCACTGAAATAATAATATCTAAAATTCCATTCCTGGAATAAGTGTATATGCTACAAACAAATGCTTTTTTATTATCCTTTATTATTCTCCCTTATCTGTTGCAACAAGCCTTCTATTATTTTTTAAGTTGTTTGATTAATTAAAGAAGGTGTTAGATGTTTTTTTCCTGACAGACAGTCCTCATTATGAAAGGAGGTAGGTAGACTAGGGATAATTAATACTTTGTATTTATAAAGCACTTTTCCTCAATAGTTATTCTGGTTCTTTCCAGACAATTTCTCTGTGGTCTCCTTTTTACAGATGAAGTAACTGAAATATTTATGAAGACTAAATGTGGGAGGGCAAGTAAATACTGTATATCTTAAGTGTCCTGCAGAAGTGTAAGTAGATGCAGCAAAAAACCCAATCAAGAAACCACACTATAGGTATTGTTCACTATTTCATTGACAAGTAGCTGAAATCTGAGACTTTCAAAAATTATGTCCTTTGTCAGGAAAAAGCAAATGATGGGGTTTTTTCCTTGACGAATTTTTGAGGCAACATCTATATCTCATGTGTATGATTA
Source organism: Egretta garzetta (assembly GCF_000687185.1). Classification (NCBI taxonomy): domain Eukaryota; kingdom Metazoa; phylum Chordata; class Aves; order Pelecaniformes; family Ardeidae; genus Egretta; species Egretta garzetta. The sequence goes on from NW_009259596.1 coordinate 5,770,362, forward strand.
GTAGTTGGACTAATCTACATTTGGACACCTGTTTTGCAAAGCCTTGGTCTTCTCTGTCCTGGCTCAAGCTACAGCTGCCCCGTGTGTGCTCCTCTGCACAGGCTCCCTGCCGGCTGCCTACACCATCACTTACACAACGGGAACACCCATTTTTCAGTTTCATGCATTTCTTTAGACAATGTGGTCTTGTCAGGTGGCAGTGGGTTTTGGCTCCTGTGTATACAGCTGTTTTTACTACTCAGGGTAGTTGAATGCTTACTCCACCCATTTGTTTAATGAAACCTGTAATCAGCTTCAATTCCAATAGGTCATTAACACCTCTCCCACAGCAATATGAAGCCAAAATTGGGCAGGCTTGTTATGCCTGTTACAGCATGCAGTGGTGATACTTTCTGCAGGTTTTAAAATGTCTTTATTGTAATTCATGTTCATAATAACTACAGTAAGCCATCCTCCTTGCTATGGCAGCAACAAAAATGAGTAGCTTCTCTTGTCTTTTTTCTGTATCATTATGCTCTGAAGTGTACATCATTCTCCTAACCTCTGAATTTCATTTCATAAATATATCAACCAAATAAAAGCACTACTGTGAATGGTTCCCAATTTTTTGTTCCTCACAAGAGAAAGGTGCCAAGGATTAATAAATATATAGGCACTACATCTGGCTTAGAAAATCCCCACTTAGTAACTGGTGGAATAAAAGTTGTCACGAGCGTCTGTTCTTGCAATCATCTGCCAATATCTGCTTTTGTCCTTTTTCAGGACAAAATACTGGGCTGGATAGATCCTGTACGGCCTTTCTCCTGTTCTTAAAGGACAGGAAATAGTTGTTATTTCCATACCTGAATTCCACTTGCTAAATGCACCTTACTACAGTATGTACTCCAGGGAGCTGGTGTTCCCAGAGAAGAGAGCTGATCTGTGAATGACACACATCTTCATTCATTTTTGCTGTGTTGTTTTGGGGTTTTTTTTTCCTTTCTGGGAATGAAGACGAGGCTATTAGCATGATATCTGCTTATGCCTGAGACAAAAGAGGAAGAACGTGATAGATACAAGAGAGCAGGATGTGGAGGAGGAGAAGATGTGTATTCCTTAAAGTGGCCTGTTCAGTAATCGGGGCAATGACTGCTTCTTTACACTGTAAAAGGCCCTGATGCAGAAAAGTAGCATTTAGCTTTAGTATATTTTCCTTAACTTCAGCATGTCTAAGCACTTGTCAGTGAACTGTTGCTGTAACATGGCGGGCAGTACAGATACAGTCTATAAAAAAGGTATTAGCAAGTGCTTTGAATTTAGCAATGGGCAGAGGAACAGTACTGCATGCTCAAAGCCCAGCCCCCTGCCCAGGACTCATTTCTTCCCTGTAGGTTGCACCTCTGTATTTTACTGATATGATTATACAATGTCTGTATGCATCTGTTCTCTGAAAGTGAATAAAATCTGTAAATAAGGGATAAGAATGGGTTCTCTCTCAGTGGATTTTTCATCCTGATTTTATATCTGCACATTTGCACTATCTGGAATTGGAGCTAGCTGAGAGAGTAGGATCCCACCAGAAAAATGAGCTGATTTTCAGCAACTGAACATCTGGCTCTTTTCCCTTAAGAAAAAAAAAATAGACAAGTAAATATTAATATGAAATAGATGGTTTAAAAGGATGGGTAACATAGGACATTAAAGTGTGAAATGTTTATAGTTTTGTTGGTATGAGGGGTACAGAACAGGAATTCAGGTGTTCAGTCCAGTTAAGGTTTGGCAGTTGCCAATATGACAAAATCTATCATTAATTTTGTTCCTTATTTCATACACCTTACTGAAAAGGTCAATGACAGAAAGTACAAGAAGATAGAGCTCCACCTCTCACTGCCAAAAATGTCTCTGTGACACACCTCAACTGGTCTGCTAGGAACGTACAGAACCCTTCGACTTCTCTGGCTAAGTCTGTAATTCACCTAGGAGCTCAGTTTCCATTGCTCTCATCCTAATTCCTTTTCCAAGCTCTATTTTAAAACATGGACAAAGAATTCTGCCTGGAAGTATAAAAAGAAAAGTGAGTCAAGATACAGACTTATCTCTACGCTCTCCCTTTAGCGCTATTGTGTAGTTGTAATTGAAGTGTCCTTTTTAAAAGCGTGCCCTGTATTTTTTTTTTTTGCCACAGATCAGCTTGGAAATGAAATGTAGTAACTCACTGTATTTTTCTGCAGATTTGAAATTGTAATTGTTTTGTTGAGCTTTAGGTTCTTTAGAGCCCGTAATGAATGGTGTATGGGGCATTCATGGGAATCTGATGGGAAGGTAACTTGGGTAGAGTTCACATAAGTTCTGCTGCATATATTGGAAAGACCTATATAGACTTCAAGACAATTATATATCTAATTTCCACCTATGAAACATAAAATTGCCTCCCCAGTGGTAGCAGGTAGGTTTTTATATGGTACCTATATACAGAAGCAAGCAGCTCAATTGATAAAAATTATGGATTTGGACAAATTGTAAGCTTACAGGGGCTGGGAACTCTTTCATGATGTTTGCATCTGCAGATTCTATCACAATGGTTTGTAATTTTGACTGAGACTTATAGACATTGTCACAGTATAATTATAATCAGTAAACATAATCAAAAAACGTCATTAGTAGAGTACCCATGTCACCTGTAGCATTCTTTGCTTCCTTCTGGTAGACCTAAGGCTGTTTAATGGAATGGTTTTAATTGGAAAAAAAATTGATTTACCAATTTAATTTGTTAATGCCAGAATTAGATAAAAAGAACATTGTATTTGTATATTAATAATGGGAGGTTGGATACAATTTTTTGTTTTACAACTCTAACTCTTCCCTCAAGCTTCCAGACAGTTCTTCAGAAAGAAAATCTGAGCCTCAGCTACCACAAAAATAAGTGTAGGTTATCTGGCTCAAAAAGGAGATATACTTTTAAAATGATGCAGATTCTGGTTGCACTATTTAAAATATCTTATTGGCAAGACGATACCAGTTTAACCATACAGAGTGGCAATGGCCCAAAAATACTAATGAGAAAAAGCAGAAAATTTACATAAGTTGGGTGTATATGGCTTGGGTTTACATGACGCTGCCAAGATATTTTTATCATTGTAGTCTAGGCCTCGGCCAAAAGTTAGGAACAAAATCTAAGCACATGTAAACTTCAAAGATCTTTTACATTTGAGCTAAACCCAAGCTGTGTTGACATTTCCATGTCTGAGTTCAGTAGCTATCAATTTTATGTCATTTTAAAACCTTTGCATAAGTTTGTGCCAGTAAATAGCACAAGAAACAAAAGAATAATCAAAACAGAAGTCCAGAGTGAAGCACTAGGTTTTTGGGGAACTCTAAGGGCAATCTTAAGAGATATTTTCTGTTCTGTTTCCAATAGCAGAGGAAGTATAACCATACAGCTGGCTAACAATTCGGTTAACCGTTGTTAATAAATAACAAGGGTCTGGTTCAAGAATGCCAATTTATAAGCAGTGAAGATATATCTCTTATTTTAAAACTTCACTTAGAAGTACATAGGGAAGCATTGTGTTGGTTTATAACAATGTGATACTGAGGGTAATCTACCTCTTCACAACTTGCTAATTCTGTTTGATTCTGGTGACTTTTATATTATGTCTGTATGAACTGGTATCAGGCTATATATTGCATTTGAATATTGGGTTTACCTGTTTGCTGTGATATTACTTAAACTTCATCTTGGACTGAAAACATACAGGACTTGTCACAGGAACAATGAAAAAACTTAAATTTTCATGGTCCTCTATGACATGGAAGCCCCTGAACAAACAATGGGTCAGGACCAGCCCTTTGTTTCAAGGCTGAACTGTGGGAGGTAGGTAGCTAGGCAATGGGCAATAGGACATTGACTCATTCTTCAGAAGTACCAGGACTATGCCCTGACAGAACCATATACTGTTTTTAACAGAGAAGGCCATTTTGTGAGAGAGAGAAGAAATGCAGTACAAGAAATAGTGGTTCTTTAGAAACACTTTGTAAATGCTCTGCTAAAATCCTGGTGAACATGAAGGTAACTAAAATCTGACTGTGGCCCATAACGTATGCTAAATTTGCTCTGTTAACACATGAACATATGGTTCTTCCATATACCTGCAATTTAGTGAGTGAGTAAAGTGCAACTGAGAAGAGATTTCTGGACATATAATAACAAACATGGTTTACAAGAGTATGAAATAGAAAGTTGCAAAATTTTACTTCATATTCATGAGTTAGAGAGTCTCATGTGATGCTTATGAATATACAGTATGCATAAATTATAGGTTAAGGTCTACATTCTACTAAAGAATTCAGCAATTTTTTCAGACTGCTTTTTATCTCCTAACAGCACCTTATTACATGAATAGGTGCTGGAGTCACTAGAGCTATTCTAGTCTTTAATGGTTTTATACTATATGATAATAAAACCCCCAGCATGCTTCACAGTAGTACTTTCGTCATGTGTTTGTTGACTCTATATATTGTTGCCCAGTACAAAGGTATCAAAGTTTTGGCTTTTTGGAGTACCCTTTTTTAACTGATGGGATTTACAGAGGAAAAAGACAACTCACTTTGAATTAAGATAATGGAATATGACTCTCATTATAGGAACAACCTCTTTAATCCTTCTTGTGATCTCCCCAAGGGTACAGTCTTGATGATAGGGGAGGGAATGCATAGAGAATGCACTCATGTGGGAAAAACACAGCACACAATGTCGAAAGACCATCTCTAAATAGTGCTCCAGTATCCCTACAGAAAAAGCACAACTCATTCAAAATGCAAATCTAACAGGCATAAACCTCAGTACAGCCACTTGTCAGAGAATGGAGCAGAAGTGTTTACTTTTTTTTTTCTCTACTCCAAGGAGTAATTTATAACAACAATATTCATTCTGTCTAAGCAGTCTCTGGCACTGGAGTATGCATATCAGTGATTGTAATACAGTCATTCACTATTGGCACTTCAGGCCAATAAAGTTTATTTCACTTGGAGTGCTGACATGGCTGTCTGTAAACAAGGCTCTGAAAACTAAGACAGCTGGAACGTCATTAAAGAATATTGACTTTCTCTCTTCTTTTTTATCTTTTTCCCTTTGGTGGAACTTTAGTGCATTTAAGAATGCTAGTCACCTCCCAAAACATGAAAGCAAAACTGGCAATATCTATTTTTACGTTTTCCTCCATGTATTGCCCAAGTAATATAAAGCAGTGAAGAAGACTAAACCATGCAACAGATTTGGGGAAGAAAAATAAGGTTTTATATATTGTCCAGATGGTTGTATCAGAGATTTCATAAAGGCTTTTCATGAATTTAAAGCTGGCTTTTGTAGGGAGGGGCTGATTATTAATAATTTAGTACCTTTGGCAGGATCAATATGACTAATTTGTTACGTCTGAGAGCTAATTCCTATTCCTTTGTGAACTGAAGACTTGAAAAATTGAAGTAACAATTTAAAAGGAAAAGCATTTATAGGGATTAAGGGGAATTGATTGGTTCTGTTTTAAGGTTAAGAAGAATTGATAATCTAAGAATAAATTTAAGGACTTTTACAGTTGTAGCATGTGCAACTTGAAGAACTTGCTTCTTCACTCTTTTTACTAATAGAAGTGGTTTCTGAAAATTGGACTTCACAACTGATGCACATTTGAGTTATTTAAAATAAACAGCCTTGTAGTAGCACCCCCTCTGGTCTGATTCTGTGATAGGGACTCTGTAGGAGTCCTAAGCAGTCCCTGCTATGAAGTTCCATAGCTTAATACACACTAGAGGAACATGGGAAGCTGGGTTCCAGCCAAAGGTGAGGGAGTTTGCAAGAAACTGGACTTCCTCTCCATTTCTTTCCGGAACTATTCAGGCCATTGAACAAAGTTCATCCCGGAATAACAGTGTATGTCCTTCATAGAGGTTTCTGTTCTGGCTCAGACTCAATAGGAAAAGCCCTGAAGAGCAAATGCCACAGATAAAGCAGCCACACCCTCTTGTTTACTGAAAGGTGAAGGACCAAGTGCAAATCTGTGGTGTGGAAATACCAGGCGCTGCTACCAGTGGTATTCCTTTCCATCTGCTCCATCTGCTCCATCTGCTCTATCTACCGCCTAAAGCACTCTCATATGCTCAGCTCACAGTCTTTGGTGTGAACCTTCCCCAAACGACAGACCCTGGGATCAGCAGTCCTCTCTCTTTCTCTGGTGGCAGTCTTCACAGCTACAGGGCAGGACTGGTTCCCTAGTCTTTCTCATTGATCTGCATTTTCGCGATCTTTGCATTAGCATTTCATGCCTTCAGGTTATTCTTTGTAGGGCAGAATGCCTGTCTCTCTGCCCTTGTTGTGGATGCATTGTCTGCCGTGTAATGATGGGAAGGCACCGCTCTGCAGCATGGATTAAAAGTAAAGACAGAAATAGGATGTTTTATGCAAGAGAACAACAACAACAACAAAAAGGCACATGGAAAAATTGGATCACATTCAAGAGAAAATTTCCAAGAGAAATTAATGGTGAAATTGATCTCTTGTGATGTTTACAGCTATTAAGTAAAGAACAGAATATTCTATTTGGCTATAGCAAATACAAAAAGCTTTATTACCCAAATTCCAGCTCTTAAAGTGTGCTAGAATGGGTTCCATTTCATACAAAGGGGAATCAAAGCTGAAGAATTCTTGCAAAATGTTAAAATAATGCAGTTTAAATAAATATACCATACAATACAGGGACTCATACAATGAGAACTTGCAGAACACAACTTGAAGAAATATCAGCATGGACTTGAAGTACTTGGTGCAAAGAAATGTATTACATTGCTGTCATTAAAATACACTTGTAAGATTTCAGTCCTGAGTCACTGGCAAAAGGCTGAGAAGCACAAATTACTTCAATGCTCTATTAACACTTGAACCCTGGAAGGAAAGTTGCACTAAAAGCAGTCCCTGTTAACATGTTCAACCAATTTCTCAAATTGTTTTTGAAGGAAGTTGATTGTTGGGTTTTTTTGTTGTTTGTTTTGTTCTGTTTTGTTTTGTTTTAATAATTGCTGGATTTGTAGGGAGGAGTGGGCATTCAGATTCCTTTCTAAATCTTTATACACTTTATTTGCTTGCAAGTACATCAGTAGCACAAACATGTATATATATACACATCCTTAAAAGCAGTAAAGCCAGTTCTGGCTCAACATCTGGTTGGTTTGGCTTGTAAAGTGTGCAGAATAACACTGGCGATTAAGACAGTTATGTTCTTTCTTGTGCAAAAGTAGTAAGCAAATATGTTATTAGAAGAACTGGAATAGCCACTGCAAAATAAAGCTATTTTCATTGTATATGCAGCAATTTAATTTCTAATTGCAGTGATACTGGGTTTAATAGATTTCCTAAATAAAAGGAAGTCAATGAAAAGAATTCTTTATAATGGTGCAAAAAAGTACACAGGGATGACTATGATCCTTGGATTATAAACAAGAATAAGTAATCTTCATGCATATATACACACTTAATTTACTCCATTGTATACAGGAATAAATATGCAAGCATTATGTTTTTGGCATACAATTTGAAATTATATAAAATTATATAAACAATAATGGTGTGCAAGACAACAGAGAATCTAGGTCCTGTATGTACAGTGGAGAACAATAATTTTGAAATTAGGATAAGGGTAAATTTGAAGTCTTTTTTTGACAGACATAATGAAAAGGATGTTGATGGAGAGTAATCTGCTAATGAATAAATAGCAACTATCAGAAATACTAATTATAATAGAGTTATCTTTTTTTGCAGTATTACTTTATGAGTTTTATTTTATAGTCCCAGAATGTTTGCGGGTGATTTCATGTGGTTTGGGGCTCATATTACATTATTTTTGTTAAAAAATATTAAATGATTAAATAAAGAGATTGCCAGGAAAACTGGCATTCTTTGAGTCAGGGTTAAAATTCAGAGCTATTTTTACACAGGCCACTTATGCTCCAGGATTCCTCTTACATTTCAGAGAGTTAATGTAATTCTGAAGTTTCAACACAGTTCCACAGTGTTTCTACTTTATCTTCTGTACTCCATGGCAAAACACTATTATATAATAACTTGAACCTTCAAAAAATGTGCCTAGCACTTTTCTTAGGTCTTGAAGCACTGAGCAACAAATCAGGACTGTGGCTGCCAGGCCAACTAAAAACACAAATTCCATGCTGAATTCTTCTCCTAAACAGTATTCTATTAGCAATTTTTTCCTAATTAAAGGACCTCAGCTGACCTACTACTTCAGGACCACACCACAGAGATCTTTAAATTTTTAGAAAACTTAATTATAGAAAATAAATTTATCAGCAGGAGCAAATTTATTATTAAAAGAAGCTATGCCCATCTTGTGTTCCAAATAAAGAAAACTAAAAGGCTGAAATAAACCTTCTGGTGAAAGTATTTCTCGCTACATCTCAGATAAAATATAATTTTCAGAGTGGTGACAAGGTTGTGACAAAATCCTGTTCAGGATTTTCCAATGGCTGCTGTTTGTCAATAGAAAAAAAAAACCCCAACTGCAAGTTGTTCCAAATCCCTAGTCCATCCAGAAAATGTTGACTTTTATATTACTTTGAGTTTTATTTGTTGTGTTAAATTTAATGGGAAAACCTCTGGATTTCAGTGCTTCTAGAAACTGTTTTAACTGATCTAGACTACAGATATAATTAGAAAAATCAAGGTGAGTTAGTGTTATTTTTGTATGGGATATTGAAAATTGTCATAACTAAATTACAAAATCTGCTGAAAAAGTTGTATGTGCCTCAGCACTTACAAAGGGACCTGTTGTAAATATTCTTTTCTTCCTGGAAAATACATGATTATATTAGCTGGTTCAGGAGGTTTTACAGGTTCCTTGCAAGGAAAATTACTGGATAAAGAGGAGCTACGATGGCTTGAAAATGAGGCATGAAACGCACATTTTAAAAGAACAAGTTCAGTATGACTTCATCATATTGTAGTTCTTTTCTGGCACCTCATTCATACCCTTTCAATACCAAGCAGTAGCTGCCAAGTCAGTATATAACTCAAACAGAGTGAAAGTGCTTCTTCCCTCATGCTTATACCCCACATTGTGACAGACATGGGTGCAGGTGGCTGGGGGAGGTCTGAAAGAAACAGGAGAGACAGCCTGTGCCCCTGGAAATAACAAGCAACAAGAGCCGTGCAGAGCTGTTGTCATCTCTTACCTATGAACTATTACTGGATGCCCGTCTCCACTTGCTTGTGTGTGGATATGCCCCTTCTGCCTCAGCTACGTGAAGATTTTCCTGTGCAGCCCACAGGGCAAGTAAACCTGCATAGTTGTCCTCGAAAGAATCTCCTTGTAACCCCAAATTCATTTTAAGTTATGTTTCATTTCACCTCTTAGGAAAGGCCAACAGTAGAGTGTTAGCCAATTTTGCTTTGTATTATGCTGTTGAGTAATTATGTTGAGGTACAACGCATTTATCCTGGTAGAGGGAAGAAATTAAAAAGTTTTAATTGCACTTCTTCTAAATCAATATGAAATATTTAAATTATTTCTATTATCTCTACCTCACAGAATTCTTTTAACTTTCAGTCTATTTTCTTAGCTTTTTCAATTAGTTTAGCAGCACTAATCAATAGATTAGTTTCCATATATAGAATCAGCAAAGCAGGGCCTTCTAAATTACACTACTAACTGAAGAACAGCCCTTTTCAGCTCATTAGACTCATTATAGAAAATGGTACTTGATTCACGGGCTTTATAAAATTTTTCTCAGATGACAGAATTTTCCTCTCTATCAAATTTAGCTTAATAGTAGGTTATTTAGAGATAAGTAAGGAAACAATCTCCAGCTTTCCACCAGAGACTGATAAGCTAATTTGTTTCACTTAGCTCTGAGTGTGCTGAGAATGTCTTCACACTTTCTAAGGACTGGGATGGTGCCATTTAAGCATAGTCCTATGCTGAGTGAAGCCCAGGAGCCCTGAGGGAGCACTGAAAACACACTGCATGCAACTGTAAAGGGGGGATATGGAGCGGTTCCTCTAATCATTGACCCTTCTTCCTGTTTTTAGATTCATTGTCTCCTGATAAGGAAGGAAGCTAATTACTTTATTCAGGAACACTGGGCAGTCTTTGTCCATTCATTCCTCATCCAGTACATCTGAGTAAGGAGACAGGAAGATGATAGTCTTACACACTGCAGTTATTTTTGCTTTTTCCCCATTGCACTTTTATTGCCTTAGTAACTTTCAAATCATTTCATGTCCTACAGCTATCCCACACAGTATGATATGTGCACATCCACGAGGCAAGAACATTTTTCACCATAAAATGATTGTTCTTGATAGAAATCTCCATTTGTAAAAATACCAGGCTCAGGGAGGATGCTTAATTTCCCAAAGAAGGAAGCTTTTTTCTGTAATAGAAACTCAGAAAATGTCTCTAATTCTCCTGGAGGCAGGTCATTTCATCTAACTAACTGTTACTGCAGAGCTGTAGAAAAGCAAGTATTTCTGGGTAACTTGACCAGAGGGAAAACAATTAGGCTACATTACTGAACTGTAGTAATATGTTTTCTTGGCAGCAGACATGCCTCTGTGGTTGCCGCCACATATAATGTACCCTCTTTAGAGACTAGAGGCTGGAAAAACAAACAATTCAGAAGTGTACAGAAACGAGTCCCACACACTGAATACATGTTAGAAAACTGTATTTCAGTTGTGGATTCATAAGCTTGTTTTACCTCATTTCACACATACTCAGACCTGCTGCTTCAGATACTCTATTTTAGATTAAGAGAGAATCTGGTTCATTTTTCAAAGCTCAGCTAAATCATTACTGAATTCCCCTAATTCATTGGCAAAATGATGGAAAGAGAAGCAGCTAGGAAGCGTAGCAAAAAGACCAGGGAAATAAACAGGTATTATGGATATACAAGACACACACTCATGTAGCTTATAAATGCCTCTTCTATGCCTAAACGTACATGCAATGCTGTTAGAACTGTATTAAGACAACCATTGCTCAGAGTTTATAAAAAGCACCTTTAAGATTACATATGCAACTTTAATTCAGCCTTCTTATATATTTACATTAGGACATTAACTTTAATTACCTGACTATGTACTCTTGTTTTTAATGGCCCTTTATTGCTTAATGCAAATGATAGAAGATGGTTACTCATTTGAGAAACTGTTTGAAATTGTGTTTTAGGTTAATCAAGTATAGTTATCAGTGAAAAAGCCCGACATCCCACGCTTTATCTATTTCTAAGAATCCTTACCCTAGATGTAGGCAGAATATTAATTTCAAGGTTAGCACTTCTTATGGTGTTCAATACTAGAGATTAATGCTTGATTGCTTCACCAACATTCCTGAATTTGTTTCTGCAACACCCCTATTAATCAAGGACATCGTAACCTCCAACTTGCAAATGGGAGAGCAGGGTAGAGGAGAAGAGTTAGGTGTTTCAAGGTTAGAGTATTGGTGGTACTTCAAGGTGCCTGCTTGGGACATTTATTTAATTTTCCTGAGAAGTTGACCTTAAACCACTCTTCATGTTTTTCAAGTTCAGGTTCCAGTAAGTTCAGCTGTACTTCTGAGAGTAGAGAATTTCTCATAGGTCTTTATGTCTCATGCTGGACATGTAGGACATGATGACATGCAATTAGCAACTACCTCAGAAAAGTCTGGTTTGCATGACTTGCTCAGCATCACGCAGATGGGAAGAGGGAGGGAAAGAACGAAATTCTTCAGAGCCATATTCAAAGATCTCAACAAGGAAATCCTCCCTATTCTTTTTGATGTTCCATTTTAGTTGCAAACAACCTCTTAATAATAAGACCTGAATCACTCTTTGAATATGCCTCTTATGCACTGAATGCACCAGGATTCTTGTGGAAAGTATTGCAGCACTAAAGACTATATCATAATGCATACGTGTAAGAAGGCTGAATTAATACTACCCTAATAATTTTGTCCTGGAATTTTGTAACTTTGGAGTACTGTGAGGCTTGGGTTTGTTTTCTTTCTTATATAAAAGTATGTACCTGTGTACAAGTTTTTTATGCGTATGTGTGATTTCCCTTCAGGTGCAACCAGAAAGTAGAGACACTCCATCTCAGGGCATCAAAATGCATCCTCACGTGTCCTGAGCAGGGATTAGGGTCTTGAGCTAAAGGAGTAACTAAGAGATAGGAATTGAAGGGGTTTATGCTCTGTGCACAAGAAGTAAATGTATATGTATCCCGCATGAAGTGTTTCTATCAGCAGATAAAAGAAATTTGCCAACAGAAGAAATTTGAATTAAAAAAATCGGGTCCATCCTGAGTTCTAGCAGGAGCTTCTGTTCACTGCATCCTTGAGTAATTTTGCACTGCCCTCTCTTATGACCCGATTACCATTTCACTGTCCTGGGCTCTCATTCCCTCCTATTTTCTTCTTTCAGTTTTAGTCCCATCGTGACTGGTTTGCTACCCCTCTGAGCCTTTTGAAACTACTAAAACAGAAAAAACCCTCTTCTGTTCTACTGTCCCTACCATCTTATTTTCACAGACTGGTTTTACAGTCAGTTCCTCCAATACTTGGTCTGTTCCATTCTACCTAAGCTTTCCAAATGGTCCTACTTCCAGTCTGCTGTATTATGTTCCAGTTCTACTCTTTGCCTCAGTGGTCATCCTTTTCCAGCAAACCAGATGTAATTTCCTCCACTGCTTCCTTGTTTCATGTTATTTTTTGTTGTCAGACCAATCTATACTTTATTTCTTCACTAGCTCATGGATCCAATTGCCCACACACCAGACTCCAGTTGCATTCTCCACAGCAAACCCTGTGCAGCTTGGTTTCCTCTAGGCATCCAGTCTCATGCTTGATTAGCCCAATTTTCCGTTTTCTGCCTGTTGATCCTATTTCTCCTTCTACCCAATCCTATTGTCACTGTATTTATTCTTTCACACAGTCTTATTCCTCTCTCACTCTCCTGCCTTGCATTTCTTCTTACATTGCTTGGGGAAGAGCCTGAGAGAGGGCCAGGGGCAGATTATTCAGACTACAGGATAGGCAGGTTCTCCGCCTGTGGTTTTCATGGTAGGCTCAGTATTCCTGCTAGGACATTCATGTAGCTATGTTCATATACAGGTTTTCTAGAGAATTAGTCAAAGCAGGCCCTACAGAAGATAGGTGCAGCAGGCAGGTGCACTGTCCACACAAGAATGTTCTTACAAGGTGAAGAGTCTGGTGCAAGGTGAACAGTCTTGCTAAATAGCAGAGGTAAAAGAAAGAGAGCAAAAGGAGACATATTTGCAGAGCATGGGCTCTTCCTTTGTTATATGATAGATAAGGTATGTAAAAATCCAGATCAGGGTGCAAGTATGATGAAATACATAAGTATCATAGAATCATAGAACCATAATCTTGACATTTATTAAAAAATGAAGGTAAATAAAACTTGCAAGGATTTATTGTGCCAATACATGGCAAGAGCACATGAGTTAGGGTGAGTGTGTTAGAGCTCTGCCCTAAATGCTGGACTTAGTCCATGGTCGTTCTCCGAAAGCAAATAGTGCTGATGTCCCTGGACAGCAGATTTGCCAGACCCAAGGTCTCTAAGATTACAGCTGTGGCAAAAAGGCTGAACTAGCAAATGCTAAACAAACAGATCCAAGCTCAGATAAAACCACTTATTGTGTTTAATGGCTTTTTCTGAGGGTGGCAAAAGGCACATCCCTGATATAATGGCTTTTTCCTTTTCCTTCAGATAACTTACGCTTTCTTTCAAAGGAAAGATTTCTCTTATTTAATATGAACAAAGCAATATATTTCTCTCAAGTTCATTCTCAGAAATATCCAAATCATTCCGACTTAAATTAAAATATATATAAAAATAACATAATTCTGCCTAAGAAAAGCAACCAGCTTTTGAAATGTCAGCTCAATTATTTAAAATACAACAAAATTATAGGTGGTGGAATGTAGGATCTTATAATGGGAACCTTAATAAAAAAGACTGTTACCACTTCCATCTCTAACACTGAAACTAATTTAGAGTGCTCTTTTCCTAGAGGCTGTTTTACCAGTCTTGGAACTGTTTCTATGTTTGTTTGTTTTCCAGTTTTTATCACCACTGAAGAAAACAAAAACAAAACCAAAAAAAACCAAACCCGAAAACAACTCACTGCTTAAATTCAGATTACAGTGGAGAAAAAGTGTTGCAACTGGATCACAATTACTGAAAGCTGATCTGAAGAAATACTCCACAGCAACAGCTGCCTGTCTGCATGGCTGCAGAAGAGATCCCCCTTTACAGAACGGATTAGTTTAGGGACTCTCTTCTAGTGAACCTACCCAGGAAAAAATTCAACACTAGCAAGAATCTACAGCATCAGTAAATTCACACATTTTTTTTGGATGGATTTTCAATCAAAACATTTCCATTCTGAGCTTAAAATATGTAAGCATTTCCAGCTCCCAGCCCATATAGGAAATATTTGGGGATGGGGGGTGTAGGCGATGTTTCAATTTCGTTGTTTTCTCATCTGAAGTATTTAAAGATAATTCTAAATGCTTCTGGAATCTCTTTCAATAAATCTCCTTTCTAAGATCTTGTCTACAGTGGGATTTACTGAATGACATAGTTCTATCCCTTTCATAGACTCACGTACAAGTTTCCCTATTGTGCCTCACCCCAGCACAGCTTGTATTCCAGCAAAACCACAGCTGTAAATCTCCTGTAAAACTTTTCAAAACATTGTCTTGCCCGCACGCTGTTTCCATTATCATACTCCTGTTCAAACCTTGACATGGCCTGGGTTATGGGACCTGGTCAAACTCTAACAGCTGGATGTAAAACGGCTCAGCAGAGAGTGGAAAATCAAACAGTAGGAAAGATCTGAGGAACGCTGGGAAGCTACAGGTGGCAGAACTCTCACAAGCCGATAACCTTGGAAGGATCCTTACACTCTGTCTAAAACCTCTTTTATCAGTTTCGCTCAGGGATTAAATACTTTGTTTTGGAAAAATGAAATCAAAATGAGATGGAAAATATACCAATGCCATTTGGAAGATTAGGATGCATTTAAATGCTAGACTTTTTGTCTGCCTAATTTAAATACCTGCTTTCCTTCTCAAAATATGTATGTGTGTATACACATGAACATATATACATATATGTGTATTCAGGTACTATTTTGTTTATGTAAACACTGATTTGCACACTGATAGCATAGTCAATTATTTCCAGTGAAGTGTTTGAATTCTTTCTCTCAGTTGTAACCATTTGCATGTGATCTCAAACCTAACAACATTTCACAGTCTAGTCATCCTCAAAACACTCCTAAAGGAGTGGGACTGCTCCTGTGGCGGGAGAACTAAAGCACAGAGAGCCACAGTCTCAGTGATTTACAACAGTAATGTCTGAGATGGAATAGGAACAGAAATAGGATGAGCAAGGACTTCAAACACTTCCTGTCTTTTGATATTAAAATACAGACACAATGAAATGTATCTTTTAACTTAACAATGAGTAGATTTAATATAAAAATGGATATTCTATAAATTAAAAATCCTATGATTCAAGGTGATTCTTAAACCTTCACTTTTTTAAGACTTAAATCATAATAAATGAGTAGACATGTTTGCAAAAGCCTCTGAAGAGTACATGAATCTTTTAAAGAATCTTTTTCTTCTTCTGAAGACAGAATTTGGATAGATTTTTTTCTCAATTGCATCCCCAGATTCTCAAGCTCCTTCCAAATTTTGCTTCTCAACACTTCGGTGCAAGTTCATTATTTTAAAACCTGGTCTCACGTGTGCAAAACCATACCAGTTACACTGTTCAAATTGTATTTCACTGACACTGAGAATATCAGATAAAAAAACTAAACCTGGGTATTGCTGAAAAGGGCAACAGCCATAGCAAAAACAGGAGTAAAAAGGTAATGAGGATGACAGAGTTTAGAAATAAGTTCCCAGGTATACACTTGATTTGTATATTCTTTCCTGTAACAACTGAAGGTTTAAATCATCTTGCATGAGAGATTATAGATGTTGTTTATTCTTACCTTTTTGAAAGCTCCAGGGGCTTATATCTCAGCATAGTTCTGGAGAGGTGTGTTTGTTCTGTATTACCAGCAGGTACCTGTGGGCATCTTTCTATTCTGCCATAAGGGACTATGGTCTAAATTGCTGTAGAATGCTTCCAATACTGTGTTGGTGACCGCCTAAAAGCTCTTTACCCAGGCTTTCAGGCTTTTCACCTTGCTTTTTCACCAGAGGGAAACTCAAGTACAGAGGGTCAAAGAGAACCACAGCATTCTTAGAGACCGGGACCTAAATGCCCCCAGAGAGGGACCAGCCTGAAATTAAATAGTCTTTTGCTAACAGATGGTCTTTCATGTGATAGATGAAACATATGGATAAAGGAAGATGGAGAAGTTTAAAAAGCTGCTGCCTCTGTTGAATTATTTCTGAGGTACATAGAACATTTCACTTTACATTGCTCTCAAAAGTATTAAACTTATGTCACTGCACATTTGTTTTGCTTTTCTTTGACTTCTTTTTTTTATCACAACCCAATTTACCTGCACTTTTAATCTCCTCTGAAAAAAACATTGTTATGTCCTCTGCATATTTTTAACACTTCTCTCCCAGTATAAGATCATTACAGAGTTTACTGGATACTTTCCATTTATTGTATTCTGAATGAGTCAGCTCAAGAAGTCCTATTCTTTCATCCTACATAGATCAGACTGGTTAGTCTCAGCCAACTGCTCAACAACCGGAAGGCCGAAAGTGAGGTTATCCATCTCATGTGAAGTTATGCAGATATCTCTGCTGTCACCTGTCTTGTTCAGTGAGTACACGAGGTTGCTGGGTAATTAGAAATAAAATCTGTGCTGCACTGACATAGCACACAGATCAATGTTTCTTTCTCAGCAAACCAGCAAACCCAGATGACACAATGTCTTTGCCTTCACAGTGTCTGGGTGCGATTGAAACTTGGCACTCAGTTCAGACAAAAGAGAGATTATCAAGGGAGATGGGAGGGGGAGGAGGACGGCAGCAAAAAGGAATGGCAGGAATTGGTTTTACTCCTATAACCATAACTATAGCTCATCCTTATCAAAGAAGTTCATAGTACAGAGCTGTGCCATGCAACTAATTGTTCTTGGTTCTTCCAGCATCATCTTGTGTCAAAACCACTCCTTCTTAAAGCATAGCTTTTTGCAAGACAGGAGACAAGAAACAAAACCAGGTTAGTTTTATAAATGCTTCAGCATGCAGCTCAACATCCTGATTCAAATCCGTACATACTTGGGTTGTAACTGCAGGAGAGACAATCATTTCCTGCATGTGTTAGGGCAGTGGTTCATTTTAAATGTATCAACCGTGAGACTGATGTCCAGACATCAGACAAGCAAGCACTTGGTTTGGAAGCCATGGTAGGTGCTACCCACATGTCCTGTCACATCTCGAGGGTTGAGGTGATGGATGGACAGCATGCTAATCAGCAGACAATGTGTGTTTCTCCTTTAATGTAGTTCAGTATGAATTTCATAGTGGTTAAGGCTTTATATGACGTAACCAAATCCTCTTGATTCTGAACTGAAAATAGCCCATGTAGACATAGCCTTATCTCATATGAAGTGATTTTGGAGAAACATACTATCTAAGAAAAAGTAAGCTCATTCCTCTGGCCATTCTGAAGTGACTAAAACCAGAGAAACTTCAGTTATCATGTCAAGGTATTTGAACTACTAATCTTTCTTCCCAGCAGCACTTACTCATTCAGACTTGACACTGTTGTAATGCCAACACATGGCTTGCATCCTGCTATCTTGGGACTGTTATAAGCAGACAGGCTCCTGCCTGCTCATACTGTAGTGTTTAGAAGTATCCTGAGTGAACCATTAGCCTCTCACATAGCCCATATCACACTTATGCCTATGGATCCGTGAACAGTTTTCAAATGTGTCTCAAAGAAAAAAGTCCTCAGGGAAAGGATTCTGAAACTAGACATTTCTGAAAAATTCAGTGGACTTTATTGAAACACTTTCTCCTGAGCAAATTGAGAACTAATTTGGAATCTCACCAATTCATATTCAATGTCACTAGTCATCAGACAAAATCTATGCAGTTGATATTTATAGAGAAGAATAACAGAAAAAAATATAGAAGAAATGTGTTTATCCTATCATTCTGCACTTGAAACAGTTAAAAGAACTGTGTGGAATAATCCAAGATGGAGGGGCAAAATTAAAATATATGAGTATAAAATACTTCTTTTTATAACTCCATACTCCTCTTCCGGTTTTTTCTACACTACTTTTCAGGTTAATTATCTCTCTCCTAGACCATTAATAATCAAAAAGGGATAAACAACTACATCAGCAATATTTTTTTTCTGCTTTCTATAACTTCTAGCTAAATGTATGTTTACTATGTAGAAGCACTAGAGCATGCTAATTTCTCTTGGAAAAAATTACATTCAGAAAACTAGAAAAAGACATGGATAATGATGTTCATATACCTGCTTATTAATGCTCTGCACACAAGTATGCATAAGCAGTATTTCTGATAGCCCTATGTGAAAGTTGGTGGTGGTGCACAGAAATCCAAGGCACAGAGCACTTCCAATTTCAGTAATTGACTACAGGGTCTATTTCTCCAATCCCTCATGGGAGTTCATGAGGACACGCATCTGGCACAATGTTAATCATATTTGTTCTGACACACAACGTACACCAACTATTTCCCTTGGCAGATTACTTTCTATTACCCTATATAAAAATGGCTGACATCTTCAAAATGCTAATGAGAGATATATCAATTTTTATAAGAGCTTGGATGGCTTCCAAATATTTTTAAATGTACTCAACAGATTGTGAAATATATTCAGTATATGGTTATAAATGCAATATGTTAACTTTCTTTGTTGTAGCATGCCTTGTAATCTACACTGGCAGGGATTATGGACAGATGAACAAAAGTCCCTAAAATATTGGTTTATTTTTAATACTTTTGCCTAATTGCTTGTTTCTCTTTAGCCATTTCTTACACCTTAATTGAACAAAATATAATATCTTTACAGTAGGTACACCAGTTTGCACCACTGGAGTCTGGCCATTGCATTTTGAGCCAGAAGATGAAATTATAATTGCATTACAGAAATAAAACTCTAAGCCAATTGGAATGTGGAATTACTTTTTCTTTCTTATTACACTGTGATGAAAATGCTCTACAATTGTACCTCTACCTATTCTTTTTTAAACATTTTCTTAACAGAATAGGTCCAATTCAAGGGTAATCTGGTTTTATCACAAGCTTTACCATAACTGAGACACCAATATTCTCAGCTGAGTATAATGAGACACGCACTCATGATCTATGTAGGACAGATATACCTTCCAAGATGTAGACTCTGGATTAGAGCAGTGATATGCTATTCTTTGAAGAAAATTATTTACAGGCACAAAAAAAAATCAGAACTGGAGGGTTTTTCTTCACTCATTCTAATCTGAATGAAGTTAAAGGAAGAAAAAAAGGAAGCAAAGGAAAGCAAAGTGAGGAGGCAGGGAGGGAGGGAGGGAGGGAGGGAGGGAGGAAGGAAGGAAGGAAGGAAGGAAGGAAGGAAGGAAGGAAGGAAGGAAGGAAGGAAGGAAGGAAGGAAGGAAGGAAGGAAGGAAGGAAGGGGAAGGAAGGAAGGAAGGAAGGAAGGAAGGAAGGAAGGAAGGAAGGAAGGAAGGAAGGAAGGAAGAAAAGGCAGGAAGGTGGAAAAGCAGGAGGGAAGGAAGGCAGGAGGGAAGGAAGGAAAGCAGGAAAGGGTGAAGGTAGGCAAGAAACAGGGAAAGAAGACCAAGCAGAGACAAGGTAGGGGCATGAATCAGTTGAGTTTCTGAAGATTCTGATAGTTACTTTTGAATCATGACCAATGAATAAGAAACTGACCTATTTAATGCTACATTTAGATAACAGAATTTATATCCTTAAGTATTTCTGTTATTTATAGACCAAATCCCTTAATCACTACAAGTGGGAACAAATTAATTGAATAAATATAGAACCGAGTATCTTCTTTCTCTGAAATACTGGAAATGTAGCTTCTCCAAGGTGAGATCCAAAACTCATGAAAATAAATGGAAAAAAATTCTTTCTGGTTCCAGACAATCAAGCTTACATTTTCAACAGTTGCACCTCTCTTTTTTTTTTTTCCTTAGCTATGTGAAGGAAAAAGAGGTCCTGGGAGCATCCATCTAGCCAATGGAGAGCACTGTAAACAGATCAAAACATTATGGTTTACATTGTTTTGCAGAGGATCTGCAAGACATACTGATTTTGCAACATGGCCAAAAATGCAATGGGATATTGCTTGTTGTAACATTAATTCTAGGGAGAAGTGGAATATTCTGCAATAAACTCAATCGTAAGAGCTGCAACATTGTATTTTCTAAGTGTGATGTTATGAACTAAGTATTATAATTCCATAAAAATAGCTTTCTGATAGAAGGAGGTACTTGCATAATTTGCAAGACAGTGAATATTCTTGTCCGTACCTTCTTGAATAAGCTTTAATTATTATATACAACTGTGGGAAGTGTTTTATATTCTTTATTCTTTGTAATAAGCCACAATAGTAATGTTGACAGCATCACAAACTGTAGAGTACAATGCATACGTGGCAGAAGATACATTACTTTTAGCATGACAAATGAAAGATAAATGCCAAAGGCACAAAATGCTTAGCTAAGGTAATCATTTTGAACAACATCAATAAAATAATAATTATGACCACAAAAGTATGCAGTAAACTAAAGAATTTAGCTCCTGAAAGTGTCCTGTCCTTGACAGGATATAATTATTAGTTGCATTAGTTTCTTATTGAATCCACGGTGGAATGAGAATATTCTGGATTGCTGTAAATGAAAACTCTTTCATTTAATTTCTTTGATTTTATGCATACATTCTGAAAAGGACTAGTTATAGGCAAAACTATTTGGCTTTATTTTTAAAGGTTCAGCTGTAAATCTAAGGACCCTGACATACAAACATTGTTGTACTTAGGTACAAAGTTGTGATGTTTCTACTGGTCTCCCAGAGGTTTCTACATCAGTAACATCCTCAGAAAAAAAGAAATGGATGTCGACACCTTAGCTATCCTAGTTCGTAGCCCAGCACATTAGCTCAAACTCACCTTCAGTAACGGCTTCAGCTGTAGCTTCAGGCTGCTCTCAGGCATTGCTGTGGTGTGAACATGTTTTTATTGACTCTGCTATGGGAGCAGGAAGTTAAGATTGGTTAAAACTTCACCCATGTTGGTAGGAGTCTTGCAAATGTGCTGATCAGTGTAGACAAAAACAGCAGTTCTGTGAAGCAACCATTTCCTAGCATGATTACAGACACTTCAGCAGTTTTATGAAGTCATATTTTAATAAACAAAACATTAAGAAATTGTTCTGCCAGTGCTGAGGAGATGAGGGAGGGCATCTGGTTTGGAAGGTCTCATAGGCACAAGAGCAGTGACTTGTCACAAGGGAAACTGTGAAGCTGCCATTCTGGGAATATTCCCCTTGCACTTGTGCGATTGGGATGCAGAAATCACTGGGCAGACTGTGGTCTGTGGCTTGAAGAGAAATACTATAAATGCCCTATAAAAAGAGATATTAATAAGTAATAAAGAATGGCTTGGGAACAGAAAATATACAAGATGACTAAAATCTCTAAAGGTAAGAACAGGATGATGGGGACACCTACGAAAATCATAATCTTGTCTTGGAAATTTATGAAGTTTCTGGTATGCCCATTGGTAAGGTAGCATGAATTGGTCAAGGATGTCCCCAATACTCTGTTAGAAACATCAGTCTTGATTGTTTAGAGAACTTGAATCCGAATCCAGACACTAATGGGCTATTTAATCCCCAGAAACAAAAATATAGCATGTCTCTATTTCAGAAAGATTGAAAAATTACACTGATTTACAGTAGATAGAGACAAAGCCTGCTATAAAAAATTTTCAATGTGCTCACATGAAAGGTAAATAACCACAAAAATAACCTGAGATTCCAGTTCACTGGGAAGTCCGATTTTGCCCTTCCATCCAATAATCTCCAGATTTCAGACAAATATTCATAGCCAGCCAATGAACAAATTTTAAAATGTCATTCAGAACACCAGGTTCTATGAAAAGCTGAAGCAGTCTGAGATTAAATCAAACAGCAAGACCTTGAAGAAGTGTTTATATTATGCTTTATAAAGTATGATTCTGATTCTGATAAGCATCTTGGTGCTATTGTAATATAAGTAGTCAATAACAATAATAATAATGAGCAATTACCTTATATAACAATACAAACTAATCAGCTTTAGCAATGGGATTATAACTGATCTTATATATTATTTTTTCTAATACAGAGCTGGTGCTTACTGTACAATTAATTTTTTTAATCAGTTTTAATCTTTTATTTTTCTGGACAAGTTAGGCCAGAAACACAAGCCATTATGAAAGCTTTATGACAAATATCACTTTGGCATTGCATTGCACAGTTGTGGGCATTAAAGCTGTAGCACACTTGGTAGAACTATGCCAGAAGATGAACAAATATAAGCTGCTGGAAAAGTAACAGTAAGCTGTTGACCCTCACACTAAGTTCAACTAATTTACTGATAAGTTGTTCTTAAACTCTGTACCTGCTGAATACAAGCCATTGCCTTATTACAGCTGTGAGATAGACAAATTGCTGCAAAAAAGCAAACCAAGTCTGATAAGGGAACTCAGCTGAATCAGTGGCCATCTAATTACCCATAATGGGACCCCTTCCAGTTCATAGCAGTATTGGCCTATGGATGAAGTACTGAAGCATAAGAAATGGTTATCATGAGGGCTGGATGGACATTTTTTCCACTAGATATATTATTTAGTGAAGTCTTCTTTTCTGCATTGAATAAATTATTTAAAATAACCTCCTTCATATGCAAATGTGCCTAATGAAATACTGTTCATTAAGTAATGTATTTGAAAAGTAGTAACAAGCATTAATTGGACAATTTGCTAAGAATCACTTTTGCAAATATTTGAACAGCTTTGGCTCTGGTCCTGCAAAAACTGCTCTCTACTGATGGCACTTATTGTGGATTCCTACTGTAATGAATGAGACTCTGAGATTGTATCTATACTACTGTGTTAAAATAAGATTACTGTTCTCTTGCACCAAGGCATGAAATGGTCAATTTTCATACTACCAAACACATTTAACCTCCACGACAGGGAAGCCACATGCAAACTACCATAGTCCTGGACTATGGCACTTCATCACTATGGCCAAGAAAGATTTGGATAAGGAAGAACTACAAAATTGTCTACTTGGTCTATATACTGTGTGTATTAATGACAGCGAATATTGTGTGTGTGTGTCTACTGAAGACAGAAGGTACTTCAAGATGTATTTTTATTATATTTCTGTGACACAATTGGTAATAGGATTTTAAGCTGCCATTTGATGTACATGCTGATGGAGACAAGTAGAAATATTAAAGCAGTGTCTTTAGTCCTTCGGGTGTAAGTGTGGGCATCCTAATCCTGTGGGTTTTAGAGCATTCCTTACTGTGTCAGTTACCAAGGCCTCCAAGGAGAAGGAAACCATGGCAGAATGCCTATAACCATCTGAATGAGCATGTGACACGATGGCAAATGAACCAATGGAACAAAACATGAGGAATCTGTGCTTCTTGAATGGGCTTTACTCATGCTTTTGTGCCTGGGGGTCCCTCCTGGACAACACTAAATAAATAAATAGAACACAAAGTGTAAGCAAAAGCTTGAACTAGAACTAGAACACTGGGTAGAAGGAGGAGTTTATTCACCTCAGTTTTTTAATATGCTTTCCTCAGTTTCAGAGATCTGCTATTTTGTAGAGAAAATATATGAACATTGGACAGAGGTGAGGCAGGCTAACATAGTATAACAGTATAAGACACCCACAAATAATATATTTGGGTTAATAAATCTGGCAGAAATATAGTGTGTTCTCATTGGACAGAGGTGAGGCAGGCTAACATAGTTTACATGAAAACAGTATAAGACACCCACAAATAATATATTGGGGTTAATAAATCTGGCAGAAATATAGTGTGTTCAAAAAAAAAAAAAAAAAGCATCAGACTGGCATATTCATCCAGTAATCTCAACACACTACAAAGGAGGCTGATAGTATTATCTCAGTTTTGCAAACTGAGAAATGGAGACTCAAACCTGAAAGTCCACTTGACCATCTTATGCTGCTAGCTGCCTTTCTAACATCAGATATAAGATTCAAATTTAAGATTCCTAACCCATGATTTTATCTGAATTTTTATCAATATTTGTCAACGGATGTGTAGAAATCTTATTTTGGAAAGCAAAATTCAAATCCCATCTTTGCTTGACCCTTTGCTTGAGAGAAATGAGAATCTTACTTTGCAAAGGGAGAGGCCAAGTGAAAAAATTACAGGATACTCTGCTCTGCAAAATTTCTCCTATTCAAGTTGTTCCACTTTCTGTAAATAATTGAATTCTTCTGGAAAATCTTCTAATGACTTCTTGTTCACTGAAATTTCTGTGCCCATTGGAAGAGTTTAGAAAATGTTCATGCCAAAACCTTTTTGACACAGTTAGTTACATTTCAGACAGGAACTTCTGATTCAGTGTCTGCTTCAGATCAAAAGGACTTTATATTTGAATCAGAATCTCTTATCTGCTAGGTGCATACAAACTTTAATCACTCTGCTTTTCCGAAAGGATAGTGTCCTTACACTGTATAGAAACTGGTAATAAAATCAGAGAAGAATTACTTCAATGTTTTTGTTTTAAACAGGAAAGGCAGTTGTCTGCTTCTGCTAAAATCAGAAAATGTGAAATGCCACAAATTTCAAAAATTATTTCAGAATAAAGGGAAAGTATCTGCATTCTGAAAAACATATAGGAAAAATGTTAAGAGTCATTAAAGGTCAGTTCCTGTTGAAATCACCGTGAAAACCTCTGCTGATATAATGAGAGATTTTTCAGCAATACTGACTATCTACACAATGCCTATAGATTTTCTAGATTTACCTACATTTGCAAGTAAAAATAAGGGACATCTATTATCCTGAGCTGTGGTAAAAGCCACAGAAGAAAACAGATGAATACAAATTCTGTGAGTATTCTTCATGGAGTTTCACTGCTTCATTGTTTTAAAATTATTTACTTTGTTCTCACCTATTTAGATTAAGCCATTAAAATCACCACCAAGCTTACATAATCCTTGAGAAGGAAGAAAATAAGGCTACCTCCACCTTCTCAACAGCCCTGCAGAAGCCTTTGCTGCTATCCCACAATGTCTTTGTTAGCGTGACTCCACGGGAGCCATGACTGATCACTCAATTAACATTTCTTGTTCTTGCTGCTGCGCTAGACATACAGTCCCAGATGTTCCATGAATAAAATAATTGTAGTGTCCCAGAGAGTGTCAATTTTTATTTGTCACTTCTCTTGCTGAACCTGCTAGGGCTCATCCCAACTCTTTTAAAGCTGGTCTGTCCATTTTTTTCTCTAAGTGGTTTCTGTCCTGCAGGAGACCCAAGGACAGAGGATAAAGCTCTTCAAAGGGCTGTTCATTTCAGGACCATGCAAATGAAGGGAGATCATCCCTGAACAGCTTTGCAGTCAAAAGGCTATTTGTTATTTGCATTTTAATAGTGTCCAAAGCCTATGAATTGTTAAGCACTTGATTCCATTAGTTACTGCCTCATCTGTTTTCGGATTTAGACACCTGTACCTGAAGAATGTAGGGCGGGCCAAATGATAAATATGCAAATTATCCTCAAAGTTCCTGAGACTGAACTGCAGGTATTGTTTCTGTTCTTCTCTCTTTAACTCAATACTTCCCCTTTCATAACAGGCAAACTGAAAATAAATGCAGGGAAACCAATCTACAACATCCTGAAGACTGGCACTAAGTCATAAACTAAAGATTGCTCCAAATAAAACATTCTCATCAGAACAGATTCATGTCGAGCCATTAACTAACATAATTTTGTTCATGAGAAATTTTTCTCAGATTTCTGTGTCTGACTTGCTGTGAATTCTATAGAGGACTATAATATCATTTTATATAGACGTTCTCAATATGATGCCATAGATTTTAGTTGGCATGTTATTTTCTCTCTTCCAAAGAATTTAAGAGAATCATAAACAAGGTAAGACAGCAATAGCTAGGAAATCGCATTACTGAACAATAAAAAGGTCTAAGTGGGACAGAACTCAGAAATTCAGAATATATGAGATATTAATAGTCAGGAAATTTGATTCTTAAGGAGGAACACGAGGAGGTAAGAAAATAGAACTTCTGACACCACAATGAAAATAGAAAGCTATTGATTGGAATTTGCTTTAACCGAGTTTTAGAAGAAATTTTAATGTGGCCACTTACATAAGGAGGCCCTGTTACTGCTAGTGGTGTAAAGATCTCCTAAGTGGAAAGAAATAAAGTGCCTATATGATAAGCCTGTAAGATAAGCTTTACTGCTGTTGTATTTGAGGAGGGGTGGGAAGTGTTAGAAAAAGCTTTCCACTTACAGAACTGTTTATTCTCGACTTAGGTTCACTAATTTAAATGTCACAGTTGAAGGTTTATCTCCAGCTGTGTGAAAAGTGCAGGCACATACCTCAGGCAGGCATTTCACTTAATCTGCAACTTGTTTCTATGTAATGATTAACCTGGGTAAAACTTTAAATAGCTATTGATCATTCCATTACCTAAGCAGCTGATAGAGCAGAGGTTAAGTTTATGGAAAAGTAACAAAGTTTTGCCTGGTTTTATCCTTTAGATTCTGTGATCTGAATACTTGGGCCCAAGTCTACAAAGCATGTATGAACTTGTTTAAGAGTGTAAATAATGTTCCTGAAGTCAAGGATATTATTTACTTACTTAAAATCAAACGTTATATTTAAGAGTTGTGATAGATGAAGGTCATATCTGATGCAGTACAATCAAGCTTCAATTAAGTTAATATTAATATTTATATGAATGTATAGTTCCCACACTAAAACGAATTCACAAGACAATATTTAAAGAAATATTTTGTTTTTTTAATCCTTCTTGTTACGTTGTCTCCTTTTAGCTTTTCAGCTTTGATCAGATATTTGTTTTAGTGAGGCACATGATGTCTGAAGAGCAAAAAGTATACAGGCAACATAAACAAAAAAATTATAAAAAATCAGACTCTTCTGCATCATGAAGCTGTGAGGTTCACTGACATTGCGGATATTCCCATTGCTGCATTAGCATTTCTTATTCCTAAGTATGTTACTGGGAACTCCCAATCTCCTTTATGTTTAGTGAATAAGACTAGATGGCATTTACTTACAAAATTTTCCATTACCTTTTCAACCTGAGCAGGGTGAAAAAGAGTCATAGTGGTTGAGATGTACCCCAGCCTACCTTCAGATGCATCACCAAAAAAAGTTTCATCATAAAGCAGACATCTAAGAATGTCTGCAAAATACCAGTTCCTTTCCACTTGTTACGAGAGATAATGACTTGCTCACAATTAATCATCTATATCACAGGCACATGAAGTTATACAGGGTGTGTTCCATTCAGGACATCCCATAACCTTTCTACAGTGATTATTTGTTTAATCACAGGTAACAGTGAAGGGGATAAAGTGGTCCTCAGTGGTTTTGCTGGTGTATTTGAGCCAATATAAATCAGTTGTTCTAGATAAAACAACCAAAGGGTCACTCCATGCTGAAGAAGAGAACTAGAACATATGAAGATTTAATTCATGATGCTTTCCTCTGAAAGCAGGGTTGCTAACTTGCTGTCCTTGTTCAGGGCAAGCTGTGAAATGACAAATTAGTTAAAATGGAAACAGGATATATTTTAATAGCTCCTTTTTATAATCAGTGTATTCAAAACACTTTCTAAGCTAATACTCTTAACGTTCATATACTGTAATCATGTTTTACATAGGAATAGATACAGCTGTGTCTATTAAGGTCCTCTATCTCTCTAAAATTCCTATCCATTAAAACCTACTTCACTGAGTAAGGTAAAACAGTGGGATACTGGGTTCACTTTCTAATTTTAGTAATGACCTTCTACACTACAGAAATAACATTGACAGCACACGAAACAGCAGTATGGATAGGCAGATTTCAATTTAATGCCTTACAAAGTGAACTTGGGAACTTCTTAAAAACAAGTTCTATGTATCAATATTAATGTATAACTTCAACATTATGGCCCATTGCCATTAACCCCTTATATTTTACTTAGGAGTATTGACTTAAACAGATCCGATCCATGTTCTAACCAAGAGCTTTACTAAAGTTTAACAATACAAAAAAAAACCAAAAAACCCCACACATATCATTGCTTCTACCTTCCATTGTTTAATCTCTCCGTATGCTTTACATCAAGTCAGGACAGCACTGGAAGTACAAAATTGGTAAGAGTGATTGCTGTGTGTGACCCAGTCCAAAAAAGATTAGAAATCCTAGATTTAAAATTAAATTTAAAAGTATTCTAACAATATTTTTGTTTAAATCAGTACTGATATTTCAGGTATGTTCAAATCAGCATTCAGATTATCTGCTGTATTGAGAAGGTTTGTGTGGATGGAGAGAAGAAAAGCCTTCTGACACCACAGGAGCATTCTAGAATACGAAATATGTAGTATTACAACCTGCAGTATATCTGACATTATTTTTGCTCTACATGGACCTCGAATTATAGTTCACCCATTACTGAAGTCATTGTAATCAATGGAAATTCTATCTTCATTATAATATAGATTAATCCATTTCTCATTGCTTAATTGACTTGCAGGTTTTGAAAAATACTGCAAAGAAATTCTAACTGCACTTTGCTAAGCACAGTGTGAGTCATGGCAGCATGTAGATATAGCAAAGTTACTGTTAAAATTGCCAGTTCTTCTACTTTTAGAGATGGAGACGTATGTGATAACACACTGCAAATACCTTTCTCTTTTGATTTCTAACTTGATATGATAAATACTAATTGGCTAAATATACTTTTCTTAGTAAGGATGAATTATGGAAAAAAAAGAAAAAATAAGAAAGCTGTTATCTGTTGTTGCTCGGGTTTTGTTTGCTTTTTTTTTGTCTCCCTCAGTTTCAGCCACTTATAAATCTTACCATGATTACAGTAAATATAAGAAAAAAAATTACAAAAAATTCAAGCAACTCATCTATACTGAAAATCTGTGTTTACTTTCTCCTTCCTACTGTCTGCTGGTTGCATGTACCAGTTACATCCTGTCTTTTAGGCAGTAAACTCTTTGGAGCAGGAACTATGTTGTACTCTGCTTTATGGGGCCTAGCACAATGCAACACCTACTTGATTTAACCTCCACCTGCTCCTGTAATTTAAGTTTCTTATAGCAATGTTCAGATGTAAGAAATAGTTGACTAACATAATTTTTTTTTCCACACGGCTTTGGGAAAGACATACAATTATCTAGTTTGTGATAATTCGGCACGGTATTTAAATGGCACTTACTTCACAAGCATCATTACATAAACTGTCAGGGATTTTTGAAAGGATCAAGCAAAATATATGTGACGGATAGTCTGACTACTGATCAAGTATATTTTATAAAGCTGTTCCAGGTATGGGATGACAAGAACGTGCTGTAATCCTATCACAACATCAGCAGCCCCAGATCCAATATTTGGCCTTGTAAGCACCAGTTGAGCCCTGGATCTATAAAACAACCTGAGGTTGGTCTTCCTTGCGCTACACACTTCTTAGCTTCTAAAAATCTTCTCCTTTCCTGATATAGGAAATAAATTTAGATTTGCCCCCTCTTTATGGCCCTGAATATTAACAAGAGAGTTTTGTTTTTCCATTGGGATGTTTTTAAATGGTCTTTTTTTCTCAGTTCTCATCACTGTATCAAGCCTTTATCCATGAAGCGCATTCCAGACTTTAGGACAACTTAAATGCCTGAAGTACTGAAATGTTTTGCTGAATGAAGAGAATGATTGTTAACGTACATTTTCTTCCTTCTTCTTCTTTTTGGACTGCGGAAGCTGATCTAGTATGGGACATGTATTCTTTCAGCTATCAGATCTCAAAAGGTCCTAAGTATTCTTGTATGAACCATTTCCAGATACGTGTTTCACCTGATGTATCACTAGACCCAAAACCACTAAAACTTTTGGCACATGTCACACATTTATAACAAATTTATAAAAGATGCGCCATATTCTGTATATAGTTTTAAAGATGGTAGTAACATTTTCAGCCCTGTGGATTCAGTCAAGAATTAACTCCATGTGCACGAGTGGTGTTACTAACTGTATGCTGATCAGCTTGTAGGTGTTTATGATCAGATTTCTCTAGAATACTTATTTGCCACAGCCTGTCCTAATGGAAATTAAAATAATTACCATGAGCGCTCAAGAATTTTGGATGTATATATGAATTACTTTGGAATTAAAACAAACAGTGAGATTTGCATTTCTCTATCTGGGCACACCCACAGAAGCAGCAATTTATTCTTTAAAGCCATTAATAGAACACCCAAATCAAGTCAAAACAATGGTACCACCCTTGAAATTAGCTGCCTACTTTTGGAAAGTTAGCACAGAACTGTTCATTTAACTCAGAACAAAGTCTAGGACAAGCATGATGCTTGGCTTAAGGAAAACAGCAAACAGATATGTCTCAATCATTTGAATGTATATGCAAAGCTAATGACCTGTGAAGCAACAAATGATTGTGATTATTTGGCTTCTGGATGCAAAGAAACCATGTTGAATACCTTGACCATTCTCTTCTTTTCTCAAAGTAATGCCAGACTTCTTCCTGTCCATGGTAAGTCTCTGAATGGCAGAGAAAATGAGCAAAGAGGAGCCTCCATTTACCTATGCCATTATTGTACTGCCAGCTGTGAATACAACTATTTTTTATGATCAGACTGTATAGAAGTTTGTGACAAATGAACAGAAGGAATGAGAAAGCTGGACATGTTCTCTCTCTGTCTCATTCTTTCACACAACACCTACCAAATAACCTCATCAGAGCGATGAATTGGATGGAGTATACTCCTGTCAGGTTTGCAGATGGCATCAAATTGAGGGGAACTGCCAATATACTCAAGGGCATGGCCTCCATCCAGAGGGGCCTAAGCCTGCTGGAGGAATGGGCTCAGAGTAACCTTATGAAATTCAAAGATAAATGCAAATCCCTCCACCTTTTTTTTTGAGGAAGAGCCCCTTGCAACAATACAGACTGGGATGGGAGATGGTTCTGCAGAAGAGCCCCTGGAGGTCCTGGCAGGCATCAGGTTGAGCAGGAGATAGTAGAGTGCCCTGGCAGTAAGGAAAGCTGATGGCATCTCAGGCTTTTGTGGCATGGCGTCTCAATTAGGGAAGTGATTTTCTCCCTGTACTCAGCACTCACTGCGTTGTGTCTTGAGTACTGAACATGTGCCCAGTTTGGGCCTTCCAGTAGGGATGACAGCAAAAAACTGGATTGAGTTCAGCAAAAGGCCATCATGTTGATTGGCAGCCACAGCATTTGCCTTGTCAGGACTACAGGGAAGGCATCAAAAAGATGGAGCCAGGCCCCACAGAGTGAAGCATGGGATGACAAGAGACAACAGGCATTAGCTGAACCGAGGTATGACTAGATAGAAGAAGAAACTGTTTAATGATGAGGGCATGCCCAATGAGGTTGTACAATCTCCCTGATCATAGATTTTCAAGGCCTAATTGACTAAAGCCCTGAGTAATCTGTCTGGCCTTGCAGCTCACTCTATTCTGAGAAGAAAGCTGAACTAGAGACCTCCTGAAGTCCCTCCCAACCTGTACTGTCCAATGAACAGCTTGAACTAATGGGGCTTACATGGCTGATAATAGTTCTCATCAAGGAAAGACTTCATGGACTTAGGGACACAACCAGAGTGTATTGGGTTTTGGTGAGGTTTTTTTCCCCAAATGGGTTTCCCCATTTAGGTTTCATTTCTATTGAAAGCACAAGTTTGCTGAGATAAAGGGAAATACTGTGTCCCAGAGTTCTGGCCCCAGCATGGAGATGAGAGATATCCATGGCAAGCCCCCAGCCCCAGGAGCTGGGAAGTGCACCAAGTCCAAAAGTTTACACACTGATATAGGAAGTAGAAAGGTGTGGCAAACAAGTTTGTAAACTTGGCTGATAACCATAGTGCAGTGCAGCACAGTAGCTCCAATTCAAACAATTTGAATGATTAGTAGACAGATGTGCAAAATGCACATACAGGGAGATAAGTCCTGTTGCTACTGCAAATTGCACATCTATTCACAGTATAAACATATTTTTAAATTTTGAGCCACAACTGAACTGCCAGACTTCTACTGTATTGACTGCATGTATATTACTTGATCCTTAAGCATACTGTCGCTGAATTTTGAGTAATTCCTTATCAGTATGATTCCGGCTTTGAAGAAGAAATTTTATTCCCTGTTTTTCTCCTTGTGGGGCAGAGAGTGACAACTGGTGTAAATCAGGCAAAAGATTGTTTTGTTAATGAAATGCATTACATTATAAGTATTTTTCTTATTATAATACTTAGTTTATCCGGTTTTAGAGGTAAAGCTAATCCAGTAACCTACGTTATGCTACTTGCGTGCAACATAGACACACAAGCTTAAAACAAGTGCATTCATCATGTAAGTTTGATTATGTGAGGAATTTAGTATCTATCATTTCTGTACAGTGAATCGATTGTCTTACAGAATTGGGAGGACAGGTTTGTAATAAACAAAGATGTTAAATTGTTTATTAATGATGACTGTGCATCTAACTGAAACATACAAAGCAAATTTCTGGAAAGCTGAAAGGGAAGACTTGTTTCTTGCAAATGCAGCAGCACTGAATTAAAAAGAGAAACTGACTTGAAGATATAGAAGAGGTAATCAGATGGGTGTATCCTCAAATGCCATCAGCATTGGGTTGTGCATCATACATGGGATAATTAAATGATGCCTGTAAGTAAATGAAGCAATACGTAATAGGTTAGCAGAGACAATGTAATGGCTGACCTAATAATATTAGTGTAAACATGAAGGCAAGTCAGAATGTATTTAGAGGTGGCATGCCACATGATGGTATTATTAGCAGTCATTTACAAGTTTCATTAGACTTCTTTCCACAAGCTAATCTTGAGTTTAAACAAAGATTTGAGTCTGATGCAGAACTTTCTGGGTAGATGTATCATCATCTGTATTACACAAGTGGTCAGATTATTTGATTAGAATAGTCCCTTCTGGCCTGAAAATCTGCAACTTTACAAATGCATGTAATTAACATAATGACTTGCTTGATCTGTATATCGTAGTATAAAGCCAGGCTACGTGTGAGGATGCAGATAGTTGATGACCATAATGGTGTGCTACCTTCACAAATTGCTGGGTCTGGAGATCACTGTCTTGTAGCATAATAACAAATGACAATTTGTGAGCTGTGAGGCAACTGTTTCCAATCCACTCAGGTTCTTATCATTTGAACCTGCAGATGTGGTGGGCACCCACAATTTCTAATGAAGTCAGTAGGAGGTGCAGATACTTAGCAGATATGAAAATCATGCTCATAAAAGTTGATAGATACCTATTTCCGGAGATGAAGTTGAATGACAATCCCATAATTAAATTAAGAATCCCATCCAGAGTAGATCTGTTTTATGGTACATATAAAATTTAATGGAACATTAAGCAATAGGCCTATTTTATTTAGTGCTACTGAATTTTATATGAAGAATGTGTGATTTTTGAGGCTTTTATGGCTAACCAAATTACTAACACACTGTAGACAGCATGCAGACTTTAACCACTAGTTTGTTCCAATTTCTTTTCGTAATGACCTCATGCAGTGGATTAAAAAGACAAGCTTGTATTTCGTAGAAGGTTGTCTACAGGTAAGGTGATCAAATGTACTTTTTCTTATGCCCAGATACGAATACTCTGTCTGTTAGATCTTAATTACTGAAGTAAACTGTACTGAGAGCTAATCAGATGAGAGTAGTATAAGTAAACTTATGTTCCTTCCCTAGGCCTTGTTTTAGAAAACTCCTGATACCTTAACTAAATTAAGCACACGTTTAACTTTGTATGAATTGGAACATCCTTTCTTTAAGGAGCTATTTTCAGTGGATATGTTAGACTTGTCATTGTTACTTTATTTTATTACTTGAAATAGGCACTTTTGAAACATGATTTCTCATTTTTGACAGTTTGACCAGAGTGTTAAAAACTGTTGTTTGCCTCAGAAGTTACCTGAAGTAAACATGGCTCAACAGTCAATGAACTCCTTTATTTATGGCAGTTTACAGTGTTTTCGTTGCACTGAAATTCAAATAATCCCTAATGGTTTTTACTGCCTGACTCTAACTTTCTATTATTTATGCAGATAGTAATTCCACTTTCTTCTTCATATCACCACATTCTTCAGATTGATCTGTGGACTGAAGTTTTCCCAGTTATAGCACAGGGTAATACTTGTCTGACACTTCCCAGGCAGTTGATGTGGACATGGGGGTGGAGAGGAAGACTCAAAGAAGGAAAAGGTTCTGACTGAGTAGAACATTTAAGTAGTTGCTTAAAGTTAATTCCCATTTAAGTGGCTTATCCAAAACTTATCAGCTTAAGTATATGATTCAAGATAAGCTTTTTCATGGGTGCTGAGCTGAATCAGTGCTTTGAGGAATTGGAACTGCATTTGTCAATATACCATAGCTTAATGTATTTTTGCAATATACACTTACTCAGTAAACAAGATCAGCTGAACTGTAAGTAAATAATATTCTATATTGCTATGCCAGATACAGAAAGATAGAACAATAAATAAGTCACAGAACAATATTATGTTCCTGAAAGAGACTTGAATGTTATAATGTGCTTCTTGAACTCTCCATTTTGGAAAGCAACTCAGATTCCGATAGCAAAGTAGTTAATTCTCCAGTTAAAGGGAGGACAAGTGTCATTCCCAAAGGAAATTATTTTAAGCACAAAATTACAATCTGATATATAACTATGAAGTCCCTGGAGCACTGACATTTTGGGAGCTGAAAGATAGTTCTGAAAGGCCACAATTCAGTAACAGTGTTTAATATTTTTTTTTGTTTTATAATTAATAGCCATAATGCAAAAGAAGGGATAGTTGTATCCTTTAGACTCAATTCTCAAACTATAACAGATCCATGTGGTGTTGCTTTAATGAAGTCAGAGGATTTATTCTTCATTTACACAACAGGAAGAGAGAAGAATTAAATCCTGCAGTGTAACACATACCCCTGGAACCTTAAATTTAATATTTTCTTTGTACTTTTGAATGCTTAAATGTATTACCACTTCATTCTTTTTCCTCTTCAGCATATAGTTCATGTGAGCATGACAGAAATGTTCTTCCTTCAGGATTCCACCACAGAGACTATCATAGCAGGAGACCAAAGAGTTTTGCAAGCACAGATACTATGGCTGAGTTGATAAACATTACATACTTCCAAATAAGATTAAATGGGTACCCCATTGTTTCACAGGTTGCTAATATCATGCTACAGTCTTGATCAGAAAGACATGAGAAACACTTATTGATTTTTCCTGCAGGACTGTAATTACTGCTAGTCTGCTTTTTGTATCCTGCAGGATATTGTGGTAATGATTTCACTGCACATAGCCCATTCATTCCTAATGACTTCTTCATTTGACATTTGAATATTTTCAACTATATTCTTTTTTTGTGTGTGTGATCTTAAAATAATATGCAACGTAAAACAAACAGAATATATATTTTTAAACTTAAATGGTACTTTCTAAATAAACTTTGAGATATGTGCCAGATTAACCCATTATTTTTCTACTATTCTCCCGACCTTGCTAAGTGCAAGCAATCACATAATATTTTCTCACCAAAGAAACAGGTCAGCACTCTCCTCTGTAGACTGGATACAACCTTATATTTATTTTAGACTGGATAGCTAGAAGTGATTTTACATGGGGTGCTAATCTTCTGCTTTATAATAGTACGTGAAAACCTGCACCAGACTGTGAACTTGTGTCTCCCTTAACAGGTGCCCCACAGAATTCTGTCACATTTAGTATCTCAGGGACATATTGTTAGCTTTGCTCAGGGAAAGTAATAACCTGCTCTGTGAGCTGTCCTCTTCATAACTGTAGAACTGCTGTTGAATAAGGTATTACTGAACAGGAGTGAAGGTGACAAAAGCTGAGTATATCAGTGAGAACCCTTTATGTCCAATGGTCATAATTTATTTCTTCCCTAAGGATTTTTAAAATTAATACAAGGTCTCTTTTTTCTTCTAGATATTAGCGTGTCCAGGTTCCAAACCAAATAGTAAGTGGTAACATAACCATTAGAAAATGCTGATTGTTAAAAGCTTTCACTGTGTCTGTGCAAATCATTGCACCAGACCCCCTTTAGCACATCTATAACAAGAAAAAGAAAATTGCAGTTCCATAACGGAATTAATTCTTCCTATCACAGACAACACAAGTTTTATCTCAACTTGACTGCTTGGCCTGAAGACTGGAGTTGAGATGATGAAACAAGTAATGTTCACCTTGACTAGCAAAATCAAAGTAAGGCTACAGTTTGTCCTTTGTATGCTGAGAGTGGACTTTTCACTCCTGTCCCAATTTATGTACACCAAGCAAAGGGGATGAAGTGGGATGAAGAATCCTCGAGTCCTTGATTTCAGCCAGGAGTATGCGGGGCATAATTTTTCACAGGATTTGTGTAGCATAAATAACCACTCTAAAGGTTACTTTGGAGCATTCTGGTAAGTGTCCTGGTCCAGTTTATCCTTGGTGGAGTTGCCTATCTTCCCCTAGGATCATAGGTGATCTGCTAGATAACTTAGGCCTCTAAACTAAAGCCATGAAGTTGTGCAACATAAATATTCCCCCGTGCCATTTCATCCCCTTACATGATTCATAAATTCTAGTCTGAATGTATAGAGACAAAATAGAAATCTGACGTAGTGTTAGCTACCATGATGTAAAATCTGCACCTTTTTATTAATTGCACTCCTGTTCTCTTCTGTTCTAGTTTTGTCTAGTCTATTCTAGTCCATTCTATTCTAATTGTTTGTTATATATAGTTTACATATTAATATAATTAATGCATAATTTACATGTTATATACCTTTATATATAAATATATATTATATTCTTAAGTATTGCAATATATTCTGCACACACCCACCCCCTAATATATATATTGGGTTTGAAGTTCCAGCTTTTGTGGAAACATCTGTAGAATTAGATGTCAGTTCTCTAATTTCACACATCCTTCCACTGAGAAGGGATGTGACAGCAGAATAGATTGGTAGAAAAATATTGTGACTTCAAAATGAAAAACACCTCATTCTGCTCATTATCACCTCTTATATTACACATAGCTATATCTACAGAAAAGATTTACGAAAAATTCCCTTAAAGGAGGTTACCTGTTTGGAGGATAAGAGAGAGAAGTGGGAACAGGGGAAAAGAATTTATATCCTGTGCATGTGATGCACGACTCCTTTTAAACTGCATGTGTTAAGACCAGATGAGAAAGTAGAAGACAGCATCCAATTGAGAAATGAAGCTAGGAATGGCAAAGTGAAACAAATAATTGACAATAAAAAAAGAACAGAGGGAGGAAGTGAATGAAGCGTCAATGAAAATAATGCTAAGGCAAATGGATGCCCCATTAGTGATGACACAGATGTAATTGCTCAAGATGACATTCTCCAGAGAAACATTTCCCCCAGTAATAATAGCCAGGCAGTTCGTAGCAGAACTGTTTGGATTAAAACACCTTTCTTTGTCAAGGCCTTAGATTTTCCTGAGCTTTCTTTGTGTGGTAAATCACTTGTGGAAAGGACAAGTGATGGACAGACCCTTTTTTATTTCCAAGACAGAAGGTATTAAAGAGATCAGTGTGGTTTGTGGCTGAGGTGTACAAAGGGGAGGTGTATAAAAGTGTGACAACGACATTGCTGTTGAATGTTCAAGCAGTGCAAGTGTCCCTCACATCAGTGTGAGAAGAGCAATAGGCTAGGCCAAGAAAATGGTTAAAGTTATGCCAAATTATTGGTTGGCTAGAGAGATGGCTGTTAAATACCTGAGGGAGAGCAAATGACCAAGAAAAATACTACTTAGCACAGAGTGCAGATGTTTTGCCTGACATTCCTGAAGAATGTATTAGCCTGAATGCTAATTCTGAACAACCTGTTTCACTGAAACGGTCTTGTATGTACTTTGTAAACAAATATACTCCCCTGAAAAGTAAGTCTTGGCAACACAGCAGGTGATACATCAAGAAATTAATCCTTGACATCTTTTGGCCATAGGACAGCAGATGGTGAGAAAATGGACCTAGAGTATTCCTAACTGTAGACTGCCAAATCGTTTCCCAGTGAAAAACTTACAAACATGCTCAGAAAGGTTCAAAACAAACAACCAAAAAAACCCCCTCATCATTATAAATGACAACCATGTTGCACTAACATGGCTTTTGAAATGTTTCCATTTTATCTCTTTACATATGGCATGGGCTGGAAAGTGGTTTTTTTAAATGCAGGTATTAAAAAGATGGTTGCAAAAGGAAATAAATTATTTTAAAAGGAAGTAAACCTCAAAACCTCATAAACTCCAATGAGTGGATACTATCTTCAATACAGATTTCATGTCTACAGTTCCCATTCTTCCCTGGGAAAACTACCAGAGAATTTCTTAATTGTTTAATTAAGAAATGTAATGAAGAGGCAAATGACACAGTATGGTTTATTCACTTACAGATTGCTTTAAAAATATTTCTATTTCCAAAGTTCTATGGTGCAAGAAGAGAAAAAGCAGCATGGCTGGGTTTTTTAAAATGACATCCAGAGTGTCCAGACTTTCATTTATATTTTATAGGTCAACCTCAAAGCTAAGCTATACTAACCACATTCTACTTCAAGGAAATGTGGATTTTGTGTAAATGATGTGACCTTCTTCAGCTCCAGACTCACAAACTGTGTTCTAACAGCAATAATGATCTCTGGAAAGCAGAAAGTTGTTGATGCTGGCTTCTTGAAAAATTCATATGCCCTCAGGCTTTGCCTTGAGGTAAACCCTTGGTTGAGTTACGATCACTAACAATCACTTCCTTCTCTTCCTACCTTCTTGGTCAAAGCCTGGTTCCACTGTTGCATTTATCGGTGTGTACGTCTGATTGACAGGTCACAGATCTATATTTTTAATGAGATTCAAAATTTATTCTGCTTTCAGCGGTGAATTTTGAACTCTTGTTATGAACTTCAGACCTTCAAATAAACTGGAAAGGGACCACTCAGATGAATGAAACTAATCACATGCATAAGTGTTTGTAGAACTGAGCTAACATGAGCTACGGCTTCCAAGAGCAAGTATCCCTTGGTACACCTTCCACATACAAAAATAGAGACTCTAACATTCCTTTATATATATTCACAAAGTAACTCAGAAAGATGTTTGCTCCAGTCACATATTATATTGAAGCAGAACTTTACTCTGCTTTACAGTGCCTAGTACTCCTGGGACTACTTGGTGTGGAATAATTGCCGGAGGTGACTTAGAAATTAAACTTATATTCACATTTTAAGGAAAGATATAGCATTGAAGAAGCTTCCAGGGTGGAGTGTGGCTAACATACAAGGAATCCATTCCAC
The DNA here is from genome assembly GCF_000687185.1 of Egretta garzetta. Classification (NCBI taxonomy): domain Eukaryota; kingdom Metazoa; phylum Chordata; class Aves; order Pelecaniformes; family Ardeidae; genus Egretta; species Egretta garzetta. The sequence goes on from NW_009259596.1 coordinate 5,810,066, forward strand.
GGAAGTTCCCTAGGCCTGCAGCCTTAGATGTTGACAACACCAGGGGAGCTTGGTGTGCTGACTCTAAAAGGAACTGCACAGAGGGTGGAGCGGAGTGAACACACCGCAGCCAGGCTCTGTGATAATATGGGAACTTGAAGGTACCATGGAACCCATAAGCTGCATATTTGCTACCCTGGGCCAACAGTCTGTCATGTTTTTGACAGAATTATGTCCTTTGGTGAACTTGGATCATTATAATATTGTTATAATACCAAAACACACCTCCATCCCAAAAGCTACCCATCTCCAAGGTGCGCCAAACCCCCACTGAGCTTGTGCTTTGAATTTTTCTAGCTTATACCTCTAAAAGCAAAGCGAGAAAATTTTACACCAATTGTAACAAAGGTATATATGACTAGAGTCACTGAAGCGCCACCTGAAAGGTAAAAAATAGTATAAAATAGCTTAAGAGAGAGATTTTAGGGAAGATACCATCGAATACCACTCTGACTTCTGGGATCAGTAGATGGGCTGAGCCTCTCTTCCCCCCCATTGGGAAAACTTTGGGTAAAATTGAAACACTTGGTTATATCAAGTGCCTCCCCAGGAAACATATAAATCTCTATAGAGTCACTTTATATCTCTTAATGCATTTGTAGCCAAGCAGTGTTACTCATATTCGTGGTATTTGCATGTGCTTTGCAGATAGTGAATTTATCACCAACAATCCAAAAGAACCTGTATATCTGTTGCTTTAACAAACTGCACTATTCATTAATCTAAAGGTGATAGTTCCCACTGAACATGACCAAACTCTAAGTGTGGCCATGGTAGTTCATGGAACATGACTAGATTGAAGATGTATCACGTTATTTGTGCATCCGTAATGGTGATAGTTCAGTACACTGAATGCAACTAGACTTATAATGACGAATTGGGCATCACTCCAAATTACTTTAACCTTTAACGCAACGCTTGGAAAACATTTACCTGGCATATTACAGGCACAGTGAGGCATACCTACCATCCTCTGAGCAGACATGAACTCACATCTTGAGAGTTTCATGTAAACTAAAATCTACGTAGCTGCTGACAGTGCAATGCTGCGCTTGTTAATGAACCCTTCTGAGAGACAGAGCTGAGGACTGGTGCTGGATGAATGCAGTCACATGGCTTTTGAATCAGGGCGTCTGAGTCCAGCTGTCTTGGAGACCAAGAGCAAACACACATTACAGATAGAGCCCTAAAGGTACTATGGGGCACCTCAAGGAGTTCTGCCAATGCTCTACACCAGTGGCAAGCGCAACAGACCACCGTGACTTTCTTTATCCTTCCTGACCTGCTGTGCTCCTCCCCACCCATTCCTAGTTCATTGATACTCTAGGTAGGAATGTAGAGGCAAAGATTCAAGAGATATACCTGCAAAGGGAATTCCCTTTAACCAGGGAACTTACATTCACTCAGTACCTCTCTATGATGGGTACTCTACACTGAAGGTTAAGCTGAAGTTTGACACATACTTCAGAGGCTTGCTGAACTCAAGCATTTTGTGGAGAAAGGTGGACTAAACTCTTCATATTATTCTTCTGCTTAATTGGAAAGGAAGTGATTGTTGTCATGCATCAACAAATCAATATAATAAAAGTATTGCATACTGTTCCTGCCCCCATTAAATGAAAGCAAACTAAACTCAGCTAACATTAAGCACCTAAATACTAAAAATTAACATCTGGGCTACTCACAGAAATTCCCTTTGCAATGACAGGATACAAATAGGCCTCTCCAGAGTACAATTCATTTAATCTTAAAATATGTAACTGTGATATATGTAATGATTCTTCATTGACTCTGAAGTGTCAATATGATTAGGCTGGCTAATGTTGCATTACGTAGCTAACTTCTAAAGACCTGAATTATGGCAGATGCGCTGGTGTTAGACATTAATAACATACAGATTTTTAAGGTTAGAATGACCTGCTATGATCACTAAGTCTTACTTCCTCCACAGCACAGGAGGAATCAGACTGGGAATATCAGACTGAATCCAAGAAATTTGTTAATATGAAATAATCAAAACATCAATACTCCTAAATATCTGAAGGTTTTTTTATTGTCTTATCTATAGAAAGATAGTTTTTATTTTACAGGCTAATACCAATAAATCCAAAGAACCTGATTGCCTTTAATTCTGAATAGAAGAATAGGGAAGAAAGATTTTAATGAAAAACTCCCATTTCACTGGCTGTCCACCTCACTCATTGAATTTCACACACACAAGGCCCAAAGAAGTTTAGTTCTGAAAGGCAACCTACCTTCCACTTCTGTCTTCTGCACTGGCCAGCGGAGATGAATAAATACAGGGTAGTCCTCTAACAGAGTGCATGTACACTTCCCTTAGAAATTATGCTGAAACCCAGAGAAATCGCTAATTTAGTTTTAACGCATTCATCTAGCAGGATACCATTCATTGAGCTCCTATATAAACAGTGTGAAAAAGAGGTAAAGGCTTGCAGCCTTGAGCCTTCTGGAATAGACCTTCTCAGCTGAGATGTCTGCATGGTGTCAGCCCCATGAGAACATGACAAAAGTCAGCAAGAGGTCACAGCAAAGTGGCAAAGCCTGACACGGGTAACCTGCAGGGTAGTAAAAGTTTTTGTCTGTGCAAATGGATATAGGACCCTATAATTTTTACCTTGGTGTGCTGTTGACTCAGGACAGGCTTGCATCAAAATAATGAAGATGTGAAGAAAAGTTGGGTTTGAATTTGGGATTCACCTTTCTCCATACAGCTTTATCTCAAATGGGTAAGGCTGTCTGTATTTCCATAAATCATTACGGATGCTCTTTTTTCCTAAACATGAAACAATTAGCAGCTGCTGTCACTGTTGATGACCTCCTCAAAATAATGCTAAGCAACAATATTAGCAAAGCATTTAGTTTTCTTCGGTTTTTTCCCTCTTAATTCTATATGTATTTTCAGAAACGCTTCCAGATGGGTGGTTCTACAAGGTAGCTTTGATCTGTAGATGTAGGTGTGTACAGGGGTAATGCAAGATTCTTCACAAATACTTGGAAATCCAGCTTTGACAAAAAATACAGTATCCATGTTTGCTCAGTCAAAAGCATATATTGCAAAAAAGTGTGCCAGTTATCACAACTCCTTGTGTTAGCTGTTTTGTCACACGACTGTGTTTCTCCATGGACCTCTGTTGTGGTCGCCAGATTTTTCCAGCAGGATTGTCTGATGTGCAGAAACAGGGACACTTTGGGGCCCTTTGCTACATTTTAAAGACTGTCTCAGGTTATCACATGTTTCCATTATTATTTTACAGCCATATTTTCAGGACTTGCTTTTTCACTGCTACTTGTAAGCAAAAATTTGACCCTTATTTGATGGTCCTCTGCAGGACCCATTTGTCTGTGTTATATACATAAAAAAAGCCTCAGGTAGGTATTTTGCTAACTGCAAATTACTATTCTAGGACACTGTCTTTGCCACGCAGAATAAGAACAGAGATTAGTCTTATTTTCTTTAGTATAGGCAATATGAGAAATTATTATTTCAGAGTAAAATTTCACTGTTTTCTACTAAACACTCTTTTTTCCGTTTTTAATGCTAACTTCCCGGCTACAAATTTATCAGTCTCTGTGCTTTTTTTTTATTAATTTCATGGTTGATTTCACGTAACAAATATTTATCTTCTTTTAACCACTATGGGCTGGGTCCTTGACAAGATGAGGCATTTCAACAACAATCTTGACCCCCTTGTGAAACAAGGTTTCTCTCAGTCATGACGCAAATCTTAGCCTCCTCATCAGCACTTGTAAAACTGTTGACTCATACACCTGACTCTTCCCATACTTGTTCCTCATAAGATCACAAGTTTCATTCTCCCAAATAAAGGTCAAGGTAAAACAAAACAAAACAAAAGCTCTAATGCTCCATTAAGAAGACAGCCTGTGAAGAGCAGTGTGCAGCCTGAAGCTTTCCTGGTTTCTCTGAATTGCTGACGTACTTCATTTTCATTCAGTTTACTTGAAGTGATTTTTAGGAGTGGTTGCTTTGTGGAAGTATTGCTAGCACTCAAACTAATTTCAAGAATTCTGCCATAGAAAACCTATAGTTTTTGCCAAAAATATTTCTGCCACCAATACTTTGCCTTCTTGCAAGTGTATAACATGGTGTGGAATGCACTCAGTTTGCTCACGTGGCGCCTGTGACCATTTAGTAGCCTTCCTCATAAAGATTAAAAAGATAATGTCAAAAAGTTATATCACTTTCCAAGGGGACCTGGGGGAATCCACCTATATGCAAGGTAATTCCTTCTTTCATTCCCATTCGTTTTCACTGCTCAAGCTAGCAGAATTCCCTCATGTAACCTCAGCTTGATTTCAGTATTTTATTTTCAGGGTGGAGCTCTACCATGATTATTTTCTGTAAACTGCTGTAGAGTGGGATTGTGAAATAGAGAGTGAGAGAGCTCAGCTGTGTAATTCTGGCACAATGAGCAGTTTCAAGGGATCAGAATCTTTGTTATGATTTAGGGTGAGTCACTTTGGAAACTATCCCTATTTACATAGAAATCTTTTTTTTTTGCTCCCACTATTATTCATTTTCTATCCACTGGATAATGCCCGTTGAAGTTCAGGGCCTTAACTATAAGTGACATGGAAGACAGCTCAAGGAGCAGGGTCCTGCCTGTAACCCCTTTTCCTGAGAACAGGAAATACTAATTCCTCCTTGTTTCCAGGATATTTGAAATGGTATAAGTTAATTTCCTAAAGATCTGGATCTTCCTTTGAAGTCTAAACTAATCCAGTACAACCACAAAGCAGAGCTGCTGCTCACAGTGGATACTGTGCTGTGGCCTTAATAAATATCTACAAACACCTACACAGGAAAAGTTGCTGCACAAGTATGTTTTTGTAAGTCTTTTCACTTTTTATTTCACGCAGTGAAAAATCACAGGAATTCCCATTACTCACAGTTTGGGGCAGCTACATACCACCCCAGTAACTTACTCTGGATTGTGGGATACTGTCAAAACAAATAAAAATCTGACACATGAACTGGTTGCCTGCAGTAGAGAGCAAGCAGAAGATGTCAAAGCCCAGGAAGAAATGCACATCTCTAGAAAAAAGCCCAGAGAAAAACACAGGAAGGATTTATAGAACAACCTTAAAAAATTTCAAATTGTTACTGGCTGATCTATTAATCATCGGTTTTGAGAAGCCAAACCACTGCACTACAAAGAAAACTATGGGACACATATGCGTACTGTCAAGAATTATAGAAACATTCAAATGGCCATTTGATCTAGTAGCTCTTTAAGGGGAAAAAAAAAAGAGATTATACTGGGACAGAGTGTGCTGTCCCAATACACACCTGTGAGTAGTTGATCATTGGTTACACCAACTTCAATGCTATTATTTATGGCACCAGTGCAGCCAGGTACTTAAACTGCTTTGTAACTTTAATATTAGGAGACATGAGTGTGGACACGATCTTTATTTCAAGTATTTTATTAAACAGTATTTAATTTTCTTTATATTTTCATTGCAGTTACAGTCACTTTCTATCTTGACTCTTTTTGCCAACAAAATAACACTCCATTTTAAAGGAAGTCTTGTCAAAAGGGGTACCTACCAAAAAGCCACTGTAATTAAGATAAATAAATGACAGTTTTCCCTAACAGAAGAAAATGTTCCACTTTAGGCAGCCCCTTTCTATTTTTGCTTAGAAACACATCCTAATCAAGAGTGCCTATAGTTCAGCATTTCATGTGACTGCATTCTCAGGATTTAAAACCAGATATTCCACCTGCCAGCTTGTTTAGCTGAATGATTTGTTCATATTATTGCACTGCCTGTACTTACTGTTTTGTGGGGAGTTTGCTGTTGATCAACACAAACTTCATATTGTCATATATCACTGTCACCTTCAGAAGCAATTTAAATAAATGTATGTAGCCATGGGGAGGATTGCATTGTGCACCCAGCCTGGTTATAGAACAATTAAACTCAATCTGGAAGAAAACCAATAATGATTTGATTAACTTACAGTAGCAGATGTCCAGCTGTATTTCAGCTTGAAATAGAGAAAATAGATGGATTTCATTTAAAAGACCAAAACCAGGGTCCCCCACCCCAAAAAGCTGCAGTGAAACTTAAATACATAAACAAGTGTTTTCTAGTTACTGACATAAGAAATTTTCAGAATAGTTAAAATGGCCTGGAGTTTATATTATTTTATTCTAAATATTACATTTAATTTTTTTTTCAAAAGCATTTCCAGTTGTACAAGCTACAGTAATTTTAAAGGATTGTGTTTATGTTGTTGACAGTGCATTTTCTTTACTTTGACTGACAAGTGAAAATTTTTTTGCAAAAATTTTAAAGTTCCACTTTTTGGTGAAGTAAATTTTCTCTATATGAAAGGATGTAAAATCACTTTCTCTTTCAGAAAATCCTACAGTTTTTGTTGGACTGCATGCCTGGGTCCTGCAGTCTGTAACAGTGTCTAACATTAGAGACTCTAAACTCTCAGGATCCCTAGGAAGATCTTTCTTCCTTGCAGAGATTTGAAGCCTGGATCTGTCTTACAGAAAGTAATCTTGGTTACTTTCCACATGATTCTTCTGGCTGTAAAGCTCTGCAGATTTATTGCTACAAAGAGGAGGAACTATGGACTTCATTCAGGCAATCTGCTATAAGAGTAACTATGATGAAAAGAACATGAAAATTAAAAGAAAGAAGAAGGAACAATGAGCAATTCAGACTGCTTACTTTATAGGGCTGCCAGTCTTTGGCATCTTAAGCAGTTGCTGAAGAGAAGGAACCAGGATGTCTATTAGACCTACCCACTGTAGACAGACTATTTAATTAGCCATTGCAGTGTTTGTATACCTCCTGCTTTCATTCTGTTCCATGTTCCAGATTTCTTAGAGAGATATTTCCCATTATTTAGCACAATGAGGGATGTCTATGGTCCTTTGCAGTGATTCAGTATGAGGTTATCATGGAAGGGCAGGCCACAAAGGCAATTGAGCAGAAAGCGGGCATTAAGCTTCTAACTGCAACTTGCACAAGTGGTCATGGAAAACAAAATCCCCTGTTCCCGTAGAAGGCTTTGGAGTTTGGTAATTTTTCATATAGTTGAAAATTCTTATAGGAAAAAAAGTCGGAATTTATAAAACTGTCCTACTGAGACTTTGAAAGAGAGAGAGAAAAAAAAAGTGAGGTACTTCTAGGGGTTTTGCAAAGAGGGAGTTCAGGCTGGAAAGGGAGCAATCACAGTCTTCCTCATCTCCAGAAGGCTCAGTGCTACAAAAAAAAAAAAAAAAGAGAGAGAGAGAAAATAGTTACACACTACCAGGAGAAAAAAAAAGAAAAAACCCCAAACCTACAAACGCACCATTTGTTTAAAAATTACTGCAATATACTGTCAGCTTTCAACAATTTTCTCTCATGTTACACATTTCATAAACATTGATTTTTTTTGACATTTCACTAGTAGAATCAGATTTCCTTCTTCTTTACCTGTCTCACATACAGACACATATGCATACACACACACACACACACACACACACACACAGACAAATCTGTAGTGAAATGTAATAAACCAGCATTGATTTCAACAAAAACTAGATGAAGTGAGATATTACAAAAAAATAGCAGTTGCTGAGGTAGACTTCACCTGTTGCCACTAATAGGGCATTTCAAAAATAAATACTTTCTGAGTATTTCTGTAATAACTACAAACCATTCCTACTCAGAAGACAATCTACAGGTCTGTATTCATGTGCTGTGGTGCTTTAATGAAACAGTCATGTGCCTGCCTTTTAATATCTTCATAGACCTGTGTAAGAAAGCCGCATGTCCCACTTCATATTCCAGGTTGAGTGGTCACAGTTCTTTATGGCCTCTTATGTTGCTGACTGAAATCATACATATTTGCACACCTGAAAGACCTTTCACGGGCCAGTTATTCCATGTTATCGGTGTAGTCACTGTGGCATAATAAAACATAGTATAAATGTTAGACAAAAGGTTGCCCAAATATACAGATCTTTAATCCACTGAAATGTTAACCTGATGGAAAGCATCAAAAGAAGACATGCACTATAGAGAAGGATGAGTGATATTCCACATTGAGATGACTGATACAAAAACAGCATTAAGTGTAGAGCTGCTAGAAATCTAAATGACTAAATGACCAAGGGGCTTGCAGAGGTTCCCAGAAGTTGTCTTTCAGGACCACACTGACTGTATGATCTAATATAAGATGACAAATTAACACATATGCTCTAAGTATCTGTGCTGCGCACACTGAAGAGCCCATGATTTTCAGGTGAATTATAATGTTTACATCTTCCCACTAAGGGTTTGCACATTCTGTACCCAGTTTAATTTATTCTGACCTGGGAAATTCTGTGAACTGAGAGAAGGAGAACAATTAAAGCATTAATTGCCAAATCACTTTCAGCTATCATTTAAAGTTGTTCCAGAGGTCAAGTCTACCAGTGTGCCCTTGAAGTGGTGGAAGCTAACAGCATACCAGGCTGTAACAACAAGAGTGTAGCCAACAGATGAAGGAAAGTGATTATGCTGCTTTACTTAGCACTTGTTAGATCACATCTGGGTTGTTGCATCCAGTTTTAGGCCCCCGGCACAACAAAGATGCTGATAAACTGCAGCAAGCTCAGCATAGACCCACTGTGATGGCTGGGGCTTGAGCACTTGGCCTGTCAGGGGAAGCTGAGGGAGCTGGGCTTGTCCAGCCTGGGGCAGAGTTGGCTTCAGTGGGACAGATCAGCAGCTCCTAGTACCTGTAGGCATCAAGGTGATGAAGCCAGACCCTATGCAGTGGGACATGGATGAGAGACAATGGGCACAGACCAAAGCAAGAGAGATTCTAGCTTGTTATAAGGAAAGGATTTCCACTGTGAGGATAACTAAGCATTGAAACAGGTTGTGCAGAAAGGCCAAAGAATCTCCACCTTTGGTAGAGCTAGTAAAGTCCTGAGCAGCCTGATCTATATTCACTGTTGACCCTGTCTGAAGCGAGAGCCCTCCAAGGTCCCTTCCAACCCATATGACTCTGTCATTCATCGGTCCAAATTAGACAGAGAATACAGTGGGTTGAGTAAGAATGACAGTGCATACAGCAAATGAGAGATGGATGGACAGAAACAAGCAGATTCAAAATACATTATTGCTATGGACTGTACTTTTATAGTCTTTTGTTTATCATATTTTTTATTAATTCTGAATGAATGGCCATAGCAAATACTTCAATGCTAGTGCTAAGTATTAAAGGTCAGTTATTCTCTTCTTCAAGAGAGGTATTTTGGGGCTTGGCGGTAGGGGGATTTTTGTAGCAAAATTTTAATATTATTCAGAAATATAAATATGCAAGGATAACTTGGATTTAAAGATGTTCAAGTGGACCCATAGGATAATATAGAATGAATTCCTTCCATTTTGTTTTAAATTAATTAGAAAGGACAGGATTAAAACAGCAGACAAGTAATGGAAGAGGTGTAGTCATCTGCTATTTTACTTTTCAATCAAAATTTTTGGTGATACTCTGTACAGTCGAACTTTTAAATTAACATCTAGTGTTAGTGTTACACTCTCCATCCTTCTTCTACAAGACTATAAGATGCAATTTTTCTCTGATTTATTTTTTGCTGGCGTATTTCTAACTAGCTCATTCCTTCCTGGTTTAATTAGGCTTCCTAGTTCATAGTTCTCATGTCCTCTGTATCTATAGAAGACCATCATTTTAAGCATTATATCCTCTGGTCTTCAAGCTGTAAAATTCCTCCCCTCCTACCCCCACAGGGAAAAACAGTTATGAGAATTTGGTTTTTTGTTCCAGAGATAATCCAGTCAGTGGCTATGAATACAAATGGTAGAATGACTGGAAGGCTACTGAACCTAGATTAGCTTAGAAGTGACTGAAAAGTCCACCTTGTCTGGAAGAGGTGGAAAAATTCATCAGTTGAACACATAGGTGGGATCCATGCAAATGTGGGGTAAACATAATGTGCTTGTACTGCACTTTTAGAACAAGTTATATCACATCTGTTTGTTAGCTTTTTGATCCTAGTCAGATGAAGCCATAATGGTTATTTGGTACCAAATACAAAAACTGTTTTAATTGCAGTCCAAATCCTCTGGCCAGATCATGATGCAACTAATATAGTTGACAACTAGGGGGTATGTACACATCAAAAGAAAGGCGCAATAAGCATTGCCACTTTAGGTGCAATGGCCAAATAAGATAAAAATAGAACTGACAGCACCATGGCATAAATACCTATATGGGATATAAATTTGAGTGTATAACCATGAAACTCTAGTATATGGTTTCATAATATGCTAAAATTCTGCACCTTCAGCCTGATCAGAGACCTGTGGCAATACCTCTCATCTGCTATTGTTATCTTATTCCAGCTATATCCAAAAAAGCACAGTCAGACTTTGGCTTGGATATAATAGCCTTACCCTGTTTCAGTTTCAGTAGAGAAACAGAGTACTGAGTTTGCATAGTGGAAACTATGCTCACCTGCTGGGACTGGAATAGAGGAATGCTGTCAAAAAGAACTGGAGGAGGGAAGCACTTGCACAATACTAAAAGTAGAGGAGGTGGGAACCTCACAGGACACTTTTGCCTTTAAATTTTCATAGTGGTATAAGTATACAGTATATGCTACAACTCAGTTACAACAGGATCACCTTTTGGACAAACCAACAGGTTTTGTGAACACTGAGTTAAAAGAGGTCACGTCTTTGTCATGCTTTTTACTTACATGTAATGAAACAACAGAAGTTACAGAGTATTTAATTATGAAGGAAAACATGAAAACATACCCACAAGTCATTTTAAGAGAGCACATGAGTCATTTTAAAGAAAGCAAAGAATATTTGGGGGGTGTTACTGAGGAAGAAAGACCATCTCATGCTTTTTCATATCAGGGATGCACAGAATATTCGCTTGCAACAGCTGCTTTTGCTACTCTGATTGAGACCTGTGCATAAGGAAGAGAATTTGAAAGCCTGACAAATTTTCTTTTCTTTTTTTTTTTCCTTATTCCCTGCAGTGAATTTTATTGCCAGGTGAGCTCTTTTGTCAGGATCTCTCAGCCCCATTTAACAGGCTTCTACATGTTTCAGAACTTGAAAGACGCACCCAACATATCATCAGTGTTCCCATCATTGGTCACGTTGACATTGGCTTCCTCCCAAATCAAATGTGAATGTGGTTTTTTCCTCTTATCATTTTTTTTAAGTTTTTGTAAAAGACATTAGTCAGTCATGCACCAAAAAAAAAAAAAAAAAAGTTAACACCCCTAAAAACTTAAACAAAAAACCCACAAAACCCACGAACAAACCCCCCAGTTTAAAAAAGCATGTAACGTACATTATTCCCATCTTAAGTATTGAAAGTGCCCAAAGGAATAAAAATCTAAAAGGAGCAAGGAGGAGACTCATAGAAATAGTGCAATGTGTTTTTCAGGATAACAGTCTAAACCAAATAAAGGCATGTAGTTCAGATCACTGATACTGATTAAATGTATTGGGGTTACTCAGCAGTGTCTTCTTATTGGCCCCAATTCAGCAAAGCACTACACATGACTAATCAGGAATACAAGCATGGAAAGAGGATTTAAGCTTTAGAACAACCATATGGGTGCTTACAGCATCTTACTAAATAAGGGCTTGGAGCCTTAGTTAGCAACTTTATTCATGTAGGGTTTTACGCTCAGTTTGCTGGAGATGTCATCCCATCAATCTCATGATATTTTTTTTCTCTTGTGCTCTTGTATTCCACATGGCAGAGTTTCCATTTCCCCCTATATGGGGGGGAATTTGAGGGGAGAAGCCAGTTCAAGAGGTATTTGGTTCGTTTCTATGCTTACATTTGACACATACAGAAATAGACTATTTCTTTGTTTATATAATTCAGTTATGTCTCACAGAGTTTGGCATCCCAGCAAAATAAAGTGTTGAGAATGCCTGCACTTTTTTGAGTGCCTCAGTACCGGAGTTGAGGACTCGAAATTAGAGGAATAGTGTTGTACAGCAATAGACTTCTGAGAAAGAAATACTCTGCATTAAAATGGCAGCCTATCATTGTTTGTTGTTTCTAAACGATTTCCAGATGAAATGTGCAAACAGGGAGATGGTTTTCCTAACTGCCAACTCTGCAAACACAATGTGGGAGAGTCAAGCAAGAGTTATATAACTAATTAAAAACAAATTAATTTAATCAAAACCATTAGGCACTTGTTACCCATGCAGCTGCATTATCTTTTCAGTTTTACCTTTATCCTCTCCCCCTCGATCTATCGGTTACACCCACCTCTTATTTCTTGTCTGAAAATAAACAGTTCTTTTGGGAAAGGAAATGTAACTTTGCATGTGCTGCCACAATCCCTGTCTTGGTCTAGATCGGGCACAACTGTAATGCAAATAAAAACATCAGTGGAAAGAGACAAATATAAACAAAGTACACAGGTAGCATGCTATTTTTGTACATTATTTAAGACAACTAATTTGAATCTTCTCAGTCACTCATTCAGTAGACAAATACTTTCCTAGCACTTGTGGTCAGTCATAGTTTCTCTCTCTGCAAAATCCACAGCTTTTAGGATGACATAAGTTTACGACTCGAACAGGTGAGTAAAGATATTTTATTCAGCCAAGTAATCAGCTTCTGAAATTGGACACCTTCGAAACTGGGTGAGGTTTTTTAAGGAGCATTGGGAAACTTCATATTGCTTCAGAACTTTGAAGATTAGTTTTATTGCAATGAAAGTCAGAGGGTTTACAAGTGAACATTAAAAACAGACAACTTTTAATATAAGGAATAAATCTTGCAGACGCTGTACATAATTTTTACTTTGGGATTATTACTTAATGACATGATGGAATGAAAGACTTTGCTTTTATTTGTATTATATTCTCTTTTAGAACAGATGCTCAAGGCAAAATTCTGGCTTGCAATGCAAGGCGCGCCAAGTAGGGAAAAGAACACAGGCAGCCTCTTCCTTTTCCTCATGCACCTGTACAGGTCCGGGGCAGAATGACGCCACGTGTACTGGGAGACTTGAGGAGCAGAGTGAAGGGGTGGCCCACAGTGCCTAAGTGAAATTAAAGATGTGGTTTACCATACGGGTTTGCAGAAAAGGCCCCCTCCCTTCCTCCACATATGCCTGTGGGAGCCTGCCTAAGGCCATGTCTACGCCGCACAATAGAGAGCCATGAGGGAAACCTCAAGCTAAGAGAACTAAACTAAATGCACACCAGGCCACACCAGGTTTTGTGGGCCTGGAGACACTACAGGTACAATAGTTTATGCTGTATCAAGAGCATTATTTATTGCCAGAAGATCTTCTCCAAAGAAATGACTAACACCTCATTTCTGCCATCACAAAGAAATGTCCATGCTAAATCTAGAACTGGAAGCAGGGGGCTAGGGAACATAGAATCATAGAATCATAGAATGTTTTGGGTTGGAAGGGACCCCTAGAGGTCATCTAGTCCAATCCCCCTGCAGGGAGCAGGGACACGGCTATCTAGATCAGGTTGCTCAGAGCCCCGTCCAACCTGGCCTTGAATGTTTCCAAGGATGAGGCCTCCACTACCTCTCTGGGCAACCTCTTTCACTGTTTCACCACCGTCTTTGTAAAAAATTTCTTCCTTATATCCAGTCTAAACCTACCCTCCTTTAGTTTAAAACCATTACCCCTTCTCCTGGCACAGCTGGCCCTACGAAAAAGATTGTCCCCATCTTTCCTATAGGCCCCCTTTAGGTATTGAAAGGCCGCAATCAGGTCTCCCCGCAGCCTTCTCTTCTCCAGGCTGAACAAGCCCAACTCTCTCAGCCTGTCCTCATAGGAGAGGTGCTCCAGCCCTCGGATCTTTTTTGTAGCCCTCCTCTCCACTCCAACAGTTCCATGTCCTTCTTGTGCTGATGCCTGATTTGTCTATGTTCAAACTCGCAAATTGGAAAGACAGGAAAGGTCAGATTCAGCAGTATCTCCTTGTGGCTATGCCGCTTCCAGGCCCAAGCTTCATGCAGCCAGCTCAGAAGTCTTTGCATGATATTCCCAAAAAACTTCAGGAAACTTAGAAAAGGATGGAGATACTTTTGTGTCTGTGCCACCACCAGTGCTATTACCTATAAAGTTGCTGAAACCTAAGGCAACCCCAAAACTAAACTCCATTAAAACAGGTGTTTGGTACTGGTTTAGGCACTTCAGAGTCTCTTGCCATGTGGCTTAGGCACTGTAGCATATCTGTGTGAGGTTGGCTAAAATTGTATGAGATATTTAGGAGACCTGGGGCCCTCTAGAGCAGTAACTTACACTGCTCTTACACTGAGGCCTACACTGGTTACCTGCAATGGCCTGTGTTAAAGCAACTGAATTCTTCGCCAGCTATCTAAAAGTTGGGTATACAGCGTCTAGTCAAGGGAGAGACACAGGGATGTCTGTGAAATGGGTCATCCTACTGAAAGGTTAGGTTTCTAAAATATATGAGAAAAAAAATGTTGAGGTACCTCTCTCTCTCCCTAGATAAAAAAGGGAGCCCACATTGCCCCCATGTACAAAAATTATATATAACTGAAGTGAGTGGAGATGAATCTTACAAAACTAATTTGTAAATCCCTGCTTTTCTTGATAAACCAGAATAGGAACCTCAACATTTCACTTTATTTCATTCCTGTTTTCTTTTTAATTCTCTTTCTTGAATGTAAAGATGTGACAAGATTTAAAAAAAAATAATTTAGAGGTAATTTCAGTTATCAGTTTAAAGTTATATGTAATAGTGAACTAGCATTCATTTCATTAGAAAACTCTTCCTTATGAGACAATTCTCTATTAGAAGAAAACTTTGTAAGAAAAGGAAAGCAAAATTATTTAATATGTAAAGAACGCCTTGACCGTTATTGTAAGTACTTTCCTCAGTGAACGTGAAACTTAAAGCCTGGATTCATTATGAACAGAAAAATAGGCCTCTGTGAAGAATAAACACAATTATTTGACAGAAAGAGCAGCCTGAACTTCCGCTTTATTTACTTAATTTTTTCTGCAACACTTCTGCACTGTTTGATAGACAGAAACGTTAACCCTACTGTGATCACAATTACTCAAATGACTGTTGTGTCTGAGATATAACACAATTCCTGTTCCACCCCACCAGAAGAGTTCCAATTCAGAGAACTTTCATATCAAGGTCTGAAAAACTGCAAAAAAAATTAACTAAGTGAAAGCTGAGGCTTATCTCTATAATAAAGCATACAAAGCCATCAGGGATATTCCAACAAGATACAAAGTCAGTAAAGAAGTGTGAACAGCAGGACATCCTTACTAATCTCAATGCCTGTAAGGAATGAGGGAAGATGAGGCTTATATTTGTCAACAGATTTTGTAATTGAAGAGTCAGTGAAAAGCCTCACTAGGCTGTTGGAGCAAGGCTGCTGTAAGACCAGTCATACCTCTCATTTGGAAAGGAATTCTGGAAAAAGGAAAAGGTTTCCCAGGTATGTAATCCACATTCACTTCAATTTTCTCTTTTGTGGAAAATACAGGGAAGACACAGAAAGGAGCACAAGGTCTTCTAGCTATTATGAACCAAGCTGCTAATAATTACTGCAATATGACCCCAACTGTCATATTCAATAGGAACGCAATGAAAGTCATTGCAGTCCCATCTACAAATCATATGCTTATGGATATTTGTATGTTTAGTTTGAAATGAATGCACCTTTTCCAAATTTTATTATTTCATTTACCACTATCCTCTTACTTCATAAAAACACCCTGTATCACAAATGAGGAACTGCCTTCCTTATCTGTTCTTAATTTCTTCTTTACAACATGTCATAAGTCTGCTTTTGCAAACAAATTAAAAAAAAAAAAAAGAAAGATGGGAAAGAGCATAAGAGAGTACACATAGTTCTTCCTCTTCCTTTTCTTTCATTTTATTGGGAACAGGGGAAATCATTCATTTCACAGAAAGAAATCACTTTATGTTAATACAGCTATACAAGCATAAAACTGGTATGAGCAAAAAGACAAGCAGGCCCTGTAAATCAAGCTAAGTAGATTATTTATTAACCCTATTTGGTTGGAACATTTCTCTTTCAGAGTTCAAAGCCTCCTTAACACTCCAGGCACCCAAGAAAAATGGGCTTGTCTGTGAGACGTCAACAGAAAATTAGTCTAAAAATGATGTCTGAGCAACAACAAAATGTCTAAATGGGAAGTTTGAACTTATGGTGTGTTTACCCAGATTTTATTTGACAATTTCTATGCTAGTGACTGGTAGCAAAATACCAGAATTAGAATGCAGATGTGGCAGTATTCCCTGCACAGCTCAGGGGGGAGACAAGCACTAACCAAAAGTATTGTCACTGGCACCAATGATGGATCTCTAGCTAATGTAACTCCCTAAACTAAATCACAGCTGAACATTTGGCTATACTACTCCTTGTGCAAAAATTATTGTTCCTTTTTTTAGTTTTTATTTTTGTGTGAGAACATTGTAAACATTGCAATGGACTGAGCAGTGACATGGACTGGAAGATTATTACTCTCAACACCCAATCTCAGGATAAGAGGGAATATAACTGGTCAGTGATGTTTCCCTGATTTTTGATATGCACCATGCACACACATTGTTTTATACTTCCCATATGCTTTACTGTAATGATGTTGTGTATAATTGTATTTATACTGTGATGTTCTTTTTCTAGAAAGAAAGAAAGAGAAGTCTGGGAAAATAAATCTTATACAGGAGCAGTAAAAGCAACACATGGAAATATCATCAGGCACTATGACTTACTTCATGGACCTCCCCTTTGAACATATAACCTCCTTATGGAAATAGGAAAAATGGAATACAGAAGAAAATTCTCTTCACTCATGGAACTGAACTTCCTGATATCATCTATCTTTATATCTTTAGGATCCACAAAGCAAATTACATCACCTAAGATCAGGCTTATGGAATGATATTTGTATATGGCCCATGGAAATACACTTGATACTGCTTGTGATAGGTATGAAATGCAATAGCTCATGAGTTTCTTCCCCTTCTTCTATCCCACACACTCTATTTACTCTATCACTGCCCTACTGTATCACATGTATTATACAATAGATTGAAAAAATTATTAGAAAATAAAGAAACAGGAACAAAGAGTGTGTCTACACAGGCTATGTTGGCTGACATTATGAAGCATTCTCCAGTGTAACCGAAATGGTGTAACCTTATTAACTTCTTTGGCTTCTAGAATTTTGAGAATGACAAGTCTGTAAGAGCTCCATAATCACTTTCATGCTTGTAAATTACAGCTGGTCCTAGGATATTTTTACCTATATCAAATATTGTAAACATTCAAAGCCAAACTCTTGGTATCTCCCTCCGCTACAAATTATGCCAGGAAACCACAAGTAGAGTTTTACAACTTTCATCTGTTAGTATGAAAATTAAACATGATGAATAAATTTGCAAGCTTTCGCTGCACTAACTCATGTCAACTCTGCCCATATTTATATTTTTTATCATCTAATGGAACTGTTAATTTCATCCAAAGTCTCTTGAAGGCCCCAATCAGAATTTAAAATGTCAGTGAGAACATTTCCTCTGACTATGGGTAAGAATCTACTTCCCCATACTACTTTTTTTGCTATTTCAGAAAGCTGGCAGTGGTTCCCCTTATAACCTTTTAACACGTCACTACTTTTTAACTATCATAGAAGAAAAAGAAGTCCCCAAAATAAATCATGTTGCATACAATTAAGCCATAGGGAGAAATTTCATTGAAGCTTAAGGGGTAGCAATGTTTTTCCTCGATACTTTAAAAACAATCATTGCCCAAACATCAACATGTGGACCACCTAACTTATAAAATCTCGCATTTTTCATCTTATTAAAAACTATTACAGAGGCTCTCTTTCCTCAGAATGTAATTGCCTAACACCTGGTTTTGACAGATCATGTTTAATATACAAGTATTTTTTTTCATATATAGCAGAGGAAAACTTGGAGATAAATACAATGTTCAACAAACTATGATATATAGAATATATTTATATTATAGAACAATATTATAATATATAGACAGGCCTTTATGCATATACCTTTAGGTGTATACATAGATGCTTTTATTGGCCTGAGTCTTTAAAACCAGAGTTGAGCTGGATGCAGGTTGACACCTCCTGTCAGGAAAATTATCATGACAAAGCAAGTCTCCCAAGACAGGACAAAGGAGAGAAGCTATATGGAGCAGAGGGAATACTTATTGGGAAATCATGATGTGGAAATGGACTCGAAGCACTCTTAGATGAATATATCTTATGAAGGGCTTCAGCATTCTGGCTTTATTTAAAAGCAAACTTTTTGCAGCGTAGTGAGGGGACAGACGGAGATGTGCTCCGCCAACAGCTGTTTTAAGTGTCTGCCCCTTCACCCCTAGCTGATTTGTCACCAGCCCCGTGCTCACCTCCGATCTGCTGGTGAAGCTCTTACATGAGTGCATCCTACCCTGATGCAGTCCAAACAGGTTGGGCTTGCAAATGTCTCATGTAGTGTAAGAAACCAAAAGACAACTGTAGCCAACTCTCTTTAGCATGAGCTACTGATATATAAGAAACTGAGCATGCCTGGAGGGATCGTTTCTGGGGTAGCCTTGTGGTTTCTAGCTGCCTGTGCTTCTCAAGCTTCCTGTGCTGGTTATTGTAACCAAGCCATTTTGTTTGATATTAACCCATCTACCATAATAACCACGTTTCAAAATTGTTTATACCTCTGATTTATACAACATTCTGCAACAGTGAGTAGCATCATTTAATCAGGGGGAAAAAAGTTTCCTTTTTTGCTTTGTTTTTGAGACTTCTTGCTCACTAAATCCTGGTTATTAGGGATTATAATCCAGCTCTTGAAACTGTTGGTGAATGGGAGGGAAGCAACCTCCTCGAGAAAGGTAGGACTGAAGGTGGTTGTCACCACAAACACAGAAGGATTTTGGAAGGTCTGTTTGTACTCTCACATTTGTTTGAATCCATCTTCAGGCACTTAATCATAGCAGAAAGAATCTGACAGCCTATCCATACTGAAAACCTGTACCAGCAAACTTTCACAAAATCACAGAATCGCAAGGATTTGAAGGGACCTCAGGAGATCATCTAGTCCAACCCCCCTGCTAAAGCAGGTTCTCCTAGAGCATGTTACACAGGACTTCGTCCAGGTGGGCTTTGAATATCTCCAGAGAAGGAGACTCCACAACCCCCCCAGGCAGCCTGTTCCAGTGCTCCGTCAACCTCAAAGGAAAGAAGTTTTTCCTCATATTCAACTGAAACCTCTTACGTTTCAGTTTGTAGCCATTGCCCCTTGTCCTGTCGCTGGGCACCACTGCAAAGAGTCTGGCTCCATCCTCATGACATCCACCCTTAAGGTATTTGTATGTGTTGATGAGATCCCCTCTCAGTCTTCTCTTCTTCAGGCTGAACAAGCCCAACTCTCTCAGCTTTTCCCCATAGGGGAGATGCTCCAGTCCCTTTATCATCCTAGTTGCCCTCCTCTGGACTCTTTCTAGGAGTTCCTCATCTTTCTTGAACTGGGGAGCCCAGAACTGGACACAGTACTCCAGGTGGGGTCTCACCATTTACTCCAATTTCCATTTTGGAAATTACTTTCATTTATAACAACTTCACAATTTGTCAGAGTTTGTACCTGAGTAAAATAAACTATACAGTAAAGAACATTATTGTTGGTATATCTATGCTACTATTATTCAACCAGGATAGCAACATTGCCTAGTGCTGTGGGTTTTAATGTGCCTAATTGACTCAGCTAAGCTGGCAGAAATTTATCATATAGACTAAGCTTTGCTTTCATTTCTTTCTTCTTTTGTTTTGCTTCATTTATCTCAAATTTTCTCTTAATTTACCTAAACCAAACTAAAATAAGCCTTATGTGCTCTGAAAAAAAAAGTATTTCTACTGGTTTAATTAACCTGTTTCAAAGACAAATGCTAAATTAAACAAGGATATGTCTCTGTAAAGTACGCAGCAGAACATCCAAAAAAATAATTGCAATAGAGATAACTTTGTAAAATGTGCCGTGAACATGATATAGAAGAACCACTGTAACACTGAGCTTTGAAGTAACATGGAGACTCGGTTTTATAGGAGACTGTTCTGATTATAAGTTGAGCACATGAAAGAAAACTAAAAGTTGTAGCCGTGCAGTGAGTCAGGTCTGGAGCGATGCTGACATTAGATGTCAGGACTGCAGGCCATATAGCCAGCATACTGCTCACGGAAAGGAACAAGGGAACAGGACATGCCAGGGGGAAGGGCTGATGCTTGACAAACAATATTCCTTTTCTTGCATATATATCAGCGGTACCTTTTTGAATGAGTTTTTGCTGAGTTTACAAAGATATACCCTGTCAGCCTTTAGCAAACATACCATTATCTATTTTAAAGACTCATCTCTGCTCCCACTGTAACAACTGTCTGTGTCACAGGCTGTTTCTGTAAGTTTGCATAGCATTTAGCCAAAATGGGGCTCTGATACTTCTTGGGGTCATTAATATAATACAAAAGAACATAATTAAATATTTATGTGACTCTTCCTTGCCATGTTTGATAAATTTTATTTTAGTTTTTAATGAGATCTTTAAGCTTAAGTTTATAGCTTTAGTAAGATCACTCCAACATCTTCCTGGAGGGTAACAGCCTTTTGACCTCTTGTGAAAGGCAGCTGGGGAGAAAACAGTATTTCACCCAGAGAGCTCTGACTATGAGTGTAGACCAGAGCAGTGTGTGAAGAACTGGTTGACTATAAGTATTGACAGAATTAGAGAAAAATTATATTTATGTATCTTAAGGGTCTTTCCTGTAGTACATATTATTACACCATGGGAAAACAAAGCTCTGCAGTACTGTAGAGCTTTCTAATGATAAGGAGCTGCTTCTTCCTTGTTCTTCAAGAACGGTTGCTCAGACCTCTTTCACAGACTGTTCCTTTCACGTCTGTTCAGTGAAAACACAGGGCTTTTCAGAATATCAGAGATTTGGGAAGTTTCTATGAACATTAGGGATTATGTTCCTGTAGTAAAATTGCCTACCCCTTTAACTAACAAAGCCCATTAAAACCAAATATGTCCACTTTTGCCTTGCAAAATAAAGTACTCCTGTGGTTGTTTCTTTACACTCTGAGTTAGGTGAGATCTTTCCATGAGTTAATGACTTACTTTTGCTGTTACAACAACTGAACTGCTTGCCCTTCGACTACCTTGAAGTATACAAATAGCTATTAGCTTGTGTTAGTCATTAGCAACTCACTGTTTTAGAACTTTTCTGCTGCACTGAAATAGATATATTGGGAAATTATTATGAGCTTTGAATTATTCTAATTTATGTCATTCTGCAGAAACTGGAGGTGACTTGTCATACCTCAGTCACCATGTATATTTGGTAACTCTTGTCTTTCACGACTTAATGAAAAAAGAAAAAGAAATCCAATTTGTATTTCCAAACACATGAAATCTGTGCTGTGTGCTTACAATATTAGGCATATATGCAGCATGCAAAATACCTGTACCATAATTTATTTATGACCTTCAGAAATGCTGATATAACAGCATATATTCAGCAATGAGCACAAAACTGCCCAACTTCTGTTGGACTCCTTTGACCCGAAAACTATAAAGGTAATAACTGTGTACACACTTGATAAGGACACAATTATATCATTTATACTAATATATGACTGTATCAGTATAAAAGTTCTTTCGACATGTACAGAGCACAAGCCACATCTGCGAAAAACTTACAAATAGGACTTCTGTCAGTGCACAGCTGCCGACGCTGTAGGGTTTATAGGGCTCATGTACTCTGCTGCTCCCTCTCCTTCCCTGTCCCCTTGTCCTCCATTCAAGAGGTACTAAGGCACACAGTGTGTCATATAGGTCACTACCTGAATGTTAAACACTTATTTTTAAGTACACTGTGGGCTCCCAGATTGGTTCTCAGACCTTATAAGAAATGCAAGGAAGGGGATTTCACTTCTCAGAGTTTCCTTTCTTGTACTTCTGAAGTTCTGAAGCACTTTTTCAATAGCCTTCTGACAGTTTGCAAGACCTCTGTTTGCTTCTACAGTCAGGAACATGGAACTGTCTGATTAATACAGTCCTTTTGTCCCTTTTAGAATTGAAGTGCATGTTTCTTTGATATTTGCAGAATATCAATGCCCATCATATTGGCCTGCAGTACTACAATGAAGATTAATAAACTAAAGAAAAATGCCCTGAAAATCAGCATATGCTATTGGCATTCACAAACCAGTTACACATAGGGAGTCCTGCTATCCGTGGTCCAGGAGATGAGGAAATGGGTGCATACCATGGTGCACACCTGAATAAAATACCGGCTACAGCAAATTTTGGTTTTTTATTCTTGAAAACCACTTTCCACAATTACTTAATTTATATACAGCTTTCAAATTATTTTCTTTTTAGTTTAGGCATGTAGAATTGAAAGAAATCTCTCCACTCACTGAATCCAACCTTCTGCACTTGCAAACCATTTCATATGATCCCTGTCATAAATTAATCAAATTCTGTAATTTCTCTGATTTCCAACCTCAGATGCATTATACTCACTGCATACCTTCTTCTTTTGTCTTTTTTTAGTCTAGTGATGATGATGAAATATTGGCCACATCATTCTTAAGTGTAGGGGGTGGTTGGTTTTGGTTTCTTTTTTTTTTCACTCCCTAAAGCTTATTTCACTTGTATTTCAAGAAATCAGTAGTCTTCCTATCTCAAGGTTAGTTTGGTCAAACTAAGCATTTCCTACTTTAGGGTAGACACAAAATCCCTTACTAATTCTGGTAGCTAGCTCTAATATGAATATTTCATTCCTCCGTATGTATAACAAAAGAGGCATACAACTCACTGGTGCCTTATATAATTCCTATCTCAAATGTAAATAATTATTTGCCTGCAGTTTTCAAAGGCAATTGCAGTTGTTTTTGCAGTCTCAGTTCTAAATCGACTGAGGGACAGTTTCTTCTTTGATTATGCTGCTGACTCCTAGCTCTGTACAAACCACCATCTCATTAAGATGCCTATAACCCTTGCACTCTTCCTTCTTTTTTTTATATTGTGGATGTTCCAGTGGCTACTATTTCACCATATACTAGCCTTATAATATACTTCCACTGACTATCATTCTGTTCAAGATTTGTATTGTCTTTCTCAGCTGTAAATATTTACCACTGTGTTTGTAATATATGCTTGCCAATTTGCTCCATTATAAAATATTTTATTTTTCTAGATCTAGTAAATGTATCACAACTTCATAATATTCTTTTATTGGACAGCAAAACAATGAGCAAGTGTATTAAAACTAATGCATTTTGACCTGTGTCTGCACTTGCAAAAACTTTGTTACTGAACCTGTTATGTACATCAAAAGGCATAGCAACAACTTCTGGCATTGATTGTATGCCATTATATTTACAGTCATAACACTTGTGCTTATCTGCAGCCATGCTCAATGTGGTAGGGATAGCAATGCCGGTGAGTCTGGCAGCTCATCAGGGGAAGCAAGGTGCTGTACTAATGTATACTGATACACTCATAGGATGAAAAGCATCTGAGTTTTACACAGTACTATTCTGAAACAGCCATTTGCATAACCTTCTGGTTCCTTTGCGGATGTAGTCTTTCATTTCCTCTGTCATCAGTTAAACAATCCCTCTTACCCCCTTTCTCATTGTCAGCAGCCTTTTCAGACTGGAAAATCTACGAAAACTTGTTCTCCTTTGCCTGTTCCTAATGATCACCTTTGGCAATGATGTGTATGTGAGGAACACTTGAAACCAATTATTTATTTATTTATTTAGTTAGTTAGTTAGTTAATTAGTTGGTTATTTTCAGAGCTTGTAAGAAAACAAAAGACGGTTCTGAATTGTCAAAACCTTTCTAACAGCCTGTTAAGGTTACTTCAAGCCTTAAATTAGCTTAAGTTAACCAAAAGTTAACTTTGTAGTCTAGTCTAGAGAAAAGCACTGGACTACTGTTAAAGCTTTCAGACATGAACAGGGACAGCTGGCCTGTTGGGCCACCTGTAGGATACCAGTAATAAGCATTGTTGAACTGATTGAAAGCAGTGGTAGTTATAGATGATAAACGTGCTCGGCTCAGTAGCCAAACTCAGAAGGGCAGGAGATAGAGGTGTTTTAACTACTAGCTTACATGCTACTCTTTACCATAGGCTGCTACTAGAAAATACACTTCCCAAGGGGAACAAACATCATCAGCCCTTCCTAAAAAAGTATCAGGAAACTATGAGGAACAGCTTCTATAAATTTTTATCAGTAATGTTTCCAAGGACAGACAAGATGCTTGCTGTAATAAGGGAAGAAAAAGAAACAAAAGAAATCTCATCAAGAAAGATTTGTTACCAAATCCTGATTCTAAAAGTTGAAGAAAAGTACAATAATCTGAGCAAATACCTATTTTTAGTTCTGCCTAAGCTTAGCAGGGCATGCTTTAGTTTAGACTGTGTTGATCAACCATGATAACTAGAGTACCATTTTTTATAATTTTTACAGCATGTGGAAAGAAATGTCTGCAGAAGGGGGAAGTATTTTTACAAATATCACTCCAGTCAATATAGCTAAAGAAATTAGATAAGCTTTTGGACTCTAGGGTCCTTTTATGATTTCTGAAGGTTTTCTGAGCCAGAAGCTTGTATGTTTTTGAAGCAATATCCATTGGTCTAACAAAAGATATTATCTTTTCATAAAATATATGCTTGGTGGTAACTTCAAAACAACATCGCTACTATCCTTCTGCTATAACATGTCTTTGAACGTACTCTTGAAAATCTATTAGCTTCATCAGTCTCTGTGGTTCACTGTAGAGTAATATTTTAAAGGCCTAGTTTTATGCTTAAACATTGGATTCAATATTTCTCCATTAATGTTTAGCATGAATTAATTTTTTCACTATGTTGCTGTTTTAAGTTAGTAGAAAAAATCAGTCTTATTGCCAAGAAAAGATGGAAACTAAATTATTCTAATATTGTCTTATTTTGCCTTCAGAAGATATTTTAAAAATATATCACCTTAATTAGAAATGAATGTTTGGACAGCATCTTGAAATGAAGTTGGAGAAGCAAGAATAAAGGATGTTTTGGATCCCCCTGGAAAAAAATAAACAAAACCCCAAAACAAAAACAACAAACCAAACCAAAATCAACAAAAAAACCCCCTAAATCCCTCCAAACAAAAAACAAACCAGAGTGCTGGGTTGATACAATTTCCTTTTTTGAGCTCCATGGCATGATTTTTCCAGTTTTTTAGTCAAGCCTGCTTTTGTAACAGATGTTTCCTGCTTGTCTATGTAATCTACATTCACATTTGCATCTTCCTCCTCAGCTAGCTGCTCTTTCATATTTCTCACTCTGGATCTAACCACATATCCATTTTGAAGGAAGGACAGGATTTACCATGAAATATGGCTTAGATATAAAAGGTAGTTAGTTGTCTGGGTTGGGTTTTTTTTTATTTTCACATGACTTCTGCAAGCAATTTTCAGAATCTCTTCAAACAATTTATAACACAGTTCCTTCCTCCCTACAATGTCCTGATAAGTGACCACAGTCCTACCATCAGTACTGTCTAAGAAGATCTAGAGCTTCTTTCCTTCCCTTGCTCAACAACTTTGTGCATTGGGAAACTAAATCTTTCTGCTCATCAAGGTCACGGGCTTGCAACTGTGAACAGACATAAGTTATACCCTTATCCAAATGTTACTATCTATGGCTTATAGAAATGTACAAAACAACACTTGTTGTTGCACTTTTTTGTTTGTTTTTTTTACTAGAGAGGATGAGGCATCTGTGCACAGGTTCTGACAGCCATCAGCCATGAAAGACATATTCAAAATCAGAATAGCTGCAGAGCTGGCCTGCTACTTGATCATGGAAAAGGGAAAACTTTGGAGGGTTTCAATAGACTAAAGCAACTTGGGTTGTTCAGTTTGGGAAAACTGCAGGTGCTACTGCTCTATATAAATACAGTGGGGTAAATTTTATGAGTGGAAAGAACTTTCTGAACTAAAAGATAATGTTACTACAAAAAGAAAAAGGATAGACGGGAAAAGAAATTCAAGATCCTGAGGGACTTGAGACAAAGTTCCTACCTTTCCATCAGAGATTCTTGAACAGCTTCCCAGTAGGTTTGGTTTTTTTTTTTGGTGCAGACTTCTTAGAGCTGTTAAAATAGAGCGTGATCTTCTTACAGAATTTGTAACACTTAGCTGTCTGAGGCATCAGGAAATTATATTCAATAATTCTGTCTGGCCTCGACTTTGTGTAAGCCCTGCTCAGCAGTAACTAAAACATCCCTGTGCTATCAACACCATTTTCACCACAAATCCAAAACATAGCCTCATGCTAGCTACTATGAAGAAAATTAACTCTATCCCAGCCAAACCCAGCACAAAAGGTCACTTAGTCCAACCTCTTGCTAAAAGCAGGTCTAGTTGGAGTGAGTTGCCAAGAACCTCGTTAAATAAAATTTTAAATATCTCCAAGGGTGGAGCAACATTCTCCAGTGTTTGACGTCCTCATGGCAAAAAAAATTTAGCTTTATATCTAATCAGCATTTGTCGCATTCTAACCTGTGTTTGTTGTTTCTTGTGCTATCATTTTTTTCTTTCTGTGAGCCTGTATGTCATGTGTCCCTGGCCATCTTGGTGGCCTTTCACTACACTCACTCCAGTATGTCCATTTTCATGTCTTGTTCTGGAAGCTCTCAAGCACAGCCCAGTGCTCTGGATGTGGTCTTACTGGTGTCACATGGTGCAGAATAGCTACTTCCCTGGACCTGCTGGCTACATTCCTGTTAATGCAGCCCAATATGCAGCTGGCCACTTTCTTTGCAAGAAGGGCATACTTCTTAACCAAGCCCAACTTTTTGTTTACCTTGCCACCAGCCAGCATGGATGAACAGAAAACTTCTGAATGAATTTAAAACAAACGGAAGTATAAAGGAAGAAGAAGCAAGGATGGTCTACCACAAAATTCTCTGGCTTACTTGATATGTTTAGATAAATTGTTAAATCAACTTTAACTTCTGTATTTCTTTAACCACAAATGAAGAATTTCAAGTTGGTTTGTTCCTCTAGTTCTTCAAAGTATTTTAGTGTTGGTTAGTAGTTGTAAAATGTGCCCTGTTCTGCACACTGATCATCCTCCATTTATTTCCATGTTTATTTTTGCTCGTACTTTCTTGCCACAAGTTCCTGAAATATTTGACGAGGAATGCCATGAGAACATCTGTGTTGATAGTATTGGGAAGAGGCAGCTATTCCCCTTTTCATATATGAACCACAAGTTCAGTACATTTCTAGAGAGATATGGAAAAATAAAATTAGCAGCTTAAAACATTTGGAGTCTTTTTTTTTTTTAAGTTTCAGTGACTTAAAATGGATAAATGAGTGAACAAATATTTTTTCCAGTTCCTTCAGTTTTAAGAACATTTTTAAGTGCATTTGAAAGCAAAGAACTGTTTCAAATTACTGAAATCAAGTATACTAAATTGCATTTTTATTTTTACTTCCCAAAATACTTCAAAATCACATGCTGGTTTTGGTCAGCCAGCATGTGCCCCTTTGGGTGGGGAAATAATTAAACAAAAATTACTAAACTATACATTTGGCAGGAATGCTACCAGAATCTCTGAGCTTCCCAGAAAACGAGAAACTTGCTCCAGGTATAAATCTGTTAAACAAAGATGTTGGGCATCAGGAGTGAGGACTGACTGGATCAAAATACATTCTTCCTCTTCCCTTGATCAGAGTTCCCAATAGAAAAGTTCTTAAGATATAGAAAGAATGTAAGGTATTACAAAACTTTTTTCAGTGTAGTTTAAAGATCATGTTTATCTGGGACTACGAAATTGTCGTAATATCAGCTTTGATAAATGTGAATTGTGATAGGATGTGTGGACATCCTTCTTCCTTGTCATCTGTAGGTACCTAAATATCTCTATGATTTTGGGAGAAATGATGTACTACATCCCTCTCTCAATGGATGCATAGGAGAAACCTTTACCATGTGGAAAACATCCCCATAACATCTGAAGGGAAATTATCACAGAAAATTCCACCCAGATCCACATATTTCCTCAGAATAAAGAGTGATTTGTCTCCATGTTTAAAAATTCAGCTTTCATGCATTTGTAAAATGAATGCGTGAATAGTATTTTGCTGTAGCTACATCGAAGTTTGTAAGTAGACCAAGATTATACTTCATTAGATCAAGTGCAGATGAAAAATCTAGGCAAGGTTTCAGACACAATTTATACTTCAAATTCAGAAAAAGGACCTGAATAAAAACTTATATAATCAAATCTTGTGGGTTTTTTTCTTCTGTTACCCTAAGTAGTCTTATACAAGATGTTATTTCTATTTACAAACCTTTCTGTGTTTTGTCTTTGAGCAAGACAACTTGTGTAACTACTTCAGAATGAAAATCTGATCTTAATCAGTTCATTCAGGGGGAAAATAATAATAATTTACATCATGTATTTCTGCTACAAAGTTAAATGCAATTTAAAGAAATTAATCTTAGTCATTTTGTCAATAAAATTTTCTTTGTGATCACCACTCTTCACTCTTCTCAGAAATTAAGCAGAAAAAAACCATCACATATTGATGCCCCAGTAGATAAAATAAATATTTACCTATTTCACCTTCTTATTCCAGGGTCTTTTATGATAACTGCCTATAAAACAATCTGTCATTTAAGAAAAAGAAAATAAATAATTGTATAGAAAGCTATATTTCAGTACCTTACAGTTTTCACTCCATATTGTTGTTCTTTATTTGTACATAGATATAATTTTGGTATTTCATATACATAACAGAACTTTGTATACAACTTTTATATGTTACAGAACTTTGTATAAAGTTGACTTGAAGTATGACTTGTGTCAGAGCTGTGTACAGAAATGTTCAGGGAGAATTTTTTGTGGTTTCATTCCATTTTCGGAAAGCCAGTATATAACGCTATGTCAGCAGCTGCAGATACAGCTATAACTATACTGAGGTTCTTGCTTATGTGATTATGTTAGCAGCAATGACAAAAATAACTGACATTTCTACTGGTAAAACTTTTATGTTTATTGCTTTACTCGCCCTTATTATATTTCATAATGTAAATAAATATTTTAAAATATTTTTAAAATACTTAAATCTGGTTAAGGGCGGCTCTGCTCTTGTCCCCTGTGTATTTACATTATTTGATGGAGCAGGGTTAGGGTGCACAGTGCCTTAATAGCGTTGAATCCAAAAGTTCTGGGGCAGTCACAACTCTTTCAGATGAGCAGGGTTCCTTTCTATCTGCAATGTACATGACTAGTGAACAGAAAATTAAGGACAAAATAGGTATAGTATTTTGGAGAAAGCATGGAGAGAACCAACAATCTGCAGCTTATTAGTATTCTCTTCAGGCAACCAAAGGTCAGCTGAACCCTGAGCATAACCAGGCACACATCATAACCTGGGCTGTGGGATTCAGATCTTTCCCAAAATGAACAAAAATTTTCATTGTTCTCTTGAAGAAGTTCTGCAAATGGGGCCCAAAGTACACTCACTAAATCCAGTTCCTAAATATCATGGTGGGAAGTGAAGCTGAGGCAATCCTCTATGTGTCCCACAGGAATTACCTCAGAAACCATGGTGTCCCCTCTCAGGTGGGCATTTCCTCTATGACATAAGGGAAGTCACAGCTTTCCCTTCTAGCAAACACCACCATCTCTAGAAATTGTCCACAAGGAAAACGTCCTCTTTCTCTGACAATTAGTATCACATCACTAAAATAATTGGAACTACACTGATCTTCAGCAGTTAAAAGTTTTGCTACATGTGCCTGATATAAAATAGTGCATATATATGCGCAGCTCTCTTACTGACTTCTGAAGTGCATACTTTCTCATTTTGCATTCACACAGGCAAAGATAATTTTGTTAATTGCTTCCATTTTAATCAGGCTGGCTCACTGAGGAGTACCAAGGGATGGGTTTCTTTTCACAGGAGAAAGCCCAGCAATGACATTTCTGCTGAATTCAAAGACATGTGAATGTAGAAGCTGTGGTGCTGTTCAACAGCTGTAAACATTTAATGCCAGTCCAGTCAGTGGACTTCTGCTAGCATGAAACTGATGTTGCACAAAGGAGAATGAGACAAAGCTCCTGATGTATAAATGATAAATCTGTACGATGAATACTAGAGAGATGAAAAAAAACAGATAAGGGTCTGTTGCCTTGACCCTGCAACTTCAGCTGCAAAAGGGAGTTGTGTTTGGTCACAGCTGCTTCAGGTGTGAGGGTCCTGCGTAAACGGACCCTTCACCAGTACTCACAGAGCTAAAAACCACTCATCTGACATGCTAGTATTCACATGACTGAATGACTAAATCTGGGTCAGTCAGCTGGGATAACAGAAATAATGAAACCATTGCACAATTTCTGTCCTCTGTTTTGGAAATAAAAGACTT
Organism: Egretta garzetta; assembly: GCF_000687185.1. Lineage (NCBI taxonomy): Eukaryota > Metazoa > Chordata > Aves > Pelecaniformes > Ardeidae > Egretta > Egretta garzetta. Next base: position 5,840,653 of record NW_009259596.1, read on the forward strand.
GGTTTCACCTCTGTCTGCCCCAAGAGGCAAGCGGCTTTCTTTGCTAGCGTATGTCTATTTTCATGCTAACCGGGTACTCAAACAACTCCCTTAATAACATTCAAAGAATTTAAGTTGCTGATAAACAAGTTCCCTAATGCCATATTTTTTTATCATAGCTCCTGACAAAGTCCTTTATGTGATGGAGGTAAACACTTAACAGTGATTCTCTGGAATATCAGGATACCTCCATGTTTTTAAAAAGTTACACAAATAACTAACTTACATTTCTTCAGGGAGTTCTTAATTTCCCTATACAGGACGTAGTATAGAGTTCAGGATTTTTTTGTTGGCCAGGACTGTAGCATCTTAACCCTTTGTAATACTTAAAAAGCAGTCTTGTTCTTTGGTTGTTTTTTTTTTTTTCTATCGATCTTCAGTTCTCTTTCTAGACATTTTTATGGTTATTATATTTTCTGCGCTTTACTATTTCATCACCTGAGTGCTTGTTCAACGTGGAAAGTGATCATCACATTAGGTAGTGTTTTGCATTTTTAATTAAGGAGAAAAATGGAAGACAACTGGACTTTAATAAAACACGGCTTATTTTTATCTTGTTCATACTGTTACAGTGATCATTAAGAATATGGATATTGAGACTAAAAAAATCTATTTCCTTTGCTGTGACATCAAATGTTACCATTTTTAATCTTAATTTTTTGCACCTTTTTTTCATTTTTTTGTGTTAAATTGTGTACATTTGATAGCGTTAAATTATGTACATTTGATCATGTCATAGAATGACATGATCAAAGACTGATACTAAATTGAACACAGACTGTGAAGGAGTCATGCAGGTTACTGAGTTCAGAGCACTATCATACAGCAGTATGTTAACCTAGCTAGATTTAAACTGTGGGACTCAGGAGCACTTCTGACATCCGAGGTCAAAGTCAGCTTTTTCCTGGCCTCACAATGGAGCAAGACTTTGGGAATCCACCTTTCTTCATACTCTCAAGAATGTGTTGGTCTCTAGGGGAAGAGACCTGGCTATAGGAGAGAGAAGGAAACCAGGACATGCATTTTCTCTACTCTGGATCAGGGGAGGTCCCAGATGCTGGATTTCTTATGAAAAAACACATGCCTACAGTTTAGATTTGGTTAATTTGTCTACCACAAGTACATCTGCAAGCCTTATAACTAAAAACCCACACTAGAATTCATCAAGAAAAAGCAAGGACTGCTACTCATTTATATTGTGATTTGAAAATAAAATCGGTGGGTGGCATATGAAAATTTTTTGCATCTTTTTGCTTTGCAGGTTGGTCTACATAGGGAAGAGTGAAGAAAGGATTAAGCAAACTATTGCCTTTCTATTAGAATCACTCAGTGTAACATAAATACAGTTTTCTCATATGATACAACAAAAGTTCAGGGGTATGCGGGATCTCTTCCTTCTCTCTCCCAGTATGACAGATGCCATAAACTGATTGTCACCCAAGTGTTATCAAACACCAGTTATTTTGTCTTTCTTTGACTTGTTATCTTTAGATAGAACTTGGCCTTGTTTCTATAATTTTTGGGGGGATGAAAGAGTGGAAACCTGTAGAGAATAAAATGTATCAATATTTCCAAGGGACTATAAATAGAAAATCCTTTAGATATATCTTCAAGCTGTGGAGTTCATTTTCTACTGTGAAATCTCACTGGTTTTGGAAAATACCTTTGCTATTTCAAGAGAATAAATATATTAGCTGCTTGTGACATTGTAGCACTCAAAATTGTTTAAATGGAAGAATATAGGATCATTTTCATCATGCAGACACTTGTAATTTTCCTGAAGAGTTAGTAACTTGCCATTTTGTACAATAATAAGGAAAAGTGAAGAAAGAACAGGATGGGCTAGCCCTGTTCAATTTCCAAAGGCACACAGAAACAGAAAATGTAGATCAACTTATTACCATTTTATATACATAGCTGTCATGTTATGTCACTACACTTCAGAGTAATAAATCACCAAAGCATATTATGTCAGAACTTGAAAACTATAATACATTGCTGTTGATACACTAGACCCTTAAGGCAATATCACAATATGCACTTTCTAGCACAGATATTTGCTCTGCAATAAAACAGGAACAGAAAAAGCTCACAAGGCCTCGTGCTCTTTGGCTTCCTGGAGTTTGGCAGGCTGTTCATCCACCTGACACAAATAATCCCAACAGTTAGACGATATAACAACATAAACATATGAACTTTTTCTGAGAACCACTTTATCATATGTTACATAAAACTATTTGAGGGCTGGGGAATGGTCGGACTGAAAGTTCAGTTCATGATTATTTACAATACAGAATACGTTAGTCTAAACGGATTCTATGAACAGCTTTGCCATCTGTTGTTTAAAAAAGCAGAAAGAAGGAAGAGAAAAATGAGCTCCATTTGCTTCAGACAGCTATGGGGTGGTCAGGCTACGATACTTGGCACAGAAGATGTTTAGAATTGAAAGAAGTTTACATCTGGGCTCTGCTCACAGCTTATGTAACTCATCTGTAGCTGCCTTTGTCATCCTTAGCACTAAAATACATTTCTGCAGCCCTCTTATGGGCTTACTGTGGCTAATCCTGGCTACCAAGAGAGGAGCCAAGGCCATCCTGGACCCTCCGTGGCTGTGACAGGCAGTCTGGGGCAGGAGTTTCTGTAAACAAGGCTTCCCTTGCAGACACAGTCTGCCAGAGCTAACCCACCTGCCAAGAACACAGTCATTTCTCCCAGCAAAACCAACATAGAATCATAGAATCATAGAATCACTTTGGTTGGAAAAGACCTTTGAGATCATTGAGTCCAACCTTTAACCTAACCCTGACATCCCACCACTAAACCATGTCCCTAAGCACCTCATCTATCCTTCTTTTAAATATCTCCAGTGACGAGGACTCTAACACCTCTCTGGGCAGCCCATTCCAGAGCCTGACAACCCTTTCAGTGAAGAATTTTTTCCTAATGTCTAGCCTAAACTTGCCCTGGCGCAGCTTCAAACCATTCCCCCTCGTCCTATCATCTGTTACCAGGGAGAAGAGACTGATCCCCACCTCCCTACAGCCTCCTTTCAGGCAGTTGTAGAGGGCGATAAGGTCTCCCCTCAGCCTCCTCTTCTCCAGACTAAATAACCCCAGTTCCCTCAGCCGCTCCTCATATGACTTGTGTTCCAGACCCCTCACCACCTTGGTTGCTCTCCTCTGGACGTCTTCCAGCAATGCAACATCTTTCTTGTAGTGAGGGGCCCAAAACTGAACACAGTATTCAAGGTGCGGCCTCACCAGCAACAAGTACAGGGGCATCCTGGCTTGTATCAGAAATAGCATAGCCAGCAGAACTAGGAAAGTGATCGTCCTCCTGTGATTGGCACTGGTGAGGCTGCACCTCGAATGCTGTGTTCAGTTTTGGGCCCCTCACTACCAGAAGGACACTGAGGCACTGGAGTATGTCCAGAGAAGGGCAACAAAGCTGGTGAGGGGTCTGGAGCACAAGTCTTACAAGGAGCGGCTGAGGGCACTGGCGGTGTTCAGGCTGGGTGAAGG
>NW_009259596.1:5844800-5854159 GCF_000687185.1 Egretta garzetta
AAAGACTGCTTCCTCCTGGATTATGGGGGGTTTATTCCACTCATTGTCCCCATCTTCCAGCCCGAGAGGCTGGGTACCCTGGGGATAACTCGCTGGGTCATTAAAGACCGAGGCAAAGAAGGCATTGAGTATCTCAGCCTTTTCCTCGTCTTTAGTGGCAATGTTCCCCCTTGCATCTACTAGAGGATGGAGGTTGTCTCTTATTATCCCTTACAGCAGTGGCCAGGTTAAATTCCAGCTGGGCTTTTGCCTTTCTAATTTCCTCTCTGCATAACATCAGGGAGTAGGACTTCTGCATGCTGGGTAGTAACCAAGTTCTCGAGTCAAAGTTTCCTTTTTGCCTCACAGAGCTACAAACTGGTATGTGTTTGGATTTTCAACAGAAACAATTTTGGGGACCAATGCACTAAGAAAAGGTGAGCTGTAGTCGCTGCTGTTATCAGAAGTGCTTATCTTGGTTGCATCTGCCGATGCGGGACCCAGCTGACACCACAGCTGGGGGGGTTTCATCAGTGGCAGAGCCCTCCAAAGAAACAAATATCAAGGCGATTTGGCCTTATCAGTGCCCATAAGTCATCATTTGCATTTGTAGTGGAAGAAAACCCAGGACTGAAAGACATAGTACAACCAAGATGGATATTTTAGACTCGTGAAATAGCTTGCCGTGGACTCCTATCTGAAGAGAGAAGTTGTGAAATCCTCATGTGAAAGGCCTTTTACAACTACAGTTTTTCATGGACTTTTCAAAGACATTTGTGTTGGTGAGGCATAACCTACACTTGAGGAAAGCCAATGCTGCATGTCTTTCCCTGTAACTTATTATTATGCTATCAAGAGAATATGGTGAGGATTCAATATCTTATATAAATTCACTAGAATACACAATACACAAACCTTCCTGCAAAGTTAATAAAAAGCTCTCTGGCTACCTTTAAATTTACCTGGCTTTGGAATAACTTAGAATTGTAAAAAAATTGTACATTCAGTGAAATAAAATGTGGTTCCTGGAGTCTTTGCTTACATAAATCATCACACTCTTCCTTACAATTTTCCTCGGGTGATAGGTACAACAAAGGCAATAGTCTTCATTTATCAAATAATTCAGGTGTAAGGTAATAAAAGTTGCTACTGCAAGTTTAAACTTTTCCTCATATTATTTTACAGACTTAAGAAATCAAGATACTGATAAAAAATAGCAAATTAATTGAACCCTTGACCAAATATTTAATTGTTGCCATATAGAAGATTTTACAGCTGAAAATTAAGTTTAGTAACTTCTTACCATGAACCTCTTCCCTCTCCCCGCCAAGCCCCCCTCCTTTTATTCACCTACTTACCTGCTTGGCTGTGGTCTAGACTGAAAATAAAATCAAATTACACATGGAGATACAGGCCAACATTTCTAGTTCAATTTTTGCAGAAGAATTCTTATGCTTAATTCAGATAAGATTTGGCAATGAGTCACACATTTTTAATATGCAGGCTGAACCCATAAATTAAACCAGGCTTGTATTTTTTTTGTTATGTTGCTATAACGATTATTGTACAATTATTGACTTAAAACATTCTCATCTCACATTCAGCATTGCTTGAACCTGGAATAAAAAATATGTCTCAAACCCAGCTGGGCTGGGGAGTTTCTCATTGTACCTGTATGCTGGATAAGATCTGTAACTATGTAAGGTGTTCCACACATTTTAAAGGCTTTCCTACTTGTTTTAAATATTCCATTTTCTTCTCCTCATAGATCATTTCTAGACCATTTCAGCCTTTTTTACCACATTTTGACAGTTCAAGTAGGACTTGAGGGATGTCTTAGCCTCAGATGGGAAACCTTTGCTGAAAAATCTGTTGAATAGTTAGGAGATACACAGCACTTTGTATTTCAGCTGGTGTAAAAAGGCATTACTCCTTTACTGTCACTTCAGATATCTCATGTTAAGAGTGAACTGAAATATTTCCCCTAACTTCAAGAAATTTAATCTAGTGCGGCTTTGTATTAAAACATGCTGTTCTTTTGAATTTGTTATACATGCCTCTAACAAAAAGAGAAAAATTTAAACATCTGGCATTTTCTCCCTATTTTCCCGCATCTTGTCTAGGAAAATGAATTCCTCAAATCATTGTGTAACCTATGTAACATCTATTACACATAATCATTACCCACTACAATGCTTTGACTGCAACACATGTCTTACAGTTTGGATGAGGGGTCAGCCAATTACACACATGATGTGAGTAGGTGTGCCAGCTCTGAACCTGACCTGAGGTCTCCAACATATGTTTTATGTTTCCTAGTCAGATTGGGGATTGTCTTGTTGGATGCTTTATTTTTTGCTTTCCAACTGGGGCAGTCACAGGGTAAGAGAGGAGATGCCTTAGAATATTATTATCCTCTATCTGTCACTATCTAGAAACTGATTGTTTTTAAAATGCATCTTTTTCAGATTTTCATCAATCTTAGAATCCATACATGTGACAGGATGTTCACATTCTTCTTCTGGAATTTTTTCTATTGCCTGGTATTTGTTTGAGCATGACAATTATTTTTATATCCAAAGCCTTTTTTTTTTCTATATGTCCACTTAATGCCTAAATCTTTATTCTGTTATCACACGTGCTTATACAGCTCATACAGCTCTACTTCTTTTAATGCTTACTAAGAGAAATGTAACGTAGTGCTTTTTAGATGTTAGTTTGCCTCAGAGTTTTCCTAGCTTTTTGTGGAATTTGCAGTCAATTTGCAATGTTTTTCTGACAACAGCTCCATCACTGAATGAATTAATGAAATAATTCAGGAGTAGTGGTCCAGGTAAGGGAAGATGGTGTTGTCCTGTGATATGAAACCTGTGCTTCTACAATGCTCCTATGTTTTGCAGCATCATAAAATAAGGAGAAAAAGTTACTTAGAAAGGTCATCTAGTCCATCTGCCTGCCCCAAGGCTTGATCTGCTTATATCTATGGCAATGCTGGCAGACGTTTATCTAACCTTTTCATAAAGGCATCCTTTGACATCCACAATAAATGGTTCTTTATTTCTCCAGTGCAAGCGTATGTTCATTTTCACGCATGGCATGCACAAAGGGGTGCTTGGTGAAACTTCAGACCTCTGTATCCCTCATATATTAAATAGCTAATTTTTACAAACTCTTTTATATGAAAGCAACAGCACTTTCAAAAGCACAGTTCTAACAGATGGACATTTTTCCTGTGTGAAGAAAGCAGTGGTTAAGAGCTATACATTAGTGAAAGAATTAAGAAAACAACTCCCCTAAAGCAAGTAAAGGTGGAAAGCAACCAGGAGTTCAAAACTGGCATACAAGACTCCTTTTTCATTAGACTACTAGCTAACTAGTGACTGCTGTGCTGACCAGATAGAATGGGCTGGATTCTCATGTGGATTATGTTGTGTTGGTCAATACAGTTAAGACTATTCACATAGCCAGCTTAGCATTTAGCTCCATATATAAGAAGAAAAATGAGCTTGATATGTCTGGCAGATCTCATTTTGAAATGTTTTTCTTTGAAATTCAACATATTCATTTATAAAGATGAGCAGTATACATAACAGGAGTAAGTAAGTACTGCATTCTTTACATTATCTTTTTGGAAACAATTTCATGTCATGAATGACTGATAGGGAAATATCAGACAAACTCAGCAGAGGAAAAGCACCAATAAAAGCAATTATTCCTGTCAGAGCCAGTGGGATTGTTTCCAGTTATTCATAGTTTAGTTTCAATCAGTGCACATCTAATTTAGAATCAGACCTTTCCATCCTATGCTGTGCTTCTGGACTCTCTGATTCTCTCTATCAGTTGTGATCGTAACAGTGTCAAGAAATGGAAGATCATGCCTTACTTAAAACAGACTTTTAGTTCTGATTTGTGTTTGCTTACCACTCTGCAAAAGTGACCACTCAGAAATCTCTTGAGGGAAATGCAATGCAGTTATAGCTCAGACGCTTATCTCGCATTAAGCCAAGAGACTTAAATCAAAAATCTTTAATGGAAGAGAAAGGAAATCTTTGCCATTCAAAGCTGCACACTGTTACTTTTGCTTTGACACTCTGTGACTGCTCCATGACTTTTTCATTTATGATGCCAATGATGACATCTGTTAGTAAAATACCATGTATGACAAGAGCTTAATACTTTATGGAAAATACATTTACAAGCCCATCTAAAAAAAATTACTTTTTATTCCTGTATATCACAAAACCAGTCGATCAAAGCCTACAGCAAGTTCCTGGTAATTTGGAAATATACTTAGCCAGAATATAATTGTGGGTAATGCAAAGCTGGGTGGCTGTGGCTGGCCTAAAATTTCACTGGCTTCCTGTCTTTTTTGCTTGTTATCTCCAGTGAGCTGCTGCTGTCACTCTCAATTCACTTTCTACTCAGTTATTTGTTATCTGACGGATCTGTCTACACATTTTCCCAATATGACATTTTTCCCCTCCTGAACCAGAGCTGTTATCACAAAGCCTACACTATGAGAGAAAGCCTACGCTGAACTTAAAAATGTAAAGAAAGAAAGAATAAGATTTATACAATTCTACAACAATGCTCCTGCTCAAGTACTCTGGCTGCCTGAGGAAAACAGCCTTTTTTCTTGTATTTTTCCATGTAAATAAAAGAAGCAGTGATAAGGTATGAAAGCATGTATTTACAGGCTCCAGGCCTTACGTCTCAGTCCTTGCATCTGTGGGAAAGCCCAAGAATAACAGGAGTACTCCACTGTGTTCAGAATAATATGGTACATAGATGAGGAATTGTTAAGCGCATATTTGGCATATTTGTCTGTATAAGCCAGTCTGCAAAGTGTTCCTGAATCAGAGGATGTGGTGTGTCCTGTCTGCAGCGCTGGCTTTTCACAGGATTACACACTGCCAAGGGGACATGCACGTTTCAAAATATTAATTGTATGTGTATATACACATGCATGTGGACATGCTGTTTCAATTACATTATCTCCACCTGACCTGACATAACAGGTCTCTCTGTAATATGTGTCTGTAGACATTTAGGGACAAAATGGGAGGACTAGAGTCAGACTGCCTTGTTCCTTCCCCAGGGGAGCAAAGGAAAAGCTATTGCACCATTTTATACCCTCTGGCTACACATAGGATATGTTTAAGTGCTTTGCTAAATTGCCTTTAACAGTTGGGCTAACTGAATGAGTATACAGTGCCAAGTGAGCGACAAAAAGCTATCCTCGGTGACTATTCTTACAATACGCAAGGGTCTTAACTCTATAATTTAAACCCAAGGCTAAGAAAATTTCAGAACTAGGGTGACCTTTTAGTGCTCTTAGAAACCATACAGGTTTTGTTATAAAAGGAACTTCCCAGAAGAACACCAGAACAAAAAAAGTGTGTTATCATCAGAGGTGTCCCTGCCTTCTCACACCCTGCTTTGGTGTAGGACAAGGGCTGGTCACCAAGGCCAGCTTTGGTGAAGGACCCCAACTCTGTAGGCTCCTTTTATTGCCAGGGGAGACTTCCCAAACAGGCAACCCTGAGAACCCCAGCTGGGTTCCTGTCCTATCTGAAATTTCCTCCAGAAGTCTTGCTCTCACTTCTAGAGAGACACTACAGAGAGAACCAAAGGAAACCATGCTTCTTCTGATAACGCTGGTCTCTGTTAATTCTCCACATAAGCATAAAGTGTCTTGAATGCTCTTGAGCTATGTGTCATTGGTTTCAGGTGTGTTAGAGAAACAGTTGATTGATCATATGAGTCTAAACCTGGGCAGCAGACAACAGCAGAGAGAGAAAATAGGGAATAGGTAGGGATATAATACTGTTTTCCCAGAATCTGTCACCTGAGCTTCAAGTGATTTGTGGCTCAGGGAAACACAAAATGACTAACAGTTTATACTTCTGTAAAGATCGGTCCTGGAAAATATTGTGATGAGATCCCACTCTCTTATCTGACAGCTTCCCTGTTAACAGCCTAAAGTTCACCTTTGGGGATGTGCCTGCCCATATGCTCCAGCAGGATGGAAAGAGACAACTTGAATTACGATGGATGGAAGCTCAGTGAATCACCTGCTTCGGATGAAGTGATAAAAAGGTATTATCAAAGTGAAGAATTCAGATCATATTTTGGCTGTTATGAGAGAAGCTCAGCCTCCAAATTTAGCCATGACCTGCAGTAATCAGTGTGCTATGTTGAGAGCATCTCTAAAGGGAAAGTAACCTATCCCTGCTAAAATGCAAAGGAAAGTTCTCTCCCCACTCCTGGACTGAGTGGGATGGCAGTCAGGAAAGTCCTTACATTGCTTCTGGAATGAGGAACTGACAATCCATCGCCACTTACACACAGCTGTGGCAAAGCCCCCCTAGCACTAGTCTCATCAATTTTTGCTGTTGCCCAAGCCAGCTGGAAATTTTCTGCCTGAAAGTTGATTTTAGCATTTTTTAAAAACAAAAAAGGAACAAAAAATAAAAAAAAAAATCTGGTATCTCTTCAAATAAAAGACAGATGTTTTATATTACAGGAAAGTGGTAGCTTTACTACCTCAAAAGAATTCTAGTTTACTTTTTTTAAAACACCACATACATTTATCAGTGAGAAACAGACGCTACAACCAACAACCACTCTTCTTACAGTTTGCTCTGTAGGTGAGATACAGTCCATATAGTGCCTTTTCCAACATACATCAAACACATAAGCACAGTCTCAAAGTATCCTGGAAGGTGACTGTAGCTAACACCACCAAACAAATGGAAAAAGAGATCATTTTTCAAGCAGAAAGAATAAAGAAGGCGCTATAAAAACTAAGGCATTATTTTTTAAACTAAAGCAGGCAAACAAAGTAGAGAAAGAGCATGGTGTGAAATTATCTGACAAATAAATGTATATAGCTGGAGACTAATAAATCGTGAAATCAGGGTGTGCCATTTTCTTTCCATTGCTTAATACAAAAGAGTTGATGTTGATAGTATTACAGAATATTACAGTGTGACCAGAACTAACATTTCTGAGCTTTAATGTACTATTCAATTTCACTTTTGTAATCTCTGTAATGACTTTAGGTGCCATTCATGCTGTTAACCCACACACAAACCAACCACAATATTTTTTCAAATGATGGTCGACAGACTGTCTTTGTTTTGCAGCGTTTAAGCAAGCAAGAAAAACTCATAGCTTTCCAGGATTTTTCCACAACTGTCTATTCATTTGTTTGCCATTTTCACTTGCCATCAACAACATCATTGTTTAGTGGTGTAGACTGGGGATAGGGTGGTAGATAATTCCTGAAACAGCATTTTCATTACACGATGCAAGCACACACACAAATCTCTGATCCCATACAGCTAAAGGTTTAATGTTCAACAATCATCTAATTCTAGTTTTAGTCACTCAATAAAACATAATCCTTTTCTTTTTTCCCACTGTATTTACTACAGTCAAAAAGAGATGAGATAAAGCATCCTTGTAGAAAAGTTGTTGCTGAATTTGTACTGGTTTACATATGAGAAAAATGTAGTAGTAACAGAGAATTACTTTCAAAATAATGGTTACATGATAGGAAGGAGAAATCCACAATATACATAATGACATCAAAAACCAAAAGTGAATTTAATTTATTATACATACATTTCCCATATGAAAATCAGACTTTTTCATGGTACTTTAAGCCAGATTCTGAGAAGCATTTAAGAAAGGACTGGTCTCAGTTGAATAGCTAGGATTATTTTCATACAGTGAGTCACACTTGCACGATATATTTTTTTATATACATATATATCTGTGTATAAATAATTTTGGACAGGCTTCATTACCTTCCAACTGGACACCCAAATTACTTCCAATAAAACATTATACTAGACCACTATATGGGTGGCAAACTCCACCTTTATTACAAAAAGACACTTTAGACTGCTTTAAAGCATTAGCATTTTTATTGTGACTGCTTGCTCTAGCCTTTCATCTATAAAAACAATTTCCCTAGACACCATCAGACCCATTTCCAAAAGTGTCATCAAATACAGTGGAAACCTATTAAAAAAATTGAATTTTAATTTATTGAATAGTAAAATTTTGCAGTTCTAAAATCTGGTATAGCTGGGATATTCCAAGGAGAGAGGTGAATATAAAATCCCACTGGGAACCTGGAAAGCTCTTCTTTCCCAGAAAGGGAATCTGTACTGGCAGAGTATAGAGATGGGACATGTTTTTCCCTTGTATTTCTCAAGGACAGCATATCATTAATACGTGGTTTGGGTCTGTTGCAATTTAAGGGAGTAAGGGGAAGACAATTTTTGTGAACATATTTAAAAATATATATGTCCAGTTAGGAATTTGGGAAGTTATTTACAACCACATAAAAGATTAAGAAAGGAAGAGTGCAGATGCAGTAAGTGGTGGGTAGAATAACAAGAAAAGTATATCTAGCACAGTACCAAAATTTATAATATTTATATCATCAGTAGAAAATCATATAAAAGTGTTACTACAGGTGTTTCTGTTGCTAGTCTGATTTTTATCAAATCAGAAATATCTAGATTTTATATATAAATCCACATTCCAATTTGTTGGGTTTTTGTTAATGTTATGAAGCATAGACATTAATATGTTAATTAAAAAATAAGTTGAAAAGTCCAGTGTAGAAGAATTCAGAGATAACAAAACATTATTTTCTGCATCTCTGTTTTTCCCGTTTAGCACATCATGAGTGCAATGGATAGGACATTTAAACTAATGTCAATTAAAAAATAAGTTGAAAAGTCCAGTGTAGAAGAATTCAGAGATAACAAAACATTATTTTCTGCATCTCTGTTTTTCCCGTTTCGCACATCATGAGTGCAATGGATAGGACATTTAAACTAAAGGACTTGGGGGGTGGGGTGCACGGTCAGGTCACTCAGGCAGTCGCATCTGATAGGGGAACAAGTGTGTCCATTCAGAGCAGCAATAGATGTGCTGTAGCTGCCTCCCAACCTAAGAACCAAAAGACCAACTGCCCTAAAGGTGGGCTTGGCTGTGGCAGATCCTCTTTCATCCCTCCAGAGAAACCTACGTGCTCAATTGCCTCACTGAGATGCCTTTACACCAATGCACGCAGCATGGGGAACAAGCAGGAAGACCTAGAGTTCTGTATGTGGTTGCGGGGCCATGATCTCATCGCGATTACAGAGACATGGTGGGACAACACACATGAATGGAAAGTTGCCATTGATGGCTATGTGCTTTTCAGGAAAGAGAGGCCTATGAGGCGAGGCGGTGGAGTTGCTCTTTATGTAAAGGAGCAACTGGAATGTATAGAACTCTACCCAGGAGCGGATGAAGAACAAGTTGAAAGCTTGTGGGTAAAAATTAAGGGGCAGGCCAGCATGGGTGACATTGTG
>NW_009259596.1:5855602-5860008 GCF_000687185.1 Egretta garzetta
AAGCTGACCATGAGCCAGCAATGTGCCCTTGTTGCCAAGAAGGCCAATGGTATCCTGGGGTGCATTAAGAGGAGTGTGGCCAGCAGGTCGAGGGAGGTTCTCCTCCCCCTCTACTCTGCCCTGGTGAGACCCCACCTGGAGTACTGTGTCCAGTTCTGGGCTCCCCAGTTCAAGAAAGATGAGGAACTCCTAGAAAGAGTTCAGAGGAGGGCAACTAGGATGATAAAGGGACTGGACCATCTCCCCTACGAGGAAAGGCTGAGAGAGTTGGGCTTGTTCAGCCTGAAGAAGAGAAGACTGAGAGGGGACCTCATCAACATATACAAATATCTTAAGGGTGGAAGTCACGAGGATGGAGCCAGACTCTTTGCAGTGGTGTCCAGAGACAGGACAAGGGGCAATGGGCACAAACTGAAACATAAGAGGTTTCAGTTGAATATGAGGAAGAAGTTCTTTACTCGGAGGGTGACGGAGCACCGGAACAGGCTGCCCAGGGGGACTATGGAGTCTCCTTCTCTGGAGATATTCAAGGCCCGCCTGGACAAAGTCCTGTGTAACATGCTCTAGGAGAACCTGCTTTAGCATGGGGGTTGGACTAGATGATCTCCCAAGGTCCCTTCCAACTCTTGCGGTTCTGTGATTCTGTGACATTACTCTGGAAGCTAGGAACACATTTCTCATCTTGATGTTGACTCTAAGTTAGGCCTTGAGCAAGCCAGTCAACATCTCTGTACTTCAGTTTACTCAACAGTAGAACAGAGAAAATAAACCAGTATATACTCCGTAAATGCCTGAAAGCTGGATTACAGCATCTTAAAGAAAACATTACTCTGGAAGCTAGGAACACATTTCTCATCTTGATGTTGACTCTAAGTTAGGCCTTGAGCAAGCCAGTCAACATCTCTGTACTTCAGTTTACTCAACAGTAGAACAGAGAAAATAAACCAGTATATACTCCGTAAATGCCTGAAAGCTGGATTACAGCATCCTAAAGAAATGCTTTTGGAACGGATTAAAAATCTCTGCAATGTTCTTTCTATCTTACCGCTCCCCTATAGGTGCAGCCCCCACATTTCTCAAGTACTGAAAGCCCCAGTTAATTGCAAGTGCTGTGCTTCACAGTTGGCTGTAAGACCTCAGCTAGAAGTCTTTGCAGTGCCTAGTAGTAAGGTTTTAACCAATTGTCTATGATATCAAGAAAAAAAGTCAAGACCTTCCCACTCAGCCAAAAAAAGGGTAGCTATGCCTCTGAATTTTGTTCATGCATTTTAGTCTGGTTCTTCTTGTTTCCACTTTTTGCATCTGTCCTCACACAAGAACCCTGGGATCAAGTGGATGTGCTGTAACCTCAGGGTCCTCCCCCAGGTGCCTGTCCCCCAGCCTTCCAGCTCTTCCTTCACCCTTACCTCTCACTCGTCCATTTCCTTTGTGGATCTCAAGACCGGTAGAGTCTTGGAAGTGCAGAGCCATCCTTCCAAGAATAAGTGTCATCTTCTTATATGAGCCTTGGAATATACTTACTTCCTGTACAAATTTTGCATGAAGAACTTAACATAAATGGAAAATATGATTACCTTCTCTCACAAGAGTGTTGTGAGTATTAAATAGTTAATGACTATTCAGCTTTGTTAAGTATCATTTTGCAATTTTGATTTCTCAATCCTAAAGTACAATTATAGTAGGTATTGCATCTAATTATCAGCCACCCCTGTCTGGAGGAAAGATCATATATTTTAGCTGAACTAGTATTGCGGAATCTCCTTTATCTCACAGCAAAGCTGTTACCTAATTTGGGATGAAACAGTTAAGCACTGAATGTTCTTTTCAGAACCATTTACAGACCTCATTCTTTGAATCAAGTCTTTTTGGCATGGGATTCCTTTACGAATATGTCGTTTGAACTTCTAATGAACTTCAAGAAGTTATGTGATTGGTAACAGACTGATACTACTACCACCACGATGTCAGTACAGTTTTCCTTCCTAAGAACTTAAGCTTTATTCTCAGGAACTGTAAAGGGTTTAACTAAGCAGCTGTACTTATTAAAGATACTTACGATATCTGGCAGGAACAGACGAGTAAATGCTCACATTATGTCAATGAGCCCAATATTCTTTGTAACTTTTATCTTCTTTTATTGGATTAAAAATCGCCCCAAAGAAAACCTTGCTCGAACATTTTTCACCACTTAAATTTTTGTTATTGAAAGTAAAGCTTGACCCTACTTACATAATATAAATTAAGGCCAAGCTAAGTCTTGGGAAAATCTTGAAAAGATCAAGCGTCCACATTATAGAATTACAGAAATAAAGAACTTATTTACAAAACTATAAACTTAAAAATAAAAGTCTGGATTCTCTGCATCTTAGCATATTACAGGAATTAGATGCCTAAATTACATATTAGGGAATGTATTAAAAAAGTTACTGAAACAAAAAAGTAAGGGAAAAAACAATGAGTATGAGAAAACAGCATATCCTAGTCATTATCATCCTGTAACCTGTCAAATAATCTGACCTTAAAGAATTGGAAGAAGCTGTATAAAAGCTCTTTTTTAATGAATAATAACTTACTTAACTAAAATTATTTCTTGCTTAGTCTATGTAATATTTTTTCTCTCTGAACTTAAGAAGCAGTTTATTTTCAAAATGTCTGAATTTAAATTTCTGAATTTAAAATTTTGCTTTATGGGTGTATGTGTCATATTTGCTTAATCACTGTTTTCCGATTTTTTCATGGACACTGTTTGCAAATAGCTTAGTGTAATTCCACTTTGAAACATATCTTCCAAAAAATATTTTTTCATATATGTAAAGATATTTCTATTTTTAAATATAATGATAATTCAAAGTACTATTTGAGTAAAAGAATGATGAAGGGAAAACACCTAAGACCTTAGAGGATGAAGTCACTGATTGCCAGAAATCAAGACGGGCTTGAATTAATCCCCAGTGAGAATCCTCTCATTCTGCTATGAAGAAGATCAGTTCCAGATCAGAACCTGGCTTTTAAAACCACCTCCTACTTTCATACTGAGCCAAATAAAAAGAAAAAACCCAGATGGGTGCAATTCCTAAGCATTTATGGCAAATCTACATAGAATAATGGAGCCTTTTGCAAAGATCTTTGACTTGGCTGCAATAAGGTTCAGGCTCAAAACAGGAATAGCATGGATATGTCAGCCACAGAGGCTTATTTGCTAGGGCATAGCAGTGGGCTAACCCCACCTTATCATTTTCAGGACCTCAGTTCAGGGCGCTGAGCTGTGTGGTTTGGAGGGATGAGTCCCTCTGGAGCTAGCTGAGGACTCTTGGCACCGTTTTGCCCAGAGTGGTATAGACATGCTCTCACACATTTCACATGTAGACTGGTTGGGGCCCTCTCCTTAAGAGCCTCACTGTACCTGGACCTTGGGCTGTAGTCTGATATGCAATTAATAAAAAGTGCAATCAGAAGGTAGGACTGCTGCATCTCATTTCCATTTGTTCTTCAGATTCTTAGAAATCCCAGACAGATGTTTTAATTCACAATAAAAAGGCATATGCAAAAAATAAAATTCAATGTTTTCAGGACAAATATAGAGCACTGTGCTGACCTAGTGTTTTGAGCTTGCTTTCACACACTGTACAGTTGTCAGTCCACTACTGATTTGTTTTAAAAAGTCATCACATGGAATTCTTCAAATCAAGTCAACAACACTATCCATAATAATAACAATGACTAAAGTGTGGTATTTAAACAGTGCTTGTCCTCTTCACAGCATTTTAGAAATATTAATTCGTGATCAGCTGAAGAATAAGAAAATTTTGGATGGAATATTTTAATATAATCCTTTGATTAATTAATATTTATAGTGTCAGTTTTATCCCTGGCAGAATTCTACGGATTTTCGTGGCATTTCCCTAGAATGATTTTGGCCCACTTTATTTCTCAGCCTTTCTGGGAGGTGTTAGTACAAATCTGAAACATTAATGTCTGGAATAGCATCACTTTTTATGGAGTGTTTTTCATATTACATATTTTTATCTCTTGGATACAGTGCTTTGCGGATTTTGGACAGATAACTGAAAGCAGTAACAAACACGTGCATCCCCCCACCACGAGATGGCGACCAGGGGGGTAAAGCCCCTCCCACAGTAAGGGAAGATCAGGTTTGTGACTACCAGAGGAACCTGAACATACATAAGTCTATGGGATGTGATGAGATGTATCCCAGAGTCCTGAGGGAATTGGCTGATGTAGTTGCTAAGCCACTCTGCATAACATTTGAAAAGTCATGGCAGTCAGGTAAAGTCCCTGGTGACTGGAAGAAGGAAAACATTATGCCCATGTTTAAAAAGGGTAGAAAGGAAGACCCTGGGAACTACCAACCTGTCAGCCTTACCTCTGTGCCTGGGAAGATCATG
>NW_009259596.1:5860800-5881508 GCF_000687185.1 Egretta garzetta
GGGGAGACCTGATTGCGGCCTTTCAGTACTTGAAGGGGGCCTATAGGAAAGATGGGGACAATCCTTTTAGCAAGGACCACTGTGACAGAACAAGGGGTAATGGTTTTAAACTAAAGGAGGGTAGGTTTAGACTGGATATAAGGAAGAAATTTTTTACAAAGACGGTGGTGAAACAGTGAAAGAGGTTGCCCAGAGAGACAGTGGAGGCCCCATGTCTAGAAACATTCAAGGTCAGGTTGGATGGGGCTCTGAGCAACCTGATCTAGTTAAGTGTCCCTGTTCACTGCAAGGGGGTTAGACTAGATGACCTCTAGGGGTCCCCTCCAACCCAAAACATTCTACGATTCTATGATCTTGGAGCATTTAAAAATTATCCTTCACACCACTGACCAGCAAGGGAGAAGGTGCCTTAGTCTGTGCAGCTCTCCAGAGGCCACAACAACTGCAAAATGTGAACATGAGTAAGGGGTGAGGGCAGATGGGAAGAAGTATGTGTGCAAAGAGTTCACAATGACAATTTCTAGCTTGCAAATACTTCAGAAGAGCCAGGGAAATTACTGAGTCGTAGAATGGGCTGTGATCCTCAATGATCCCCTAGAATTGCAAAAAGATTACAGTAAAGATTTTATCACCTGCTGTAGCCATTTGGGGCTGTTCTTGAGACAGAGAATTGCTGTAGAGAGGTCCCTTGGAAAACTCTTTGGTGTGGGTAACAGCCAAGGAGGCTGTTCCTTCAGGAGCTCCCAGGAATTCCCAGGAGCATAAATCAAGTAGGCCAAGTTTTAGGTTTTGGGGTGGGTTTTTTCTGTGTCTGATCTTTATACATCATGACCCAAAGCAAATGTCAAAAGATTCTGCTCTGAGGCAGGCTGAATACTCCTAGGGCTGACTTAAACTTCCTTTGTTATATTAGATTTTGTGAAGATAGATTGCCTGGATGAGCAAGTGCTTTGATATATTTTCTACCTGCTCACAGATCCTCTTTTTTCTTTGACAATCCCTTCTGTCATTGAACTTAGCCCCTTTACGGGTAGACAGTGATCTGGGGAAACATCAGTTCACTGTAATCTCCACCTGCCTGTACCAGGATAGCCAATGTTTATTTCTACCTCTTTGCATTGCTTATGTATATGGAGCCTTTATCTGCATTCTTTTTTCCTTTTATGATTCTGATGATTGTTTTAGAGACCATATGAATTCAGTTGATTGATAACTTCAGAAAAAACACTACTAATGACCCAAGAAAGATGTACATTTTTTCTTAGTAGAGCTGCACTGCATCTCAAATGTTTTGTAGTGATTTGTGGAATTCTGGGTAAATTATTATTCTAAATATAAGCTGTGTTATCCTGGCTTAGTCATTCTGACAAAATCCAGTATTTTAATGCAGAATTTTCACTTAACTAGTGTGCCTCTGGCTTTCTATGAGGTGGTTTGGCATTGCATTACATCATCTAAACCATTTTGCTATTCCCAGTGATGAAAAGAGTCACCTGGCAGCTGAAAGGACAGAGTTCAAAAATAAGGTAGGAGGCATTTCATGAACATATATAAAGAGATCAGATTTTCTTTGGAATTACACAGATCCTCTTTTTTCTTTGGCATGCACTTTCATCATAGAGAGTGTCCTTATAAGCATATATAGTGATATGAGGAAATGTCTGTTCAATCCAATTTCTGCCTAACCATTTCGGGATTCTCATTAGCACATGTTTGTTCAAAAAACAATATGGAGCATATTAGTTCAACAATATAGAAGCATCAAAATAATAAAAATAAAGATTTCATGAATATTACTCTACATTTTAACAGTATATTAAACAATTTTCCCCTCTACATTTTGCAAGTGCTTCTTTAATTAACAGAAAATAAGATACACAATTTGTAAGTAAATGCTGTGTTTCGGTATCGTACTAAGTCTTCCTTCAGATGGAGCGTTGCCTGCTTAATATTTCTGCAGAATCTGGTATGCAGTCTTTTTTCCAGCTTCTGTTCTCAGGTCACAAAATCATGAGGGGGCCTCTTTCAGCAATTTAAAAAACCCAGACATGGTCTTTTTCTGAAATCTTTCAACCACAACCGAACATCAAAGAAGGGACAGGCGGTCATTAAAGCAGCACCCTTTTCCTGGCTCTTCTAGCGAATTAGCTGGAAATTTCACAATGCCTTCGGTTGCCAGATTAGAGCATGGAGATTCTTTTTCTTCGTGGTTGTTACATGGCTTAGTAACCATTGCAAAAGATTTATACCTATACTTATCCTGAAAGCATCTGTTGCTCCGTTCCAAACATGTAATACTTACATTGTTCCTTATACTAATCTTTTTTTTATCCCTCCCTGTTAACTGCTCAATCTAATCAAACTGATTGAAGATTTTTTTTTTGCTTCAGCTGAGTTTCTTTCTCCCGACTCTTTCACATAACTGAGACAACAGGTAACCATAAGCAACCTTCAAACATCTTCTAACTAACAAAATTTTTGTATATCTGCCAGCTACTGTTAGTTCCAACAAAGGCAATTATTCTTTTATGTCACAGAAAAAAATAACATACAAATCTTAGCTATACTGCAGATAATAAATTTATAAAGAACTCTGCAGTTCAAAAGACCAAATGAATTTCGAGGCTGAACTTTTAGTTTAAGTTTGGCTGACAACTTGGTGGTCTCATCTGACTGTTTGTTCTAATCTTGAGTATTCATCATACATACATATTTAGGAGATACCAGGCAAATAAGTATGTAAGGGCTTTGTGCTCTTTCTTGGTTGGCACTTTCTGGCAATAGTCCTGTTCCTGCATCACGTACTTGATGGTACAAAATTGTCAGAGGTCCATGTGTAGAATAAAAAGAACTTAGCTGATGAAGAAGAAAGTATAGAGAAGGATGAGAACTTGTACCTGGATTTGACTGAAATTTAAATCAAGAAGTTCCTACAGAAAGTTTTCCCTGTGGGAAGTTAAAAACTCTGAAGTGCTTCTGTCTCTCTCACTACTGTCTATAGAGAGAGTTGATGACAATATTCGTTCTAATTTAAACATCTCATTTAGGTGGCTAAAATCAAGTAAGATGAATCAGGGCTTTGGAATGGACAACTTTCTATTGCTCGTGTTATAAAACAAGTTCTGGAAACAGAGTTGGATTTCTCTGCTTTGACAAGCTACACAGGCTCAGACCTTCAAAAGAGCTTAGGCCTCATCTTTTCACTGCTCCAAAACAGTATTTTTCAAGGTTTTCAAAGACTTTCCATATGAGGATTTTCAACACATCAACCAGTTCCTATGCTGAACTTTCCTCAAAAAAATCACTCCAGCTTATGAACATGATCCAAGTTCCTCTGGAAAGATGGTCCTGATTCTAAGTGTTAAAAATATGACCCTTAAGATCTATGTCCCTAAGTTGCTTTGTAATACAACAAATGCTTATAAGGAACTGGATACAAGTCAAAAGTCCATATATGCATATAAAATTTTATTTTATGCAGCAAAGCTCTCTATTCTTATTAGAATTTTCCCATCTGCACTGGTGTTTAAAATAAAAATCATCTGAAATATTTATCTTGGAAAAAAAAACCCGGAGACTTCCCTCCCTCCCTCCCCACAGTGATCTGTCTACAGATATTGTTATAATTCAACATAACCTTTGAGATCATTAAAATGCTGGAGTTGCCTTAAGAAAGATCACGGTGTTCCTTGCCTCAAACACCTTGGCGATGTTGATTGCTCAGCTCGACACTGTTCTGCATCCGGGAAGAGAGCGTAACGGAGGGGCTGCCATCATTCACCAGTGTGTATGCAGAGTGTACCTGCTACGGGCACCTGCTTGGATGCAAACAATGGCTCGGTAACTCTGCTTGCTGTTTTTCTTCATATATACACACACATTAAAAAATAGAAAGACTAGCTTCAGTGCCAGCCCAGATGTGTATTTTTAAAGGTCAGTTTAATTCATCAGAAGTAGTTGAGAATATGCCAGTTGAAAAGAGGCCTTTCCACTGGGTCTTTTTGCTCTTGTGCACAAATGTTTCTTCGTGGTGAATACCTACATAAAGGGCAAGTTCTCCCTGCAGAACTGCACAGTGACTTTACTACTGATCCTGGGCTCTCACTCCATTTATAGGCTTTTCCTTTGCATAGAAATAACAGATTACGTACCATACTTGATACAGTTTGTGAGGGACTGGGGACACGTGTCCCTTTTTTCCACAATATAAATGTGGAAGTAAACAGTGGTGCTATCTCCTTTATCATGATTTAATGCTAGCATTTTAACAATATCCATAACATCAGCAGTTTGTCCTGCTGTCCAGTAAATACATGTTATAGGGGTACAAGACTTGGATTTGGAGACCCAGGGTGGCCAGTGAGGTGTAATGTAAAGGAGGACACAGACTGGAGCACCTCATTTTGACTCAAGCTTCCCACTGATATACTAAAATTATGAGTGTGCATGAGAGGAAGGTAATACACCAAAGGTGTGGGCAGACAATGAGCACAATTATCAGCAGTGTAAATATGGAAGCTGGTAATCTCATCTGCTTGGTATGTATGAGAAATGAGCAGGCTGCAGGCTGCCCAAGAACTTGGTTAACTCAGAAGGAAGAAGTCAGAGTGACTTTGAGTCTGTTTCTGGGCAAAACATTACAATGGTATATCAACAGTAATATGAGCAGGAACTATACATTTATTTGCCCATTCTTGTATACTTCGGATGCCAGTGCATTATAAACACATTAAATCATAAAGGATTTTATTAGTTTTTATGAAGATACTTAATGCAATCTTTTTGTAGACTCAACATGTTCTGCATGATTTTGCTATACATATTTTTTTTCAAAAAGTAGAGCATTTAATTAAAAAAAGTAAGGAAAATTTATCTTTAATAAAAAAATAGTTATTCTTTGTTTTCATTGGATTGTTATATTTTTTGGTAATTACCAGAACTTTATAAGTAGATATGCGTAAGAGATGCCAGGACGAGCAGTAGAATATACAAAATAACTGTGGTTATAAGAATACCTCTAAATCTAACAGTTATGTATGAAAGGGTTAAGAAGAAAAGTTCACACTGAACTACTGCTGTTTTTCCAATGGGCAATAAGTAAACATACCAACAGAATATCAACTACAGAAAAAAAGGTGCCATTAGATTTAACTACACAGTTCTTCATATCAAAGGCTAAAATGGGCTACACATTGCATAAGAATCTATTTTTAACATGAAACTCTTAGAAGTAGCAGCATATCTCTCATTAAACTTAAATAACAGTGAAAGCAAGGGCTAAAAAAATGCATAGAAAATAATATTCACATTATTTACAAAAGTAATCATATAGATTCTCAGGTATCATGCTAATGGGAGTGGTTTGGCTTGAGACATATTAAAAAATATTGCTTTGTTGATTGAGTTTAATACCAAACACAATCAAGAATAATACCAAAATGGTATTAGGCCATAGCTCCAAAGTTTTGGAGGAAAGGGCTAGAATGAACACTGTTTTGTATGAAGTGGTATAACAGCCACTAAGTCTCTCTTCTAAAGTTTTAGGTATCTTCTTTGCATGTTGTATGAATACATCAAGTTTTTCAGACTATTGCAAGCTGCGAAAATTGGAATCTAAGTTTTCCTACTCAGGACTGGAGACTGCTGGAAGGGGAGGGTTGAATTCACTCTGCTCAGGTCTCACTCTCACTAGAACTGTTTTAGACATGTGGAGCAGGTATTGAAGCCAGGCCAAGGCATTTAAGTGCATAAGAACCAATGAAAATCAATGGCATTTACACCTTGATATCACTGAACTATTTTTGAAACTCTGTAGAGAAATAAGATATTTTTATGTCACATGTATACATGTTAAATATACAGATACATGTATTTACTGTGTGCAAGTAACTTCCTAAATGACTGCAAATGGAATGACATCAAACCAAGCATGCTTCATGCACTGTGACAAGTTGAGAGAGGAACCCAAGACCCAAAAATGGGGCAGAGGGGCTGGTGACAAAGGACACAGAAAAGGCCAAGGTACTCAATGCCTTCTTTGCCTTGGTCTTTACCAGTAAGACTTGTTTTCAGGATTCCCAGGCCTCTGAGACCAGTGAGAAAGTCTGGAGGAAGGAAAACTCACCTCCAGTGCAGGAGGATCAGGTTAGGGAGCATTTAGACAAACTGAACAGACACAAGTCCATGAGACCCAACAGGATGCACCCATGAATGCTGTGAAGGCTGGCCAATGTCATTGCAAGGCCAGTCTTGATCACCTTTGATATTTCAGTTATGGTCACTGGAGGAGGTTCCTGAGAACTGGAAATGTCACTTCAGTCTTTAAGAAAGAGAGTAGAGGTCAGCCTTATATATATCCTGAGAAAGAGACGGAGCCCTTGCAGCAAATGTAGCCAACAGTATCCTGGACTGTCTCCAGCAGGTTGAGGGAGGTGATCCTAAAATGTAGCCAACAGTATCCTGGGCTGCATTAGGAGGACTGTCTCCAGCAGGTTGAGGGAGGTGATCCTTCCCCTCTACTTAGCACTGGTAAGGCCACATCTGGAGTACTGTGTTAATTTCTGGGCTGCCCAGTACAACAGAGACATGGACATGCTGGAGACAGTCCAGTGAAGGGCCACAAAGACAGTTGTGGGACTGGGGCATCCTTCACGCAGCAAAAGGCTGAGAGAGGTGGGACTGTTCAGCCTGAAGAACAGAAAGATCAGGGGGATGTTATCCCTGTGTCTAAATTTCTGATGGGAGAGTGTAAAGAACACAGATCCAGGCTCTTCTGAGTGGTGTCCAGTGACAGGACAAAAGGCACAAACTGAAACACAAGAAATTTTGTCTGAACATAAAAAAAACCAAAATATTTTTACTGTGAGGGTGGTCTCTGGGAGAGGTTGCCCAGAGATATTGTGGAATGTCTGACGCTGGAGATATTCAAAAGTCCTCTGAATATGGACAACTGGGCAACTGACTCTAGGTGACCCTGCCTGAGCAGGGAGATTGGACTAGGTGTTCTCCAGAGGCCTCTGAGCCTTAGTGATCACATTAGTGATTTTGTGATTCTGTGATGGTTGTTTCCATGTTTGACTTATAGTTCAACATTTTTCCTTATTTTTGTAATTTTTTCTCAGTCCCTTTGACTGTTGTAGAGATGGATTTCCTAATTCTTAGAGTTGTCTTTTTCATTCTTTCTTTCTGTCCATTAAGAGGCCAGTGACATTAGGCCTCCATGGCATGTTAAGTAATCTTTTTGTACCAACAATTTCTTTCTTTCAATTTGAAATAACTGACACATTGACAAATTTTTCTGCCTCATTTGTGGGCATCTTTTACAAAAATGACCCCAAACCTTTCCTTATCTTCCTTTGCAAACAGGGCAGTTAATATAAATTTCTTCTTGAGCAATAGGAATACCTGAAGATAGCAAGCAGTGAGTGATCACAGATTTAACTCTCAAAAAACCCTTTTTGTATCACCTTTAGGAAAGGTGGTGCAGAACGGTTCACACAGGCCCTGAGGTGAGGAATAAACAGCCCAACAATGCAGCCAAGCATGAGTGCTCTTCTCGGCTCCTGAGCTCTGTGCCGGCGCCTCCAGGAGCACGCCTCGCAGACGCTGCTTTTCCTGAGTTTGTGTTTAGCACTACTGCGCTCAGCACCGGTACTGCGGCCGACAGCACAAAAGTAAACACACAACACAGTGACACCGAGCATATTAAGAACACTCAGAGGAACTTTGACATAAGTGTTAGCTTTCATAAGAATAAAGTGGTGCAATGGTTCTCTTCCCTGAGCTCTGTGGTTTGGTGTACCACTGTACCTTTTCAAGGTATTTAGACCATTGGGTATTCACAAAAAACACTTCATGAATGTAAATAGATGATGGCCATTCCCTGACTGGAATATCAACAACCTTTAGTGATGAGTTACCCTGTAGGAATCCTAACAAAGCAATTCAAAACCTAAATTGAAAATTATTATGATAGGTTTTGGTTTCATTGCCTTCTCTGATTCTTTAGCATAACTTTATTCATATGTCTATTTATATTTGTGAACATGTCCTGGAATAACTTTGCCACTATACTACAACATCCCCATTGTAAATACTTTCCAGCAGGAAAAAGAGAAGCCAGTTTCCCAGCCAAGAAACCAGACAAAAAAAAGCAGGAAGTGATCTCAGTAGGCATATCCTTCGTTTCTGGAGTTATTTGCTTGAGCCAAAAGTCAAATGAGGACACATCTAAGCATACAAACGAGAGTAAATAAAATGTGCTACAAATTAAAGGGAAATCAGTCAAAGGAGGACATATAAAGTACATTAAGTTCTCTTTCTTTTGTCGACGATACACACTTCTGCAATTAAAATAGTAAACTTTTCTAATTTACGTACTGAAGTGATAAAGCACCATTTAACTCTAAAAGTGCTCCAGATATTCTATTGTGATCTAAATGCATATGTGGATTAAAGGGTGTGTTAAACAAAAGTGTCTGTCTTCAGATGAAGAAGAGTTGTGAAACATTATACAATGACATGAGACATTGTAACACACACACTGAATTTCTGCCAGGAAGCAAAGAAAATCTTTTCTTGGACTGCTCCTTACACTCAAGACAGTATGTGAAAGGTAAGTTACAGAGGCATTTGACAGTGATAAATGGAAGTCTCAGAACATATTCTTTTCTTACTAATTTGTGAATGCTCATTTCACTTTTTTGCTGAGATTTGAGGACAGTTTATGAATCAGGGCTTCATAAGTATCTGACAATTTTAAAAGATTTTTTTTTAATACCTTAATTACAATTATTTTTCCATTGGCCACTTACTTATTTAGTAGTTATGATGTTAAGATACTTTGAATACTGTAGTTGATACTTTGTGGTTTCCATTGCTCGGTATGGAGCCCTGTATTTACTATACATTATGCATCTCTGAATGCATCATTGTCTATTTGCTTGTGATCTTTTTTGTGCTGCTATTAATATAATACCTGAATACACTCGAGATGATAATGAAAAACTCTTGACAGCATCTGTGGGAGATTTACTGGCATTATTACTTCCATGTCTCAGGGACAGGAGAACTGAGAAGCACAAAGATGTTATTTTTAGAGTCCAAGTCTTTCCTAAGCAAAACATTTAACTTCATCTAGCTTTCACCTAACTCTTCACACTAATCTCTTTATAATTTTTACCTCTCCTTTAACTCTTCACCACTGTTCATTCTACATATTGGTGCATTCTCCTTTTCTAGGCAGCGATACAGGAAACAAAGGATGAGCTCACAGCCATTGTTCAGTACCCGATATGACAATAAACCCTGATAGCTGAGAGTGGCAACTCTAAACAAAATTCTGCTCAAACCTTCCAGCCTTGGACTTAAGCATGCCAAGTTCAAATGAGATACTTTCTCTACACCCATAATCTCTATTGTGAATGCGGCTCTAATACGCCTCTGAGACTTAAGAAGGCTCACAATTTGGCTGAATACTCACTTGTGCCTTTCTGACATCAGAATTACCTCACTGTATCTGTGGCTAGACAGAAAATATAACTCAGTGCAATACCTACCAGCAGTTAAATGCAGTTTTCCTGCCCTCAAAAAACCCCAGACAAATCACATTTGATTGAAACTTCTTCCCCCTTCCCTCAGCAGTGAAATTACACAGGAGGGAATCTTTCAGCTCAAGCAGTTAAAGTTTGGCAACCTTATGAGCAAATGAAAACTAGAATGTTACAGTGGAAATTGTTGGGCAACTTTATAGGGCTTCTGTGTGTGTTTTTCATAATACATAATGAAGTAACTAACCAAAAAATCTAGGAAAACATATAAAGTGTCAAAGAAAATAAACCTTCCTGATAACTGTAGAGAAAATAAGTCAGAAGAGAGTGAAGAAATTAATAAATACCTTATACTGAAGTCTTTAAAGAGAATGAAATTCCCAGTAGGAACATTTTGATTTTAAATTCAATATTCTATCTAATTTTTCTTCTATTGTTAGTCTATAACACTTCACTCTTAGGGACTTTTATGAAACATGCATGTCCTTTTTGAACACATTTCATGCCTAACAGATAAGACATAATTGTTTTAACACATTTAATCATTAAAACTAATGAACAGTGATTCATTCAAAATATTAATCTATTTATATTTAACTTTCCAAACCTGCTAAGGGATAGAACAGGTAAAAGCAAAAATGTATTGTACTAATTTTCAACAAGACTTGCTTTTTTTTATATATATTTAAGGAGCAGAGAATTACTTACAAAAAATCAGCAAAAAAGGCTGGCAATATTACAGAGTGTGTGAAAATACTGAATTGTGCTGTAAGCACTTGTCTCTGCTGATTGGTAGCAAATTCCTGAGAATTAAGATTTATGCAAATGTAGAGTTTCTTTTGGCTTCCATGAACTTGATCCAGGCTCTCAATGATGATGAAACAATATATATTAAATCGTTTGTTCCACCAGAACTTTGCAGTCTGAAACATTTTGAGGGTTACTCAAATCTCACACAAATCTGTTGAGAACAGAAAGGAAAGGGGTATTTTAATCCCTCATGCAAGTTTTCTGATAGGTTTTTTTACACATAGGCTAGAAATATCCACTGAACAGCTGTACACAGCACTAATGAGAAATCTGTTAATTTATTATATGAATCCAAGAACAATATTTCCTCTGGGCTTCTTGTTTCAGTGATAAGAATGAAGTACAAAAAGAAAGGGTGGGTGAGTGAGGTGGGAAAGCAGACAAAATACTTTCCAGAAAACAAGAAGCAATTCTTTACTTTGAGATTATTACATATTCTGGAAGATTAAAATAAAATAAAAAAAATATATAAACAAAACAAAACAAAAGCTAAATGTTTCTCTGTTTAGTGGAAGAAATTACTATTTATAATGATATTGTATCACTTCACAATATATAGACTGATTATTTTATTACCATCATATTCATTCAGTAATCTGCTTCTTTGCACAATTTTAAATTTGCATATCAACTTAAAATGGAACTAAAGTCTATCTTCACTAAATTATTACATAGTTAAGGCTGCCTTTTCTAGTTAGTAACTTGCTAAATGACTGAGAAATTATTTAGTACATGAATGAAACCTATGCATAGGAAGAAAATGTAATATTAGATTAGAATCCAGGTAAAAATCAGTGTTCTTAGCTAATTAAAATCTAAATTGGCTCTACAAGAGTGAGAAGATATCAGGGAAAATAATCCAACAGCCCAAATATTGGAGCTAAAGAAAAAAGTTTCTCAAGAATTAGATTTCTGGTTACTAAACTAAAATGAAGAAAAAAAAAAAAAGACAAATTTGCTTCTGGTGGAAATGGGCATGAGATCCCTAAAAGTTTAAATTCACATATGAGATAAATTTGTTGAAAAGGTTCTTGAAACCAAAGGAAACAAAGACATGGGGCATGGAAGAGACCCTCGTAGAAGGATACCTGACCTTTAACTCTTCCACAAAGAATTTTGGCAAGTTGGTACTAACACTTACATCTTAGGATGAGATCATGTTTCTATCCATGTAACTAGTCTTTCTGCAGATTTAACTGGGATTTCAGAGCACTGTCTATGCAAAGGTTTACATTTGGTCCAAATTAGACATGGCACCACTAAGACTCATGACACATTTGTGTAGCCAGCAATAAATTTATAGCAGTCATAGAGTCTCTCCCCAGTTGCACTTGTAAATATTTCCTTTGGCAGTAGAATGTGAAAGAAGCCATACTCAGTACTCTTAACCTGATGATGAAGTCACCACCATACAGAAAAAATATCATAGGAGAAAAAGTGAATAAATCGTCCTTCCTACGAAAATAAATAAATAAGTAAATAAATAAAAAAAAATATGCAAAGCAGGGCATCCCAACTATATGCAGGTTGCAGATGCAAAAAAAAAAAATTATTTACAGCAACCTTGCAGAGGAA
This sequence comes from Egretta garzetta, assembly GCF_000687185.1. Classification (NCBI taxonomy): domain Eukaryota; kingdom Metazoa; phylum Chordata; class Aves; order Pelecaniformes; family Ardeidae; genus Egretta; species Egretta garzetta. Next base: position 5,872,734 of record NW_009259596.1, read on the forward strand.
GATTTAAATTTAAACCTGGTCCTACCAATATTGTCACTAAGACTTATAGCTTTCCCAGATAGAGAAGGCCTAAGCTTTAGCAAAAATGGGCCATTCATTGGGTGGAAACCAGTTGTTACTCATTATTATCCTGGTTATGACTCAAAGAGGAAAAAAGCTCCCGAGACAAAATTCAATGATATGGGTGGAGCTTTCCTTTGAATTTTTGGTTTGTTTGAACTCAGTACTCAAAGCAAAACTTGGGGGATATGGATCCACATGAAATGAAAAAGTTAATGTGGACCTCTTTTGAACCAATTTGCTAAGATTACACTTCTTTTTCTGTAAAGCTCCAAACCAGAAAACTATTTCAAAAATGCCCAAAATTCAGCGTAGAGAGGAGACATTTATAATAAACTTTCTGGAATGCTCAAAAATAATTCCACAAGTCCCAGAATACTATAATTCAGTAAGAGTTATTAATTTGCCACAATGTAAGACACAGCATGTCTCCAGCTTCTCACAATCCACTTACAGTATACAGAAGAAATACTTCACTGAGATGGGAGTCAAGCTAACTAAAGTCTTAAGTTTAGGAAGATATTTTGGAAGTTGAAACCACTAAACCAAAGTCCAGGTGATATTGATAGCTATGTCCAAGCAACCCTACATCACGTTCTCCTCAGGAATATAATCTTTGCATCTCTCGCATGAACCTTAGTGCATATTAGAAAACAACTCTCACCATGTTTTATAACAATAATATAATTTAATACCTACCTAAAGTGCACCAAAGGTGGCATTTTAGTTAAAATCAGATATTCAGTTTGGAAATTAATTTCCTGATTGTCTTTCATTGAACTTTGGTTCATCACATGAAGCATTATCAGAGTGCGAGAAACGGCTTCCCTGTGGAGGACAACAAACCACGACGAGACAGTCCAGGGGTGCCCATCTGACCCTTGGAGCTCTCATGCACACTATAAAGACAGAGAAACTGGGTGAGTATGAAGGGTTCCTGAAACGCATGTAGTGTGGAAGTCATGCCACCAGCACCAACAGGCTTGCTCCACATGGCTGGCTCTGTTCAGTCACACAACTTGCTAATGTCACTTTAATGTAGTTGATTTGATACATTAAGCCCAGCCAATTTTTCTACCTTTAATAAGTAGGCAGAAGTCTTTAACTGCAACAGTCTCATACCTTTTCCTAATCACTTCAGACAATAAGTTCTGAGGACTTTTTGACTAAGTCTGCATAAAATGAACCTTTCTGTTCCTTACTAAATGCCTTGAGTTATTCTATGCAGCATATAAATGCCTTGAATTATTGTATGCAACATGCTCAAATATCACCAGTGGTACACAGATATCTGGATACAGGTTGTACCTGGAGTAGGCATCTCAAGATGTTTCAACGGGCAACTGCTCTAGCCCTTTCCCTGATAAGGTCAAGCATATCCATTTGACAGAGAAGTGAAAATGTACAGCAAACCATTACCAGTTTGCAAAGACGATTTGGAAATAACCTTCAGAATTTTAAGTTTTAACTCAAACAGATAGATGAGAAGAAAGTAGATGTTAATAAATATGAATTTCCAGATAGGTCAAAACAAATCTCAGATTGAGGAAAATTCTTAAAAAGCAGTGGGTTTGGGAGATTCGTAAGATTGATCAGCACAACTGTGTCTGAAACAGGAGATGATTTTGACTAGGTAAGTTTGGCTTCTAAGACTGATCTTCGCATGAAAAGAATGTGATTTGGAGACACCATTGATCTATAACCTTATCCTGACTTCGCTCTTTCTTTCTCCATGTGTGAAATATATTTATATGTATGTGTTTACTTATTTTACATCCAGTTATTTATTTGTATATTTATGCATATATGAATATATAGGGCTTCTTTTGCTTTGACTTTATTTCATTTAATTTTATTTTCCTCCTTCACATTGTACCTGTCTCTTCCTTTTTGCTATTCCTCTTCTTTTCTGCATGTCTGACCAGTTTCTCCTCTCTTCTCTGTACCCATTTCATAGCTTTGTTCAACCATTATCAGTCTTTCCTCCGCATACAGATACATCTGGGTGTCTCCTGTTTCACCATCTGGATCCACTAAACCTCTCACTGCACATTTCTCTTCTCTCCGTGTGAGATCAGAGGCAGCCTCTGATGGTGGTGAAAAAAAAAAAAAAAAAGCCAAGAAGAATGCTCCAGGCTACTAGCCAGCATTTTTGGTTGTCTTTCGTCAGAGAGTATCTATTCATCTGAGTTTGATTAAGAAAGATAGATTGTCCTAAACAGTAATGACAGATCCTTGTTTGGGTTTTTGCATTCTCAGAGGCAACCAAATGTACTGCTGTATGCAGACATGCAGGTCTTCTGAGTGAACAATGATGAATATTTCCATATTTTACTGCGTTTGAGTAGCAGGTTGTTTACAAGATGACATTAGTCTACTGAAGCTAATTTCACCAGCATCCTTCAATGGAGAGATACATTCCTCTGTAAGGGAGCTGGAATGTCTAAATGAAGCAACATTTTCACAGCATGGTTTATCTGATCTAACTGGGAGCTACAACCTACAATCAAAAGGAAAAGATATTTGCCCCCCATCCTGTACACCACACATATCCTGGCAGGATCTAGCAACTGCTCAGTTTGTGGTACTGTACTGACTAAAAACCCTTTTTTTGTTGTTTTGGTTTTTTGGAGTGCTCTTTTTCAGTTTGATCAGGGAGCAGATCCGACCAAACTCACAATTGCATAAGCTGGAAAACAGATTGGGCTACCACAGACAGGATGGCAGGAAGGCTCAGCCACCGGCAAGATGAAGGGAGACCGTGGTGTCACAACCTGATGTCTGCCTACAGTTAGGTCACCCATGAAGGCATTGGCTCTGAGGAAACAGGGCTGGTTTTCTTCACAGACTACAGACGTATGCTAGAAAGTCAAGCATGCTGGTCTAAAATTAGGGTTTGATATTACTTATCCTTTTCCCTCAGTGTTCACAACTTCTTCCTACGGTACCTAGAGGAAGTCTCAGAAACAGAAAGAGATGAGATCAGTGTTCAGTAAATTAACATATTTATTTAAAAAAATATTTCAGACAGGAAAATAAAATATCTTAATGTAGTTCATTGCAGTAGCATAATTACAATTGTTAAGTAAATAATGGCAAAAATGTTTTCCAGTAAAGTATTCATTAAATATCACAAATTTAATTAACTTGAAACTCCAGCAAATAAAATAGCTAGCACCGAAGATGTATTACATACATCTACAGAGAATGAAGGTGTAGGATATTTCATCAAACAATTGATAGGTGAAAAAATAGCGTATTTGTCTAAAGGCACATAAAGCAACCAGTCTTGCTATGCTAAATTGTAAAATAACTAATATGTTCCATTTTATCTTGCTCTACCTCTGAGTTTAGAATATTAACAAAATATAGAAATTGAAATAAAAGTTGGGCTTATATCTTCTTTTAACTTGTGAGACTGTGCAAAGTCAGATTCTACCCTGCACACGCTACTATTCTTTATGTTCACTTCTCAAGCTAGAAATTCCACACACAAAAAAGAAAAACTGGTACAGAAGAGACCTAGTATTTTCATTCAGTTTTAACTACAAAGCAATTAAAAACAGATGAGAAAAGGAAACAATTTTTTTATTCAGGCAGTTTGAACCTGTTGTCCTTTGTTATTTTTAACACGTATTTAACACAAAAACCTGACACAATATTAAAGTAAAGGTCATTATTATAGATTAAACTCCTCTACCATTTGCCTAAGGCCTTAGATCCCAAACTGCAAACATGTAATATTCCTACTGTTAAGTAGAATGTGCAATCAAGGGACATTCAAGTTTTGTAAAGTAAGCATGTTTATAACCTTTTTGAAAACTGGGTCTAAAAGAGATTGTCACAACATCACTAGGTCCTCTAAGGAATCATTAAACAAAACATGAAATTAAAATACCAAAATTCTTTATATTTTCCAGGTATAATAACAAGTGCAAGAAAAACAAATTCTAACATAAAATATAAAACTTTTGCATCAAATAGTTTTTGGTTAAGAAGAAAGAAAGAAGGGGAGAAAACAGAAGACCACAAAATTCCTCACTGCTTTCCTCATCATTTTTTAGCAGGTCAACATAAAGGCTGGTTACCTAGTCAATATAACTGCTGTACACAAATGGTGATCTCTCAAAGCTTTTTGTTTTGTTTTGTTTTCTTTCTGTCCAGTTGAATTAGGCTAGCTGTATTCAACTTTCACCTTTTTTCTTTAAGGAATAAGTTATGGTTTATTTCCTTGTTCTGTAGCCAAAGTAGAAAGGAATAACACAGAAGCTCTTTTTCATAAATACTTTTATTTTTTTTTTTATTTATTTGTATAGGTTCTCTCTCTTCTGAAAAAGCACATTCACTTCAATTAAACCAATATCCAGCTTAGGAAAGGTACAATCACTTCAGCTGAAATCATGTTGAAATCAGGAAACTGTGGCTTTCTTATTGACAAAAGCAATTAAAGTTTCATCTTTAATATTTGTCTATGGGACACAATGACTGCACAAAAGCCAAGAGTGTACTAACATTGCTCAACAGTGAAGCTTCCAAGTATTAATAAAAGTCTTGTACAGGTTTGGCTCTCAAAATACAATAAATACTAGAGGTCATCTTCTTGGGTAACATAGTCATTATAAATGACAAATGACATGAATGAAACAGAATGTTCTTCCTCACCTGGACAAGTTCCCTGTCATATTTACATTTTGTATTACCAAATATTTTTTTTCTGAGTTGTAACCTGAATGCTTCCATTTTCAAAAGTGGAGAACACTAAAGGTTTGGTATTCACATACAACAAGAGAGCAAGAAGGATCAGTTTGTAAGTACTTGGCTCTCCACGGGCCTGATCCATACATGTTTGCAGCCAATGAAAGCACTTGACTTTCTTCAGCAAGTTTTTGACTGCAATCCATTTCTTAACCTAAACTTTGCAAGTACTAGTAATATTCCTTTATTGCCATTTTTCTTACTGATTTCAATAAAGTTTCAGATGGCTTCTTTTCCACAATTCTTCAAGCATTATCAGCCAATTAACATTAATCAAATATCTACTATCAGATCAGACATTCTAAATTAGTCAGTACCAAAACCAGTTCATAGTACTGAACCTTAATTAGTTTTACCATTTGTCAAGGTATTTTGTGGTCTTTAACAAGGTCACCGATTTCACGTAGAAAAAGACATATATTCTAGCAGAAATTCTAGACAACTGTAAATATACTCCAAAGGGGGAGCGGGGAGATGTTTTTATTAAATTACATATAAAATTAAGAGCACAGTTATATTTTAAAGATTATAAAGCATTCTCAGTTTTTAATAGGCAGTATAATTTTCTTTTTATGATCTTAAGTATCAGTGTGGAGGAGAAGTTGGGAGTTGGGTAAGAGACAAATGGGGTCCTCTAGAAGTTCAAGATTAACCCTGCATTAGCCAGGGACTGAAGTCAATACCTTTTGCCTTTATTATTCCTCTTAGGTGATGAAATTTTCATAGCACCATAGTTCAGTGAATATGTGTAATCCTCTCCCTCCCAAAACACCTCAGGAGTCCTGTCTTTGCACTTGACGAAGACCTTCTTCCTTTAATTTCAAAACTAACAGTACTTTGCTTGGGGCCATAGCTGAAAATTTTTACTCTCGCAAGTAATAACATAGTACAGAAAGGTTGATGAATGAAAAAGAAAAAAGGAAAAAAGAAGGAAAGCCACCTAAAGTTAGTAATCTACACATATTTTCTTAATGGGTAATCACAAGAATAAGTGACACATGTGTTAAAAATGACCCTAGGCAACTATAAATTATGCACTTGTCCTGGATGCAGGAAGAAATTCTTTAACTACATGTTACCATAGATCAGCCTTTCCTAACCATACATAGTAGTCGCATGCTATCTAACAGATACATTACACAGTTCAGATTGTGATAGTACAGTTGGTCTGAGTGATTATTCATGCATCAAAACCCAGGAGAAACAAGAATCTACATTCACTTAATGAATCCATCAATGGGTGCTGCAATCACATGCATAGCAAAAGTTAGGAAAAAGAATGCGTTCACTTTCGATAACGGGAGATGCTGCTGGAACACTGCAAGAGCAGCAGCAAGGCACACCTGTGGTGGGATATAGGTAGACCTGGGGTTCAGTGTGTCCCTCCCACAGCCACTCCAGTCAGACCACGGCTGAAATTCTGGTGTTTACGGTCTTGCTTGAATGCAATGTTCAGAGGCTTCTTTATAAGGCACAATCAGTTTTGACCTGTCTGAAAAACAGGACTCTGGCATCTTTTCTGGGCAATGTTGCCTTAAAGAGCCCTTTCCATGGGCCAGACCACCGGTGCTATCCACCAGTTCTGTAATGTCTGGGTGTTTCTTAACCCCTGTTTTCCCCAACACCTCATTTCATTTCAGCCTAACCAGCTTACAGAAGGGATTTGGCTGTGCTACAGGGTCAAAACCAAACTATGGTTTTCAACCTTTTGCTCAAACTAATGACAATAAGGAAATTTATACTAAAAAATGTCTTTCACCTTGGGATTTTTAAAAAATAATAATTTGGAGTAAGAGTTAGAGGAATATGATGAAGGCACGCTGTAGTTAAATGGACATTAGTGTACTTGTTTATTAAGTTTCTGAAACCAATGTCAGGCAGATGAAAAATAATGAGCCCGAGAGATGCTGGTGGACCTCTTATTTTGACTCCATTGTGTGGTACAGGTTCATATGAGTAAATGAGTAAAGTCTCTAAAAAGTGGAACTGAAAAGGAGGACATAGAGGCTGGATGGAAGTTAAAGGAGTTTGACAGATGAACTCATAGTGAGGACAATCTTCCATTGTGCATGTGCATTGTGCATTCAACATGCACTAGGCCTGTTGAATCCTACAAAGACATTTACTTTAGCCACAGTCAGAGACACAATACTGGGCAGCGTTAGACCACTATTGTCTGCTCTTTCTAAAGGTGTCACTGAAGCCATTTCATCACAGGAACCTCATGACAAAGTGCCATAGAGGATAAGATCAGGTTAGTTTGCATACTACATATGAAAAAATACTGTACAAATAGAAGATAATGACTCAGATCTATAAATTATTAAAGTCCTTTTAGTAAGTCAGATGAACAATCAGTGGTATACTACAGGAGGTGTCTCTAATAGTACATATGGAGCCTCAAAGAGCAAAAAGAGCAAAGCAAAAGCAGTTCAAAGCAATATCCAGAGAATGATGCCTGTGCTGTAACACAGGACAAGATTATGTACACATAAGGTTATTTTAAAGATACCAGAATCCTAAGGATATCGTGATGAGAGGACTGTTTGCCTGCTACATTGAATGGCTGGTATTTAATGAGTGATTATGTCTATTAAAATCTAGAAAGAAATTGCAAAATTCTAAATCTAATACATGTTCTAATTATATTTCCTGAAAATATAACACAAGTGAGGGAATGAGAATTACTTTGATAGCAGAAATTCCCTAAAACTTACTGAAATCTGAGATTCTTGCTCTCTGGTTCCTTGAGGAGGCAATCACTGTCCATTGCTTGTCTATTTATACTTTCCTAGAGTGGGGTAGAAAACATGGCCGCTTTGGTCTACAGGGCAACAGAAGTCTAGATAGTCTGGCTTGCAATCAATTCTAAAGCTGCAGAACACACAGTTCCCTTTTGTATGAATTTGGATGCACACCCTTACCCATACTGACTTTTAAATATTTTTGCTCTTCTTACAATGATTATAAATGAACGTAAAGGAGAGTAGGTGTTCTTCAATGTATTCTGTCACTGCTTTATGCTTTCTGTCTTATTACTACACTTACTACTATTTTTCACATATTGAATGAAACCTGAAAGAAAATTAAACCTGTTGGAAGTCACATACAGCCAGCCATAACTGGAAGCAGCACTTGCTTTAGCCTTGTGTCGCTACCCCTGAGCACAGAGAACACATTTTTAAGATAGTGGTAAAGCACAAAATATATGCACTGTGAAACCTTCTGTTTATTTCTATCCTAAAAAGGTTTACTTTTACATTATTACACCTATTTTGAGCTCATTACCTCTGTATTAAATACAAGCAGAGACAATGAGCAGGTTTTTCAGGAAGATCTCAGGTATCAAATAGATTTTCATTTTGCTCTTGAATTAAGGATCACCTCTATGTTTTCTCATCCAGCATTTTACACTGAGATAGATAACTCTTATCTCAATACACTTTTATGTGGTATTGGTAGCTGTTATCTTAATACCACTGGTACCTCAATACCTCTTTACTACCCCTTTAATCCATACCTTTGTGGCTAGAGTTCTGTGACTATCGTAGACACTGCTGTACCAGTTCTTGAAAGGAAAAACAGTGAATGGTGAGTTTTGAAGTCCTGTTAATCATAGAATGTTTTGGGTTGGAAGGGACCCCTAGAGGTCATCTAGTCCAATCCCCCTGCAGGGAGCAGGGACACCGCTAACTAGATCAGGTTGCTCAGAGCCCCATACAACCTGACCTTGAATGTTTCTAGACATGGGGCCTCCACTGTCTCTCTGGGCAACCTCTTTCACTGTTTCACCACCGTCTTTGTAAAAAATTTCTTCCTTATATCCAGTCTAAACCTACCCTCCTTTAGTTTAAAACCATTACCCCTTCTCCTGGCACAGCTGGCCCTACTAAAAAGATTGTCCACGTCTTTCCTATAGGCCCCCTTCAAGTACTGAAAGGCCGCAATCAGGTCTCCCCA
>NW_009259596.1:5882326-5918985 GCF_000687185.1 Egretta garzetta
TTCCCTCTTCCTCCTTAGTTTGACCAGCATCTCTGTCTCTGCCATGCCGGTTTCTTCCCTTCTTTGCCTGATTTCTTACAGCTAGGGATCTAGAGCTCTTGCGCTCTGTGGATCACATCCTTAAAGATCTGCCAGCTCTGTTCTGTTCCCCTGTCCCTGAGGACCGTTTCCCAGGGAGTCCTTCTGACTATGTCCTTGAGGAGCTGGAAGCTTGCTTTTCTAAAATTCAGGGTCCTGACTATACTCTTTGTTCTTCCCATTTCTCTCAGGAGTGTGAGCTCTACCAGTGCATGATCACTGCAGCCCAGGCTGCCTCCAATCTTGACATCTCCGATGAGCTCGCTTGCATTGGTGACCATCAGGTCCAGTATCGCATCCCCTTGGGTAGGGGTGTCTATTACCTGGCTTAAGAAGTTGTCCTCAATACATTCAAGAAACCTGCTGGATTGCCTACAGCTTGCTGTGTTGGTTTTCCAGCAGATGTTGGGGTGGTTGAAGTCCCCCAGCAGGACGAGAGCCTGCGAGCATGAAGCCTCCTGGAGTTGGAGGAAGAAGGCTTCTTCAGTCAGCTCCTCTTGATCTGGCGGCCTGTAGTAGACACCAACCACCAGGTTCCCTTTGTTGCCTCTCTCTCTGATTCTTACCCATAAGCTTTCAACCTGCTCGTGGCTATTCTTCAGGGACAGCTCTTCATACTGAAGATATTCCAATAATAATCATCAAAATACCATTAGCATTCCCACAAATCACAAGATACTAGACATTACCTTCAGAAATCTGATCTGTCTGGATGGGAAGACATCTGATTAAGGCACATGTAACTATGGCTAGCCAAATCATTAGCACTCTCAGATTTCTCCCTTCACCTTCCCCAAACAATTCCCACTGTGTCACTTTTACTCAGCTCTTTTCTTCGGTTACGAGTTGTTTATTACCCTACCAGTTAAATCTGCTTATATCTTGAATTATAAACACTCATCATTTCTGAAGGCTTGATCTTGATCTGTCCAGCTGATGTCTTCTTCAATACCCTACTTTCCATTTACACAGCTGGTCTTCCTGCTAAATCTGTTGATGACTGTTCACCCGGCAGAGAGAAAACCTGTGGTGTTATAATCACTAGAAATATATTGGTGGTAATCCATTTCATAGGTTAAGATAGAACAAGCAGCTCCCTGGCAGCATAGCGTCTCCTATTTGAGCTCACCATCACTTAAAACAAGAAAAAAAAAAAAACCTACATAGAACAAAGTTGTCTCTTAAATCTCCTTTTCAATGAATCAGGCATTATCACAGTTTGAGAATTTATGTTTAAAAATATAAATTAAGGAGAAAATTAGTAGGTGCAAAAGATTAGTCCCAGTGATTTTGCGAACCTTTAAGTTCCCAAAAACACACTTTCCGTTGGTACAAACATGGGCCTACAAAGGCTTTCGGGTTTTCTTTGAGAGGATTTTTTGCTAGGTTTTTGCCATTCTGCTATGAAAAAAATACCTGAATTCTATTTTAGCAGCTTCTCACCTGTGAAGCTGCAACATGGTTGGTTGGTAGTGTATCGCAGGCACTAATTTTTCTGATATTGAAAAAGTCCTAGTTAAGACATTCCACTGTGTGACACCAGTTGATAATGCTCATGGGCCTGCTCTGTCTTGGCTGGAGGTATGTCAAGCTAGTAACACTGAGATGATTTAAGCAATGATAATATAAATCATGCTGTGATACAGTAACGGGATATTTTCTACGCTTATTGCTGTATCTTGTCCCAGTATAACCTTTATCCTGAAAAATCTTAAATATCTCATCTATAACCACAGAAGACAAGCTGAACTTTCCCACTGAGAGAGATTTTTCAGGACAGCCTGCAAAGAATGTACCATATATTCCAAGAATGCATTCCCTAGCCTCTGCTATTTTAAGTGCACCTTAGGAAGCTATGATAATTACTGTGCTCATCAGCTGTAGTAATTGTAGGGAAGAATGTTCATATCAAACAGAGTTTGCATTGCTATGGTAACACAGCCAGTAATAACAGTGTGGACCATTTTAGAACAGGGATCCCCAGTTAGAGATCTGAAGCACCTGCAGGTGCAAAGGATTTTTCCATCCCACTCTCTCCTTGAAACATCTATGCTAGAACCAAAGTCCTCTTCTGACACCAAAGAAGTCACCAATCTGTGGGGAAAAAAAAAGAGAAGACAAAGCAAATGAAACCCCCAACCATACAGACTGTAAGAGCTTCTTCTAACAGACTGCTTGCTGTTAGAGCACCACTACTGTAATTGGAATGATTTACAAATAAAGTAGCCTGAGACTGATATCAATGCCTTTTTTCACCTTCCTGGCACTGTAATGCAGCCTGAAAGCAGGTGTAAGTTTTAATGGAATGTGGGGGCTCAATTTAATCACATTCACACCCACTTTAAGGGTCTTTCATGTTAACAGAGCTATGAAAGAAACTTAGGCTTATCTACTTTCAAAAGTTATGTCAAAATAAAGCGGAGTGCCACTTTTAAAGTGCGGTGGCTATTCCAAAGTAGCTCCCCATGTGGGAGCTCTTATTCTGCAGAGTGGTTCCTCTGTCCCTATTTCAAATTTAACTTAATCCACTTGAGATAGCCAGAAAAAGGTTCTCATTGCAAGATATTCCAGATAATTTCCCAGTGTAGCTTTTTACTGTAAGTGCAATCAAACCTAGTGACTTAAAGTACTGGGTTTAACGGTCTATTCTAATGCTAGGACTTCCAGGAATAATGGAAATTGGCATTATGAGCAAAAGCACAGAAATGGCAAAAGTTAATTTTCAGAAACAGGTAGACATTTCTTGCTCATTTGAGAATGCACTCCGCAGCGCGATTTCATTTTGAAAGACTTCTCCCTTGATGCAAATTGTCTATCATGGATATATTTAGGGAGTGCCAAAAGTGTGATTATATATTGGAAATCCTTTCGCAGCAACCCATTAATGAGGTTCCAGCCTTGCCCACACCTGGGTTTCTATTTTGCCTCTTGTCCTATGCCTATCATTTCCTCAGTCGTAATGATCTGGCAATTTGTACGGCCATGCTCCTCAACAGAATTTTAATGGCAGAGATTTAAATATACATGTATTTAGGTCAGACTCCTTTTTCGTCAGTGGATTATTTCATAGGTCTGGTTTAGATCACAACCCACAAACAGGCTGAATTTGTAAAACTGGGTAGCTGGTAACCTTTGCCAAGATGGATGTGTGAGGACCATGGGAACTAACTACTGTTGACAGGAACCTCCTAAGTTTTCCGCAAGGAAAACTGTACTGTTAGTGAGAAGCCAACCGCAAAGTATAAGCAGAGAAACTTGTCCAACAGATTGAGACTAGAAAGCTTTGCTTTCTTTGTTTGCACCTAAATGCCATTCTGTCACCCCAATCTAAACAAGGAAAGTGATCATAGTGCCTTAGGAAATGGGCACAAAACCAAAGTATTGCGAAGACAGCTAGCTTTCTCCTTTTTTGGTTTCAAGTTTCAGTTCATCCAAATTTTATGAACACTAAGTTAGGGCCAAGAGCACTCAGGGCATTTTGGATACGAGTTCCACTGCTGGCTGTTAGTGCCGGCAGAGCTCTGGGAAAGCCACAGCCCCGGCTGAGCTTCTGAACGGCATTTTACAGCCATAGGCTTTGCTCAGAAGCCTGTAACAAGACGGTGCTTTCTCCTGATGTTATGCAACTTACTAAAAAGTGGGATTTTTACTACCTTTCTGTAGTCATCTGTTACTGAACAGCCCCTGGACCACAGGAAATTAGCCATGTTTCCATGTTGCTTGTATTCTGACAGTATTATGGATCAACACAAGAAGAGGATGAACCCCACACTGACTTCCCAGTATGTGAATTCAATATCAAATCTGTGTCTGGCTCTCAGTGAATTACCACAGGATGAGAACTGGATGTGTAATGCTTGATTTCACTGAAGACATAAAATACCAAATTTTGCTACTAATAATATTGGTTCAGATTTTCAGCTGTGTACCTCTGTATTCTGATGATGCAAAGCAATCTGCCTTTCTTTCCAATCCCAATTGGGAGACTAGAGTTGGCTGTACCTATACTAGATATACATATGCTACTACATCATACTTATACTGCCTGAGCACTCCAGCACACTGGGGATTTTGGGGAAGGCATGCAGTTAGACCTGTTGTGAATCTTTGGTCACTGAGAGGCTAATGCAACAAAAGGTTCAAAGCAGTCTGTAAACTGCTCAGATCTGCGTTGCAGCTGATACAGAAATGGTCTTGATCACCATCACAGATGAAAAATCTGCAAATAGATCTCTTTTTGTCACCAACCAGGAGAAGACAGAGAGCACACCATCAGGCCTATCTTGTCCAGAGTAGTTGAATCATACCATCATAGAATCGTTTAGGTCAGGAAAGACCTTTAAGATCATCAAGTCCAACCGATAACCTAACACTGCCATCCCACCACTAAACCATGTCTCTAAGCAGGTGGAAAGTCCTTTAAAAGCCTTTAGAGTTTTAACTGAGGGAAATAAAAAAAATCTTATTCTATATACTAGATTATTTCAACCATGGCAATGTAGCTATTATTCTGGTATTGGTTAGGTTCCTAGACTGAATTTTAAAGTTTGGCTTTTGCTTCACATTGTTCTTTAGACTGAAAGAGATACAGATGGTTGAATTCAGTCTCTGTCTAAGCAGGCAAAAGTCCCAGCATTTACGGATGAGCTGAGGGGCCTGACAGAGGCTTCAATATGATGTTCTGTTACCTTTTTTTTCAGGCAGAAGAGATATTGATCTACCTTTGTTTATATCTGTATTCTTAAATTAAGAATAACATAAACTGAACCATAACCAAAATGTACGCTTTGAAAAGTCAAACAGAACACACAAATGTCATTCAAGTTATTTAATGGCCAGATGAGATAAGCGCAAGAAGACAAAAAGACATGAGTACCTAACAACAGATATTTAATTACAGAAAATAAAGACAAAATCAAAATTATTTTAAAGTCAGTTTCAGAGAGCAGAAATACATATAATAAATGCTGTTGAAGGCAACATTAAGTGTAAGCATGTTACACAAATGTTATTAGTCTATGGTATATATGCAGGTATTTAATTGTCAGCAATTTCCAGGAAATGTTTTCTCAACCTCCATGAGTCAGTTCCTGACCCTACTTTTGATGTAACACTGAATGGTCCCATTAGCCACGTGGGAGAGTAGGCTAGATCAGAAGTGTCCTCTTTGTCCCAGAATTTGTCACCTGTCCCCTTCCTGTTCTCCAGGCTTAGTTCCTTGGTCCTTGGGAGAAGTTATATCTGCAAAGACAGTGACCCTGAATGACTATGCAACTGCAACGCTATGAGCTCGCGTTGCTTCAAAGGGGACTGCATACCTTCATTAGTCCTTCCTGTGGAGTCAAAATCCTAACTGTGTGGAATTCAATAGTCAAAATTCAACTGACTTCAGAGGTAGAATGTCAACCCTTATTATTAATCAGTGCATTTTAAACATGCATACATAGGTATGTATATGTGTATATATTCACATGCATATTCATTATATACCTGAATCAATATTTTGCATTCACCAACATTTCAAAATTAAAGTGTTTGGATTGTATGTTCTTGAAGAAATATTTTTCCTTCACTCTGCAGTGAATCACAAAATGTAAAAAAGGCTCATGGTTGCCTTATTTTTGAATGATACAAGCATATTTGACGCTTTGTAGAATCCATTTAGTGCATTTTTCAAAGCTTGCTATATTGAAAATATGTAAACAGAAACACTTTAATCAAACTATATTCCTACTTCAGGCATTACTTTATGTCAATGTCTCCTACTCTTTATTTTAATACCAATGCCTAATTAAGAGATTCATTAAAAATCCATAATACTTATTGAATGGAAAAAAATCCAGTGTAAACACCTTTTTTAATTATCATAGTCTTTACAGACATAATGTGTATAATAAAGTTAAGCATAAAAAATAATTTGTATTAATTTTTTTATTAAAAACTATAAAATTAACTGAGTCTATTTTAGACATGTAAAAATAGATTGGGTTTTTTTATTTAAGAAAATCACAGATATAACTGATGAGAACAGCATCTGCCCTAAAGGCTGATTTAATTTTACTTTTGCAATAGTTGTTTATTTTACCCTCTCAGTTTTGTCATTGGTCTAGACACAGCACAGCCTGTGTATAATACTTTGATTATAATTGAACTTGGTGGTGTTGGACAAATAATTCCTGAGCTTATTTTTCTTTCATTGTCAGCAGTGTGTAGGAGAAGTAGATTCTTTGACTGTTTAGCTGTTTCTTCACTAGTAAAATGGAAATGGTCATATTTACCTGCTATGTAAAGATGCTATAGGAATTTGATAGCTAGTATTTGTAAAGTGCTACTTGTGCGGATTTAAAACAGACAGCCATGTACTATTTATTTGGTTTTATAGTTCTGTAAATTACTTCATTTGTAATAATGGAACTAGAAAATATTCCTAGATGTCTTTAAAATTACACCTTCTCATGTCCCAGAGTCACTCTATCGCAGGTGGTGTACAAAGCAGATAGTTTTGAAACCTGCAAACTAGTATATGCACTAATGAATATGTTATATATAATGCACTGTAAGCAGCGTTTTGCCTAGTCAAATTTGCTGTTATGTCCATTTAAAGTATTTTTTTAAAGCAGAAAGCACAAGAGACTTCATAACTAAAGGAAATACCAGTGACTAGTAAGTATTAATAAAAATAATAAATGGCTTTTCACTGTTATAGATCAAGATGTGAGATTGTCATTAATTTGTATGGGTTTGGAAGAACAGTTTCTGATAAGTCACACATCTACCTTGCTGTCAAATAAAAGGGAACAGGCGCCAGTTTTGAGAAGAATTCATTTAATCGTGTAGCTAGAACATTTACAAACATTGCTGTCCGCTGTCTGTTTCTCACTGGACCTCACCAGTTAGAGGCTGTCAACTCTGCAACTAATGTACATGAACAGCAAATCACCTACATCAGTCCAAATGATCTTCCCAAACTATTTTAAGTTTAGATATCTGATATTACACTGTATGGGATAAAAATCTTCATGCCTTTGCTTATCCGTGGGAATTTTAATGGCAGAGGATTGGAACAGACAGGTTGGTTGTGGCTGATTAAACCACTGCAAAGGGTGGGTAATTGACCCCATTTCAAAGCACTACATCTACAAGCAATTTGAGACTGCAAAGAACATGTGAAGAAGGAGAAAAAAAATGGTTTCTGCAAAAACTGTAGTTAGTGATAATTCTCCACTGAGAGTGATGAAGAAAGGGTGATTCCCAGGGAGAGCAAGAAAATATCCCAATCAGACTGTGGCTTTGGTAGTCCTATGGATTTCGCAGACTGTCTCCTTTGAATTACCCAACTGACAATGGTAAGATCCCCAAAATGAAGAGAGTTCTGGACGAAATTGCTTGTGACATGGGAAGCAGAGGAAGAATGAGGGAGGAAAGACAGATCTGGGCAAAGAATCAGCAGAGGAAGCTTGTTCTTGCTGCTCTTCCTACTGCTGTTGAGGCATGGGAATCATGGCTGGTTTTCTGCTGCAGATCTTGTATGCCACCAGGTTTAGCCTCTGAATCACCTGCATATTACAAAACAATGGCAACTATCCATCAAACTTGCTGCCCTCAAATTTTGAAAACCTGGGAAGAAATAAAAACATTCAGCTAAAATGAATCACCTGGAAGTAACTCATGTTTGTGGGTGATGAAAAATTTATAAATGGCTCTTGAGCCTAGACAAATTGTCAATGCTCTGAAATTATTACACACTGAAAATTTGTATAGCATCTCTCTATTGGGTAGATAGATTAACAGACTTTGTATAAATTAAGCAGGCAATTGGACATATTATCGTATCTATTCCCATACATATATCTTATTCTACAAAGTGATGTAAGAGTAGTTATTTGTTATTAACGATAGACACAGGTCTGAAAAATAGTATTTCAGTGCCTACAAGTTAGACAGTAATTTTTTGGTCTAGGGAAAATGTTTTTATTTTGACAGTGAAGATTCCACCAGCACATTTGAAATATCTTCTGGAAATTACTTTAAAAAAATGTAATAGATTTCAAGACTGAGTGAAAGATCCTGCTCCATGTGGAACAAGCCAGGCATTGCATGTGACCTCAGGGAGGCCATGCCCTCATCGATGGACACTGTCCCACTGTCCCACTGCCCCTTGGGGTGGTGGGTGCCTAGGTGAGGGTCGGGGGGAAGGCTGGTCAAGGTGGTTACAGCCCGGGGATGCTGACAGGGCCCAGACAGAACCCAGGGTTTTCTTACTCTACAAGTATTAAAAGAAATGCATTTGTGTTTTGTGGAGGCAGCCCATACAGACCTCCTGTCTCTGTTGATAAGTGCTCCTATAAGTTTACTCGGGACATTTAGTTTGTTGTAGTCTATTGAAATATGATTGTATAAGTTGGAATCAAGCTTAATGGTCGTACATCAATCAAGCTACAGTTCATACATATCATTAAAGAATAGATATAGATGTAACTTTCCTTTGTATAGTGAACCTTATGAAAACAGTTTGAAAAGCAGGATTAACTCTTTAGCCAAACACTGGATATAAAAATGTTCTCAGGTTGAATTAAGGAGCACATGGGAAAAATAGCTAGCAAAAAAGGCAATGTTAAGTAAGTGCTCATTAGTATTTTTTTTCAAGACAGTATCAGCCATTTGGTAGATAATCTTTACAAGTCTAGGGAATGTGTATCTTGTGCTAGTGCGTTATGAGAATAACAACAGCTCTGGGTCTCATACAAGTGACTCATCTACATAATGAGTGCATTCATAGGGTAACAGATCTACCATCAGTCTTAGAAATTATTTCTGTAGCAACTGAATGAAAAGTACCTCAGTTTCTCTTTTCCAAAAAGTTTTTTTTTTGAAGTTTCATAATTTCCCCCTCCCCCACCCCACTGTTTACCATCAGCCAGGAATGTTAAACTGAGTCTTAACCGAGATCCATTTAATTTTATTTTTCAACTTCTAGTGGAATCAGAAATATCTCATGGCTTAATTTCTGGTTTTGAAAAGCTCAAATGTGTGTTTCTGAAAAATTGCTAACTGGAGAAACATCTCAGAAATAAAATGCCCCCAAACTCACTTCCCTGAAAGCTAATGAGTCTGTATCCTGCATTCAGAGCCACAGACCTGGTCTTTGAGGTAGAAAAAAAAGAACTTTGCCAAAATTGCAGTTTCCTTACATCACCATACACTGTGATAACTCCTGTCAGGATGACAAACAGTCTTACATGTGAGTATCTGTGCTAGAGCTGGTGGGTCAGCTTAAAAACCTAGGTAAAGGGCCTTTGTGGCATTAACAACTACAGAGCATGATAGAGATGGCAGGAAGATTTACTGAAAGTATGTCCAGAATTAGTAGTGGTTTTGTCAATACTTCTTCCATACAGGCACTGGCACCCTGACTAAATCCATGTTCACCCTATCATCCTCACACACAGGGGCAGACACATCCACTGCCGACTTGGATCTTTGCAGAGTTAAGCTGCTCTCTGTTGCTTTCTGGAGCTCAGTCAGTCTCTACCGGCTGCACTTCTCACTTTGGCCTCTCAGGTAAACGCTTACAGTTAGGCAAGACGAATGGAAATGCCTCTGCACTCAGACACTGAGGGACTTTGCAAGAAGTTCACAGCACAATATGAGCAGATCAGCAGGGAAAAACAGCTGGTGCTGAGAAAATCGTGTTCCCACCATGTATGTTGTGAAGATTTATACTTGAAATTGATTCTGGTCTGGTCCTTCACACTGAATGTCCATTAGTTTCTGAAGTTCAGTATGTTCATTCCCAGAGCACATCTCTCAGGGTAGTTTCAGTCTTCGTTAGGCTACCAAAGCACAGTGAGCAGGGGTGTGTGGATGGCTCACCTCAAAAATGCAGTCCACATCTGAAGCAAAACACTAACACAGACGCACCCATATGACTGTTAATTCTCCTTCCCTAATACACAGATGCATTTCTTCAAGTGAAAGCTTCTCCCTCCCAATGCTTCTTTAATTTTGTCCCCTCATTGTTATTTTCATCTCCTGTTTTCTTCAGAGCTGTTTGACTATGACCGTTCTGGACCTTTTACACACAACTTCCCATCACCCCTGTATATTTTCTAAGTTTCCCATGGCCTTTTTTCTCAAAAGCTACATTTGACTGCACAGTTAGCATTCAACTGCAGGACACCTTGGCAGAACGACTGCTGTGTCCAAACTTCCTGTATTAAATCATCAGTTATGAGAGTGGGGGCTGGAGGTTGGGAAGAAGGAGGTGGTATTAACAGAAGGCAGCACCTTTTTTTTTTTTTTTTTTTTTTTTTACTATAGAGAGGCAAACAGAATTAAACTTGGTTTTGTTAAGTCTGAGAACACAGCATGCTCTTAATTTTAAATCTGTAATGGGACCTAAACCATATTTCATAAAGCTCTGCTAAAGAGATTCCATGAAAAATATAGGCTGCTTGATAGGAGCATGGCAAGTAGCCTCTAACGACAAGCTGAACACCAAGATTGTTTCACTTGTTCCCCCCCCTGCTTCAGCAGCATTGCTAGATTTATTTTTCTACACAGAGTTGTATTCTTAAAGTAGCATGCTAAAAAAAAAAGGCCTTTCATAAATACTTGAACAATCTTTTCTTTCCTTTTAGTTTAATTGCTCTACAGTCAATGATTGAATTTTACAATCCTTAGTCACAGAGGACTTTAAGGTCATGCCACAGGCAAGACTCACTCCAAAACAAAAGCAGTGGCAAAATACATAAGACATTTTCTATGCATACTCTATGCATTATTTGAATTTCTTCCTGGAAGCCTTGGTCAAGTCTCAGTCATTCTATACCTGGACATTTGTACTGGGTGGTAAAGGGAGCCAGGCGCTATGCTAGCAGCATCCTACTCTTTTACGACCTTACCACTGCACACCCCAACTCCTAGGCTACAGAAGCTGCTATGCCCCCATCTCCAGTACTCAAGAGGCCTTGATCTGGTCCCTGGCAGTATGTAAGATTCTAAGTTTTATCTTGGAACTAGAGCTTTTACCTTCTAGGGGCTGTTCAATGCAAACAGTTCATAAGAAACACAGTCTCTGTTCTGATAAGGAAATCACTCATGGCTTCTCTCAGCAATGCACACAGTTTCGATGGGCCACCCTCACTCACACGGCTATAATTACAGAGGATGTATAAAGGGAAACAGAGTCTCTCTAGATTTGCTCCAAAGCAGATTTTGTTAAAATAACTGTTCCGGTATTGGTCTGAGTGCTTATGTATGTATGTGTGCTTTTGCTCCTTGACTGAATGCTTGTAAATTTTCAAACTGAAAAACAGTCACTTTAAAACTTGCCAAATAAACATTCAGCTGATGATCTTTGAGGCTGAAATTCATGAATTTTTTCTTTTTTTTTTTTTTTTGATTAAAAATGTATTCAAGGACATTCAGTGCCTTTCTAAATGCTTGTAAGAAATCTGAAGACTGTGTGATCAGGGAAGCATTTTAACTACATAATCCCATAAAATTCAATATGGGGCTGTTGAGATGAAGGGTTGGGTTTGTGTGTGTGTGTATACAGTAGCACTGTGGATCAATGATATGCAAGCCATCTTTTCTTATAGGACAAAACCTAAAAATTCATTGTATGCTTTAAAATATTACCAGCTGGATGCATCAGAGTAATGTTATTCCTAGAATCCTAAAAGAGACAAGGTCCTCACTGGGTAACTGTGACTGTGCAGGGTGTCTGGAAACACTTGTCGGGGGATGGGAGAAGAAGCCATTTCCCTGTCACAAGATGATAGAAGTGTAATATAAGTTTCCTATCTTTCCTCTTCCTTTTCCACAGTACATTAGTCCCTGAAAATCTCACATATATGATCAGGATTGAAAATATTTATTCTTTATTGTATAGTCAGCACTTTCTTTTTTTTTTCCCCATGATAGTCTTACCACCATCACCACCTGCTCTCTTTCCTCACCATGATCGCAGGAGGATAACTTGAACATATTCAGACTATGGCAGTCAGTTTGCCTCGAAAATCACTTTGCCTTTAGTAGGGACCAAATTGCAGGAGGGCATTAATTATTAAATCTCCAGTGTACAGCTTTTCCGAGTGTGCACTTTCATGGCAATAATAGTAAATCTGGCAGGATACTTATTGAGGGCTTTCTGCTAGTTCTTCAACAGAACACTCAGATCATAGCAACACGTTATCAGCAAGAATACTGTGACATGAATGGAGATACGGCCCCTAACAGTGCCCCAAGAATCTGCAACGATGTAACAGAAGTCCTTAGAGAGACACACTGACTTGCCCGAGTCCTGCCTGAAAGATTTCCATTCTCTCAAGTCATATCACTGTCACAGCCATCAGCCACATTTACAAAACTCTTATTGTGCTCCATTTCCTTCAAGTGGTAGATGTTTACAGGGCAAGATCAGCAAAGGGAGAAAGAAAGAGGGAACTGGAGAATTCTGTGCTTTGGAGTCCACTCTCCTGCTCCAGACCTTCTCCTGACAAAGCCCAGACCTGATGGACATCACAATGTGCTGTAAGTGTTTGTTCAAGCTCACAAGGAGACAAAGAGATATATGTATGGAAGGCTAATTTTGGGAGGTAAAAGCAGAGGTATGGAGACAGCGTAGTTTTCCACCTGTGCTGTGATGGCAGATAATAACACTTTTTGGCTAGAAAACTGAGTACTTGTATATACATTAATTAGATGTGTTTAATAAGAGCAGTGATGGGGAAGGCTGCAACTGCCTATTAATACAGCTTAGCACAATAGTCTTGTTCTTGTGCTTCTCAGACAGGCACTGTTTAGCTGTGTGCCCTATCATTATTGGCCTCAACCAAAGGAACAATTTTCTCTCATATCAGAATGGGGTTCCAAGTGGCAAAGAGAGTATGAAACAAGATCCAATTTTCTTAGTTCTTCCCCTCTTTAGTGCTAATTTGTCTACATGTAAAAAGTTTTTCCCAAGACATCAGTTACAGTGAGACTTGCCTTTTCACAGGGGAAAAGCATTACTAAGGAAGTAAATGGTGAATAATCCAGTGACTGCTTTTTAGTGTATTTCATATGAAATTAGTAAAGATAATAATAATAAAAAAGAACAATCTGGTTTTATTGTCTAATCTGGCAAGTGCATCTGCCCACCCTGAGCTCATAGCAAGAGTATGGCTGTAGAGAAGAGTGACTCAGTTTGCATTCGATAGGAAGGGACCCCATCAGCACAAGTTAAAAAGGAGTTGTGTGCTTCACCCTCCTAAGTGCCTTTGAAAATCCCAGCCACTATCTTTTTCTGCCAGATGGGTTGATGACAAGTAGCAATCAGAAACACTCTGGTCTAGTGCTATTAAAATCATTACTGGAGAAATTTGGAAAAAAGGCATCAGCATTCTTTCATTGTATTAAAATATTCTATCTTTTATGAGCTGAGTCATAACAAGCTGAGACATATTTACTACTTAGACAATTTTTAAACATTATAAATTGAGTACTTGCTCAGAATATTGCTACCACAAGCAAGACAATTGACATTTTCAACCTTAATATGAATAAACTCCAACATTAGTATTGCAACAATGCAAATGACTGCAGTACCTCTTCCATTAATACTGCTCAACCAGGAAATTACTTTAAATTATAGTAGCTGGCAGTTATATATCTCGTATTTATGACTTCCCAGCAAATGCAGCTCAGAGTGCAAAGGTACAGTTTACTACTATAAGAGTGAAACTTCCTTAGTCTTAGAGTTTATTTGTTGTTTTAAAATAGATGAGACGCTACATCCCTCCTACTGAATTACACCACAAGAGCTGTCAGTAGGCCATCTGAATCCTGTTTTCTGGTCCTACATCAGGATCCCTCTGGATTAGATTTATTATTGCTTTCCCTCAATAGCTCCAACCCACAGCAGTCTCCTCTCTGGTGATGAGGGCTAAAAATAGTTGCCTCCAGACCCCAGCTCAGTAGCTGTAATATCCAAACACACAGAGAAGGCAGATGTGCTAGTGGGTAGCTGAATGTTCTCTTTCACCACTTCCAGCCAAGAAATAAGGCTCCAGTGCTGGGCTTAGAATAAGGATGCAAGTCTGAAAAACTAGTACTGGATTTGAATAGTGAGATGCTTTTGAATAGTAGGAACAAACTCAATTACAAACAAACAGGCAACTCTAACACAATGAAATTCACTTCTGTTGAGACACATGTAAACACTTGAAAATAAATAGATCAGAGGGCATGTGAGCTCATTAAATAATCAGTCTAAGTAATAATATTAGCTATGCAGAATTATTTAAAATCTCCAGGTATCTTTTTCATATTTTGAAGATATATTTCTTATATACTTTTCTTCATTTCTTTATTCAATATTGCCAGCCTTACTGAGAGAAAAGAGATAGTTGTCTGTTACTCTGCGAGAGATCCTATTGAAGACTGTGGACCTGGACTACTCGGTATCAACAAGAGGGTTAGAAGATATATGGGAAGCTGACTGTATATGAGTTTTCTTCTCTCTCTTTCTTCTACAGATCAATAAAAGCTCTTTAAAGTAAAAAAGTTCTTCCCAATAATGCAAAGTAAATTATATTATTTCTGTGTTTTACACTCTTAAATGCTTTGCAGTTAGGCTTCACGCCAGGATTTTACTTCACTGGATCATTACTTGTATAACACAATTAGGTAAGGACAGAGCATCCTGAATGAAAGCACATCCAAGCATCCTCCCACACAGACATGCTGGAGTTCTTTGGACAAAATATGCAGAGGTTAATGCAATACCAGTGAGTCTACTTTGGGCATTTTCCTCAGATTTTGTTGACATCAGTGGAAGCTGGACAGAATCAAGAACAAGGCTCTACATGGAGGTACAGTGGAGGCAAGGATGATACTGAGCACCCTAGATGTGTCTGTACTAATACATTAAAGTGTGCTTGTGTATTTGGCCTCCTCTGGTAGTAAATAGTTAGAATATTCCCCGCCACCGATTTGGCACATTCCAGCTACCACAATCCCCCACAAATTCTCTGACATCATTTAGCAACTGTAACTAGCCAGTGACAATTCCCAATGAACTGTTTTTTCTGCTGCCTTCTGGAGGTGAAGGCTGTTTTCTAGCACTTGGCCCTGGTACCCAGAACATTCCCAGACATGTTTAATTTGCTCCCATAGCCACAGAGTCTGCGTTCACTACCTTATTTTACATGAAACATGTCTGCATCTTGAATTAGGATACAAAGATTGTTGTGGAGTACAACAGGATTTGGGATCCCAGAGTAGCTTTCTGCCTTGGAGGAAGCAGATGGCTCTGGGGCTGATCAAGCTATTGTGGGAGATAAAGTGAGATAAAGTCCCCTGGTAGCAAAGAACTGGTGGTAGTAGAACTGGTTTTGAATCCATATCCCCAGGATGAATCCCAGAATCACCCCTCAGGCAAGGAAACTTGTTTCCAGGGGTGCTTGTTCACGTCTTGGTGGTTTTGGGGGGGGGTTTTTTCCAGGTTTTCCCTTTCCCTGGGAACACAGCCAGGGTCTAGGCATGTTGCCAAAAAGATAGGCTAGCACTGCTAGCCATGCTCCAGACCCACTGCAGCCTGAGGACTTGGACCTTTGTGCTCTGCCATGCTCCAGTGGTTTTGGCTAGGCTGTGCCACAAACTATGCCTTGGACTCATAGCAACCTAAAGATCCATTCCTTTTCCTCTCACCTCCCTTTGCCCCTCCAGCTTACTGTTATCATTGCAGAAGTCACATGCACACACTCACGGAAGAACCTACCATTGTTTTTCCTAATCAGAATTACTTGAACTAAAATGGGGAAAAAGTCAGTAAAACGAAGTCAGTTGGAGTAGTTTGCACTTTATATCTTTGTCTAATACTTAATCAAAAAGTCATTGATTGTGCATGGGATTTCTGCTAATACTTCAAAAGCTGAAGAACTGGAACTGATCTTTAGCCTGAAGTGGTACAGTGACATCCTCCAGACGCTTCTTCTCAGGATGGAACGATTATCTTTTGGCCCTCCATAGACTGCTGCTGTTGTGCTGAAAGAGGGAGGGACAATTCAACAAACCAAACATTATCTTAGAAGGAAATGGCATCCCTGGAGCACTGTCAAGAGAGAGCAGACGACAGGATCTGCAAAAGGAGGCTGATAACAGTGTCCCAACTGGTACAAAGGACAGCCTCCTGAGGATGTATATACCAGTCATCAGCTTGGACGGATGGTAGCTGAACTGATCCTGGCGATCACTGAAGCTGCCAGTGAATGGGTCCCTGAAACAGGGCATCAGGAGTAATTCAGGTTGCCAAGTGAAAAGGTGATGTCATGACTCCGCAGACCTGGATTGGACTGACATCGTGCACCTGGCAGCCTGCATGTGTGATTGTCAGCAACTGTACATACTCCTGAGACAGATACGCACAAACTCCACTCAAAATCTGTGGAAGTTTTGTACAAAGCTGGCCAGAACAACCGCAGGTCACAGTAAAGCATTTATCCTAACTGGTGCAATGTGACACCCTTTCCTAGTGATGAACCGTGCTACCAGTAAAAATGCTGAGGTGAGAGGGCAAAGTATCTAAGTACAACTGAGCAGCAGCAGTACCCGTGTGTTTGGAGAAAGCACACGAAACAAGTTTGAAGAATGCCTATGTGCTCAGGATTGTCCAGCTTCTGAATAACCCCAGCATGCCTGCTCCCAGTTCTGGCTGTGACTCTGACCTTGACTACCTCCCAGACCACCTTAAGACCAAGATCAGCACCATCATCAATGACCACCATTTCTAGCAAGAATGAGCTTCTTGCAGCTTGGCCCATTAGGCCTTTTGCAACTCTGCCTCCACATGTGTCCTCCTTTGCTGTGTGTGGTCCATCACAGGATGAGGGAAACATGTCCCTAGAGCAAGGAGTCTCGCCGCAGTTGCATACAGCAGCTGCTCAACCACTGTCAAGCACAGATTTGGGCAGCTGTTGCCCCTTACTGAGGAGATGAAAATGGTGTACCGCCCTTGCAGCAGCGAGGTGTAGACAGCGATTATTATATGCTATAGATAAGACACTGACTGATTTCGGAGACAGAAAACTGGACTCCTTACCAACAGCTCCCTGCCAACACCCCCCACAATGCAGCAGGATGGGTTTCCCACAGTGAAGAAGCCAGCCTCGTTGCTTTGCCGCCACCGGCACAGTGGAATCTGCAGCTATCATGTGCTGACTCAGCAGTGCCCATCTGAAACATGGTTATGCACCTAGGTGTTAAGTGGCTCAAATCTGCACTTCTGGATGATCCAGGAATGGGTGGATATTAACAAGCACGGAGCCATGAGCCATTGTCTGCTCCCACCTGATTTTCATCATCCTGACCCTAAACTTACTACCTGTCCTGACAACAAGGCTGTACCTACAAGTGTTGCCTAATCTGTTTCAGTCAAAATTAGGCAACGAGGCAGTTTATCTTAAACCATTTAAATACTACTCCTTAATCTTTGCTAATCCAGCTCATTTTAACTGCAACAAGTTATAGCAGGTTTGCTTCAAAATGCCAGATAGAAAACTGAGTTACAGCTGATTGACAGACCCACGCACCATCCTGCTGCCCTTGCTACTCCACTGGTAACCTCTGTCAGATAGACAAGACAAAGCTTGCGAGAAGCTGTAACACCTGAAGCCTCTCCAAGAAGAATCAGCAGAGCTGCGTGCCAGGGCCCTTAGGATGCATATCGGTACAATTTCTTCCAAGGGTGACATTAATCTTTAGACTAGACTAGGCCTATTATGTTACTTTAAAAAAAAATAATAATAATACAAAAAAAATTCTCAGAAATTCCATCCTTTATCTTCATTATTCTTTGGATGAAAATCTGTCTAGTGACATTACTATTCAGAATGCAGCTACTGTAAAACATCCTCAACTATTTCTGAGAAAATGTCAATTCCTTCTATTCTACATCTATGACTTCTCATATACAGGCCATAAGACTTTTTGTATCATAGTAAGTTTATCTGAGCTATGCTGAGCGCAGAAAGAAATGCAAATCATTTTCTAGCTCTGCTGATTTATAAAGTAATTCAGAGCATAGGAAAAAATCGTAAACTGCCTTTTAGACAAAGAAAGGGTGGGGAACAATATATCCTCCTGCTTCCCATCATATAACCAATCCCCATTCTTAAGTGCACAAATAAAATAAAAGGAAATAGAAATAAATCAAATAAACTATGCTGCATAATTTCAAGCCCTACATTATGTCTTGGCTGTAATAATATACATTATCATTAATGGCTTTCACTTTACAGTGCTGAAAGTTAGATTTGTTGTTGTCATCTTCATTCCTTGACCTTTACTATCTGCATTGCTCACATGAAAGTATTAGTCTGCTGTCACACTTCAAGAAACCATGTAATAAGGTCAACTATGCATCACACTAAGTCATCCAAGGTTTTTTTAGCATATTTGCTTTATGATAAATGTGTAAGATCACTAAAATTATCTACAATGATAGTTAGACTTCATGCTAGATACAATTCAGATTTCAATTATATTAGAAAATCCTAGTGCCAGAGGACTAGTGTAACATTTTATCACCATTAATTCAATATCCATTTAACTGAGATGCAACAAAGGATAATTTCAAGTTCTGAAATGAATACCTATATTCTAGAGAAACATATAAATGAAAAAATATTGTTATGTACCCTCCAATTAAAATAGCTTGTCTGCTTTTCATTCTTGATGTACATTAGGATTTGCAGGCTTTGGGGGAGTGATGGAGGTTAGGTTTCATATAAGATTTCAGAACCGAGAAAATAGTTTTACTGCTGAACATTTAAATCCCTACAGAGAGAGATTTGTGAGAAACTGCAGTATATCAAAGAAATCTGCATTAAGGATATGTTGCTTCTTGTATTAAGGAAGCTGGAAGGAAAAAATGCTCTGTTCAGCAGCCATCACCATAAAACGATATAAATGCAACTACATTACCAAGGCATCTCAATTTGCCAATTGAAGAGGGCAACTACATTTTCTGCTTACAATATATAGAAGATCCAAAACACTTACTTGAGTCTCCTCAGCTTTTTGAGCTCTAATGGTTATTCCTTATACTGAGGATGGAGGATGCTCTTATTCTGTGGCTTTGCTGAACTTTGCCATATCCTCTTTGACATCAGTGAAAAGGAAAATGAAGGCACATTCACAATGGCAGTGGACCAGTAGAAAAGCCTCCATAGGAGCCATCAAGTCACCAGGTGGTCATTCACAAAATGACACACAGCTAGTTGGTGTCTCTGCTTTGCAAGTCAGCGTGCACAGTAGCTTCAGCTCTTGCTCCTACTCCTAAATAAAGTGGTCAGGCTGAACCAGCACTTCACCAAATTTGATCTGAACCATGAGTTTAATTACTCCATCTTTTATTACCCAATCGCTGACCCAGACAGCTCCTATTTCTGCCACTGCATTTCACAATCATGAGCACATTGTGGATGTCATTGGATCACAAATTACCATCAGCAACATAGGCAAAAGTCAGAAACCATTTGGTTGAAAGAATACTTTATGGAAAAAATTACTTCTTAAAACACATTGCATGGGGTTTTTTTCCCCCTTCTCTGATCTTGAAGATCTGAGAAGGTTAAACATTGCTTCACTGTGAAAGGATTGACTAGTTATTTATGTTTTACAGCAGCTGGAGCTGTAAGCCACTAGAAATGTATTCTCAGATTACCTATGCATGTACACATCACAGAGGCAGAGAAAGCACAGAATTCCTCTCCTGCGCAGCTATAGTGAAAGGAGAAACTCAAACAGCTTATTCAGTTCCTATATCCATGTTATCAGTAAGATTTTGTCAAAGCAGAGAATGTTCAGAAAAGAGCAACATGATTAAGTGCTAATTTGCTAAGAAATATTTTAAAAGCCTAGTCTGGCTCAGAAACAGTGTAATAGAGACATAACGGCAGTCTGAGTATACTGGGTGGAATATATATTATTTGGGGTTTATAGGATAAAATTAACAAAGAGAACACGTAGAATTAATATCAGGAAAGGAAACAGGGGAAGATCAACCCATTGCTGTGTGGGCCTTTTAGGAACTGAATCGCTGGCACTTTTATGGCACTCCCAGTAACAGAAGGGTATATCCAGCCCTTAGGAGCATTCCACAGAAAGCCTGATACACTCTGCTGCAGAGAGCAGCCAGTTCAATGGCAGAGAACAGCAACTGCTTTTCTACCTCTGATTTTTATGCCTGCTAACTTTCTTTCCAGTTCTGCTGCGGGAAGAAGTCTTGGTAATAAAAGGTATCCTGTACAAGACATAAATTCCTATAAAATAAATTATAGGCTTTGTAATAAAACAGAAAAGACAATTATATTCTTCCCTGGAAATAATTAATCAAGCTTTCTGCAGTGAAAAGTTTTGAAAGCACATAAAGCACACATTTTTACAGAAAATTTAAGTTTTCTCTGAAGAAATGGGAACAATTACACATCTATGAATGTTTATGCCGTTGTCATTATTTATTTTTGTTTTCATAATGATGTCTTGTTTTAGGACAGGAAACTACTTCTGCTTCTGTTTTGTGCATTACTTCTGCATAACAGCTGAGCTCCTTCTGCTAAATGAGAAAAAAGTGGTTTTACTACTGTACTAACTTTTCATTCTCCTTCCCATTGACTTAATGCTTTCATTTCTCAACCCAGCTCACTGAAGGTTTTTCTGCAGCCTGCTTGTTAATTACGAAACTGTAATTTTCCCAGCAAACATGTCTCTCTCACCCCTATATGTGCGCTGCTCACTACCTAGTGAATTAGGAAACCAGCATGTAATAGGACAGATCCTGAGCAGCTCTTGTGCATGTCTTACTCCTGTGTCTCATACATCAGAATCATACAGACATGACATGGGGCTGATATTGGGTTACTAGACAGTTGCAGCCACCTGTGCCAGGTCTTGACAAATCCCACTTGCGTGCCCAGCCTGTGTTTCACAAAAAAGCTGGGAGACTCCTGATGAGCTGTTATTATTCTTCAACGTGTGGAAAACAATGTGAAGAGGCAACTATATGGTATTAGCATTATTTATTCATGTCTAGATTCCCCAGCTAAAAGCCAGGCTGCATTTTGCCAACTGTTATGTACACACAGTGGTAAAATAGCATCTGTACAGAGGAGTCTACAAGCAAGGCAAAACAAAAATAGCAAGGGAAGAAGAGGCACATGCAGGAGTAACTTGCTTTCATCTGCAAAGCAAAACCAAGAAGACCATAAGCCAGGTCAATACTCTGGTTGCCAGGTTAGCATCTAAAAAACTCACTGCCACTATACACTTATTTTTTCTGCATATACCATATTTAAATAATTCACTTAATAAAAAGACTTAAAAATTCATTTGCAATTATGTGCATAGCCAAGGCATTATACTTATTGAAAGACCATGATTACATAAGGTCTACATGTCAAAATTTAGATATTTAGTTCTAAACATAAACAAACAACTTCACGTCTCCAAATTCTAGATTACAAGAAGTTTTTGTCAGAGTGCATACCATTCAGTCTACATAAATCTGCTCCCAGATACTCTGAAATATATTTTGCATAGTAAACACAATATAAATTTGATATGCATAGATTAATACACATTCTTTATTTCCCTGGGGAATACAATAAAAACTCTGCACACGGCAGCTTGGTTCATCTTTATCAGACATCAACTGATTCAGTCAAAAAGCAAGAGATAGTATTTCATGTGTTTCGGCTAGCACAATTCAACTGGAGTAAATACAATATACATTTTTGGTCTGACAACACTGGTCTCAGTCCAGCAGAAGGTACATGCACTCTTCCAGACCATTTAAGCACCAGGAGGCTGGATTTTCTCATCCCACACCATGTCTATGCCCTGAGGGAAATGTCCCTTGCAGCCCAGTTCCATGACCTGTTTAAGAAGGCAAGATACAGTGCTGTGACTGAAAAGGGCCATCCCACCCTTTTCTTACCACCAGCTCACTCAGTTTCACA
Source organism: Egretta garzetta (assembly GCF_000687185.1). Lineage (NCBI taxonomy): Eukaryota > Metazoa > Chordata > Aves > Pelecaniformes > Ardeidae > Egretta > Egretta garzetta. The sequence goes on from NW_009259596.1 coordinate 5,904,409, forward strand.
ACACCATGGATCCCTTGGGCTGTGGTAAGAATTTGTGTAGCTACACTCAAAACTAGCTGAGAACTGGTGTCAGTTCAAAAAAACCCAGCACAATGAAAATGGTTTGGATCTCCAGTCCTGTTCATTGCGCAGCTGCTTGAACATTTGTGCTGGCGTAAGGCAAGGTCATCATGGAATTAGGAACAAGAAGCTGCATGAGAGGAGGAAAGGGTGGAACTATCCCTTTTGGTGGATGTTCTTTCTAACAAGACCTGAAATAGGTCGTCTATAGCTTAAACATAGTTTCCATCTTGGCTTATTTAGAAAATTGCTTCAAAATTAATTTACTTTTTTAAAGGTAGATTTTACTTTGTCTATGGATCTACTTTCTCGGGTTATTTTTTCCTCAAAGAACTCTTACAATCCCAGATCATGAACCCATTCATAAGTCTGCTCATAATTTATTGGCTAAGATTTATTTAACGAATGTGCCTTATGATAAAGTGCTTATTTACCATCCACATGGGAAGATTAGTCCTAAACTGTAGGGCTTCTCAGACTTCATGACTGAACTTTTACAGAATGACTTACATGAAAAGCCTCATGGTACATGTTGTTCAGAGCCTTCTCCATGAAGCAGGCAGCTCTTCTGTGTCTTCAGGACTTTGTATTTGTTCTGCATAACCCAAGCTGCAATCAGGGCATCCTACTCAAGGCATTTTTGTAATGTTGCATGAAGAGCTCTATGACCGAAACTTTCAGGGTTGTTTCACCCCTGGTAATAGAGCAGTTTCTCAATTTATCAAGAGAGCATGTGGAACTTACTTGCACTTTCACACATCAGGCTTATTTGGGCTAGAAATGAGCAAATGTGAACAATGTCTTTTCTATGTAATAAAAATTCCTGTAGAGTACATTGGAAGTAACTCTAGCCTCCAGCACTACTAGGTGTGTCCTGTCCTGATGCTGCCATTTCTCCTGGCTGCCTGCTCTGAGCTCTTCAGTCTTCCAGAGCTCCCAGCTCTGGCTTCCAGGACTGCCAGATCTCCTTTGCAGGCTCTCCCATGTCCTGGCTATTGGCTGTGATTCTTCATAAACTTAAACTGGCTTTTCCTCTCTCCAAGTTATAATTACACTCCAGACCTTCTTTGGTTCAACAGGAGACTGCAGAGGAAATCAGATGGGTTTTAAAATTTGGAATATTGTAGGAAGCATGTGAAGTCCCATGCCATTTATGATGACTGGAATGAAGCTTAGAATAGACACTTGTAATTCATTGTAAAAATATGTTGTCCTTTTGTGGTCGGTTGACCTTGGCTGTCCATCAGGTACCACCAAGTCGCTTGCTCAGTCCCCCTCCTCATTGGGACAGGGAGAGAAAACAAGATGAAAAACTCATGGGTTGAGATAAAGGCAGCTTAATAAAGAAAATCAAAGGTTGTGCAGGAGCAAAGAAAAGCAAAAAGATTTATTCTCTACTTCCCATCAGCAGGCGATACCCATCTACTTCCTGGGAAGTAGGGCCTCAGTACACGCAGCGATTGCTTCAAAGACAAACATCTTAATAATGAATGACACCCCCCCTTCCCTCCTCCTCCTTTCTATTAACTTTAACTGCTGAACACAACATCATATGGTACGGAATATCCTTTTGGTCAGTTTGGGTCAGTTGTCCTGGCTATGTCCCTTTCCCAAACTTGTGCTCACCCACAGGTCTTTGGAGTGGGGTTAGAAAAACAGCCCTGATGCTGTGGGAGCACTGCTCAGCAGTAGACAAAATGCTGCTGTGTTATCAACACTATTCTAGCTACAACTATGGAGCAGAGCACTCTGAGGGCTGCTATGGGGAGTGGTAGCTCCATCCCAGTCAGACCCAATACACCTTTGTTGCTGTGTACGTCTGGGAGCCAATTCTGATTTTATCAAATGTCAGGCTGTTCAATCTGCTGAAATTGCTTAGTTCTGCAGACAGATTGCAAACATATATTTTAACTATGGGCAAGGAAAGTTGTTGGGCTTTGTTTTCAGATTTGATAGGAAGGTAACGTGTTCTCTGATCGGTTTGGCATGCCAGTACTTCCAAAACCTTAACACATAATGTCTCCATAAACAGTGAGGCAATTCTGTCTGCTGCTTTCCACTAACTTCCACTGGTGGTTAAATGATCGTTTGAAAGGATCTCAAAAACTGCGTATAATGGATGCACTCTTCACTGGGTTAAAAACTGGCTGGATGGCCGAGCCCAGAGAATTGTGGTGAATGGAGCTAAATCCAGTTGGCAGCCGGTCACAAGCGGTGTCCCCCAGGGCTCAGTCCTAGGGCCAGTCTTGTTTAATATCTTTATCAATGACCTGGATGAGGGGATTGAGTGTGCCCTCAGCAAATTTGCGGACGACACCAAACTGGGTGGTAGTGTTGATCTGCTTGAGGGGAGGAGGGCTCTGCAGAGAGACCTGGACAGGCTGGATCGATGGGCCGAGGCCAACTGCATGAGGTTCAACAAGGCGTGCCCCTGTACTTGGTGCTGGTGAGGCCGCACCTTGAATACTGTGTTCAGTTTTGGGCCCCTCACTACAAGAAAGATGTTGCATTGCTGGAAGACGTCCAGAGGAGAGCAACCAAGGTGGTGAGGGGTCTGGAACACAAGTCATACGAGGAGCGGCTGAGGGAACTGGGGTTATTTAGCCTGGAGAAGAGGAGGCTGAGGGGAGACCTTATCGCCCTCTACAACTGCCTGAAAGGAGGCTGTAGGGAGGTGAGGGTCGGCCTCTTCTCCCTGGTAACAGATGATAGGACAAGGGGGAATGGTTTGAAGCTGCGCCAGGGCAAGTTTAGGCTAAACATTAGGAAAACTTCTTCACTGAAAGGGTTGTCAGGCTCTGGAATGGGCCACCCAGGGAGGTGGTAGAGTCCTCATCCCTGGAGGTATTTAAAAGAAGGATAGATGAGGTGCTTAGGGACGTAGTTTAGTGATGGGATGGCAGGATTAGGTTAAAGGTTGGACTCAATGATCTCAAAGGTCTTTTCCAGCCAAAGTGATTCTATGATTCTATAATTCTATAAGCCAGAACAAATATAGCCAGAATATTAATTTAAAAGTTCAAATGCTTATGGAAATATTTTTCTTTTGTTTTCTCATTTCTAATGGTCAGTATCAGAAGAAATGTAGATATAATTACTGAGTGGACATTTCTGTGTAAAGCACCACAAGCTTAAGACAAAGACTGCTCCAGCAGTAAGACTACAAGATCAAAGTTAAAAATGCTTCATTTAGTTGTGAGGACAATTCTGTTAATTGAGCAATTTCAAAGGTATGCAACTTTAGCTATTGCAGTTGCTTGCTTTGTAATTAGTGACTTTTCAAAGAGCTTGGGTTCTCTCTGCAGATCCTTTCAACTGACCACTGTGTCAGCACCATAACAAGATGAGTGGGAAGCTGCTCTCCTGAGAGCAGGCTCATGCCATATTGGTTAACCCAGTCTACTGTTACGATGAACCAGGCAGTTATGCACGACAGAAACTCCTGAACTTTCTCAGCTGCTATCTTCTATAGTAAATCAGCTGCAGGTAGACCAGCTTTTTGAGAGAAAGAAATATTTTCTGATGCTCTTAGAAATGGTGAATACTTTTGGAGTATATAGTTTTTGTAACAGATCTGCACCCAGTGTTAAAGTATTGATAGCTTTTAAATTCCAGACTGCAATTATGAAAAACAGTGTTATCTTGCCACTGTCACTTCCACCGGGTATATTAAAAAAAACCCCAGAACAGTAAGAGTGCCTTTGTATCAGCTATCTGTGTACCTTGGACCTGGATTCAGTCTGCCATGTAAATGTAGCTGCATTCCTAAATTCATCAGTCAGGACAAAATTCCCATTACCTTCAATGAGGAGTTCAAGACTGGGCAGATGATGGATGAACACTGCCTTTATTGTGTCATTTGTATATCTTGTATTTACTAATTCATTCTGCAATGACTGTTTATCATTTATGATAGCACAATCATTTTTTTCATAATTTTATTGTATTTCCAGAGGAGAATATAAACTACAGAGGGGAAACATTATTATTCTTCTGTTTTCAGGAAAAGACTAGTAGAGAAACCGTCTGTGTTATGCAACACTAGCTAGAAAGAAGTTATTTTATCGCTACTTGGAATAAATGGCTACTCAAAAGGGCACAGTCTGGAATGTTTTCTCACAATTCTAGCTCGAGCTAGTAGGACAATGTTTGGCAGAGCTCAGCTGTCTTCATAACAAAATGTCTCTGCACAAATATTGCTCATGACAAATTAAAAACAGTAATGGAAAAAGCTACAAATATAAAGAAAGAAGACAGAGTAAATTCTGTTTGGCTTTGAACAAAGTATTAGAGAAGAAGAATTATTTTTTAAGCTTTTTAAAAAAATGAATTCTAAATGGATGCTCTTACTTATCGCAAATTAATATACAAAAATAAAACTATATTGATTAATCTAGTAGAAGAAAACGCAACAGAGTTACACACAGGAATAATAAAGATGCTGATGATATACTGCAATCTCACAAATAATAAAATGCTTATTATATTATCATCTTATATCAATATAAATAAGCAAAAATTATACGAGCAACAGTTGTCTATTGAAACATATTTCAATTTGGTTTCCAAAATAATTGCTAAATTCATCTTTACTAAGTACTTTTTTGTATAAAAAAATCACATACCGAACAGTTCAGTGTTTCATTGCTTGCTTGTGTGGTTATATAATTAATAAAAATACATATTTGGGGTTCCTGTGATGTTTTTTTCTTGTTGTAGACAAGATACTTTCAAAACATATTGCTATTTAACGTCAGTAAAAAATTCCAAAAGATCCAATTTTGATCTTTTATTTGGTTTTGTGAAATTTGGCTCAGTATTTGTTGCTCACAAGGGTTTAGAAAAATTATAGGGGTGAGAAGATTTCTTATAAATGCATCACAGATCTTAGCACAAATTGCGAGTTATTGTACTCAAAGCTCATTTTTCCTTATCTCTTAATCTCCCCTTTAAAAGCATACAATGACCAATTAAGAAGCAAAGTAGTAAAAACTCCTGTCTTTTACGTCACATCTCCCACATCCCATCCTGGAGACCGTGATCTCGTTCCCTTCAGCCCTACCTACCAGATCCAAACTACAGGACACAGTTCTGCTGCAAATACGCGGGATCTCTGCATCAGTATCCGTGACATTTCCCTGCTGCCTACAGGGCCTTAGCCAGAGTCCACTGAAGCCTACTGCAAGCTTTCTACTAATTTTGAAGGCCAACAGACAGAAATTCCAGTTTCCTTTCCTCACGTATCTCTCAAAGTATCCTCTTTGTATGTTGAGAGTATGCTCACACAACTCTGCAAGTACCACTCTTGACTCAGCCACTAAATACTCTCCATCTGAAACGTTTTTCCCCATCAATACAACCACCCTGCCAGTCTGAAGGATAAGCCCACTGTAATCTCACTGCCTAAATTTATGAACAGCTTCAGAGCAAACCCCTTGATTTGTCAGACTTTCTGTACTATGGGTTCGTTCTCCTGCTTCAGGTCTGGCAACACAGCCTGTTCCTCCAGCCCCAGCTGCAATGTACTTACAACAGAAGCTGTTAATTTAATAACTGAAAACTTGCTGACAACGCTCCGCTTTTTCCAGTGCTACTCGGGATCAGACTCACTCACACAAGCATCTTAAAGAGAAGCAAAACCAAGGCAGGGAGATGGGAATCCAAGTCTCTACAGCAGACAAGCCACCTTATCTCAGGAAGGTCTACTGCAATGCCACAGGCAATTACAGTAAAAAATGAGCAGCACACCTGCTAACAAGGATTGCCTAGACATTTTAATGCGAGGAAAAGCTTCCATCCCCTTTTTCATGCCAGATGGGATCAAAATCACTGAACGATGGGGAAGTGCACTATCTTATGGCAGGCGTTGTCATAGTTCTGCAGGAGATGACAGATTTGAACAGGAAATCACAGAGAAATGTATTTCTGTGACATCTGCAGGCACCAGATTTAAGATTCTGAATACAACCGGAAAATAAATGTGCCTTATTTTCAGGAGTTTTATGATTATTTATTTATTTCAGGAGCCATGATTCTTTTTATTTTGTTTTTTTTCCCCTGAAAAATTGGAAATATTAGTTTGGAAAAGTACCTTAACGGATTGATTTAATCAGTAATATGGTTGCTAAGCAAGCAGGGCAGTCACATCTCCTGTGGCATACAAGGAGTCCTTGAGGCTCTGAAGAATTCCCACCGTGGGAGCATGGTGCTGGGTTTCCACATGCATCTCCTTTTCTCCCATGAGCTCTCCCCCAGGGCAGAGGGAGCTCCTTGGGGTTCCCTGACTTCAGCAGGGCCATGGAGCACTCGCATTGTACAGCCTCACATGTGAGTTTTGGCCTTGTGACATCTCAGATGTTTCTCACCCCCAGCAGTAGTCCAAAACTGGAAGTAACATAATGACACTTTCCCCACATGCACACCTTCTGTGATATGCCTCTTTGACTTCCACTAAAATATATAACCCACGGCATCTGGGTTTTACTTTTATGTCTTCTCAGCTTTCAGATATGCGTCTGTTACTGTAAACCACTTGCTTATCTAAAAACTCTACATTAGAAGCTCACAGTCGGGAAAGACTTTGTTAGCTGTAACCCTGTGCTATAAAACAACAATTAACCTATCTTCAGAGGAAATTATTTTTAGAATTTATTCCAGACATGTTTAGTCTGCTTGAAATATGTTTGCACTGTCTCTGCCTTCAAAAAACATGATGTAAATATTTATTGCAGATTCCTGATTGTAGGGTTTTTGCTCTGATTGCAAGTGTGACATTTTAAATCATATCTTTACATCTTCTCATATTTAGGGAAGGGAATTAGTATAATTTCTTGACATATTTATCTCTTTCAGACTGAACTACTTAGAGGTGCACTTACAAATCATAGAAATTTCTCATTAACATAATTTATTACAATAATCATATATGATATTACTCATATTAATCAAAAAGGAAACCAACATTGACCATTTCCATTTCTAAGAATACTATTTCTTTATTAATGAGTTTCATGTAGTCATTGACTCTTTAATGAGGGTCAATGTGTATTTTTGTAATGATTGGTAATGTACAGATCACATTAATACCAAATAATCAGCAAAAAACATCTTCCTGGATTGGCCTACTGATGTGGACTCGTACGGGGACTGATCGCATTGTAGTCATCTCACTCTTCAAGCCCCATTGCTGCTGTAGAAGCCATACATTGTCTTTGTAAATGTGACATGTTGCAATGGTGTGCATCTATCCTCCGTGCAACGTGTACTAACACATACACATAGTCACTGGCCTCTAGGCGTGTAATGCTATAAAAATGGAACCCACAGTTCTTTGCATTAGTATAGGGATTCATAGCCAAACTGATCAGAAATGTTCCTATGTAACAATTTTCTCCCCTTGGAAGATGCCAGTTCAGTAAAATCAAAACATTCATCAGATTTCTTCCCAGTTTCTGCTCACCCGCCTACCTTCTTGCTACTAACTTGGAAAGTTCTCAAAAGGCAAAATTCAGCTGGCAAACCAAAGTGACTTGAAAAACTGCAAGCCCTCAATAACGTGGGCTCTGTTCCCAAGGTTTTTGTATGAGGGCCTCAGAAATTTGTCTTTTATAAAGTGAGGAGTCCAGCCTTCATGGCTTCCCAAGGATCCCGTACCTTGGCGAACTAGGCGCTTTCCTGCCAAGGCAAGGATGTTGGGAACTTCACAACTGTTCCACACAAAAATATTTTAATTTCCACTAAGGAATGATAAACTTTATTTATTGCTCTTAAATAAAAAAAAATACTATATCCTTTCATCTGTTAAATGACATGCAGAGTCACAGTGACTGTCCCTTTCAGTTTATTATAAGCTCCATCCAAAATTTTTTGGGTTACACTCATATTGGTGAACTTTGGATAACCTGTAACTTGTTAATATTGTCGTTCTCACTAACTGTGACACATATGGAATATGCTACAACTATTAACTGATAAAGAAAGAATAGGCAGAGCATTTTCATGATACCATTGTGGGAAGTGCAGGAAAATCCCATAATCTAGTGGATATGAGACTAAAGTAGTAGTCAGCAGGCCCGTGCTTTCTTCTCAGCTCTCCAATAAATATTCCAGATGATCTTCAGCAAATCACTTCACTTCCTAGTGCCCTATTTTGCCCCCACCATCTTTTGTCTGTCTTTCATATCAGGGGAGATACCGTCTCCTGCTCTGTATGTGTACTGTGCCTGGCACAGGGGTTTCTGAGGCTCTATCAGTAAAAGGTGTTAAACCAAATTTTCGTTGTTTCTTTACAGAATTTTGCTGTGTTATTCACAAGTGAGAATACCACTATACCTCCCAGATGACTTTGCAATAATTAAACCTTTTAATAAGAACGCCTGTAGCCTCTGGTATAGCAACAGCACTGTAATATCTGCGACCAGTGCACTGGTAAAGAATAAATAGGCTACTTCAGATTTCTTGAAAGGGACCAAAAAGATAACTTTAGCGGTAGAAGCCTTCTGTATGAAATCTTTATGTTAGCTAAAGCCCAGTCAGCTCCACAGACACTGCCCCACAAACATTTCCCAGGCCCGACCTCTGCGGAGCCAGGGTAATTATCTCCACGCTTGCTCCCTTCTTGCGCTCTGCTGTTGCTGCCAACAAGGGGGTCAGTTACTGCAAGATGTTATGGTGGTTTCTGCAGTGCAGACACTTGTCTGGTGGAAACAAGCAGTACACTATTGACATGGGGGGAAATGCCAAATTGCCTCAAATTGCCGTATACAGCCACACCCTTGTGTAAGCATGGATTCATACTCAGAGCCTCTTAGATAGATTAGTGCTTGCTGCACGAAATACATTCTGTATTTAGTTCCTTCACGCTCAGTAATGGCTTATTATGGATTAAATATTTCTCCTGCTTAGTAAGAATTAAATGTTAAAAAAATCATTGCTGCTGCTACTGAAAAAAAGGGATTTAATGTAATGTAAAAGTAGTATTTTTCACAAGCATATATAATTGTTGGTTAGAGAGCAGCTTCTGATTAGTATTCCACTCCTGCTTTAGCTTTTCACCCAAGTTTTTGGGAGTGTCATTAACCTATTATATAATTTGCTTCTTTGTGCATTCAGCTCGATCATTCAGTTTACTGTCTTGTGGAATTTAGTCATTTTAGTATAACATTTCCCTGAGAAATGTAATTTAAAAAAAAAAAAAACCTGACAAGGCACGTGGAAATTTAGAAATGCACCAGGAGTAAATAAAAGACAAGCCTTATCCCTGTTGTCAACTAATCAATCCTACAGAGTAATCCACTGCTCTTACTACACTTCCAAATGGGGTAGGAACAGATAAGATAAATGAAATAATGAAACAGTGAAACAATGGCAGAAACAGATTCTTCCAAAGACATGAATATAGATAGAAAGCGACTTAATTGAGTTGATTAATTTATAATAAGTTTAGTTCTGCCTTTCTGATTCCACTGGAAACTAATACTTTATTTTGGAACTACCATTGTTAAATGATGCATCCTTACCTTTTATTTTTGTATGTGCATTTAAAGGAGAAGACTATGGAGGAGAAGACTATGAACTCACACTTCTTTATTTTGACAGTGAAATTGCAATATAAATATGAGTATTATCACTCCTATGTATTCAGAATCACAGAACAACAGAATGGTTGAGGTTGGAAGGGTCCTCTGGAGGTCATCTAGTCCAACCCCCCTTTCTCAAGCAGGGCCACCTAAAGCCAGTTGCCCAAGACCACGTCCAGACAGCTTTTGAAATTCTCCAAGGATGGAGATTCCACAGCCTGTCTGGGCAACTTGTTCCAGTGCTTGGTCACTCTCACAGTAAAAAAGTGTTTCCTGATGTTCAGATGGAGCCTCCTGTGTTTCAGTTTGTGCTCATTGTCTCGTGTTCTGTCACCAGGCACCACTGAAAGGAGCCTGGCTCTGTCTTCTTTACACTCTCCCTTCATGCATTTACATACCTTGATAGGATTTCACACACACCCCCAAGCCTTGTCCAGGTTAAACAGTCCCAGGTCTCACAGCTTTTCCTCACAGAAGAGATGTTCCAGTCCCATCTCTGTGGCCCTTTGCTGGACTATCTCCAGTATGTCCAGTATGCATTTAAAATTACTATTTATTAGTAGATAAGTGCATCTGTTATTACAAACCTTTAAGGCACTTTAGCATGGATCCACTCTCCTGTTCATGAAGCTTAGAAGGGTGGGACGTGAGATAGGCTCACCTCACTACACCAGAAGGCATCTCAAGTTTAGTTCCGTATTTTAATAGCAGGCTCAAGACTACACTTTGGATCATTTTCATTGCATTTATTGAGTATATTTGTTGGAATGGGTTTAGAGCATGTGGGATATTAAAACAGAAACTTCTTCCCCGCAGTTGTATGCTGCTCATATCACTTTCACATATTGTCAAACTAAGCGATGCCTTGTGATCATGCTGTGCAGACAAGACAGCCAATGAAGCCCCTGGAAGGGCTTCCACATTTTCAGACATGTGGGATTTTCGAACACTGATATGCATGGCCAGGTCTTGAGAGCATATCACACTTTCAGACACCTGTGGGACTAGCCAGCCCATGGGACTAGTTTAAGTACAGAGCAGACTTAGCCCTTGAGTCGAAGCTACAGTCAAAGAACAACCAATTGTGTGCATCAAAAGTGTAATAGTCCTGAAAGTCCTGACCCTTCATTCCTCCCATGAGGCATATTTAAGGTCAGTGTTTTTCATTTAATATAAATTCACTAAGGGGCATGGAAATTCTTTGGTCAATATCCCACCACAGCAACATCTGATATGACGTGAACTTCCTTTTCACATAGCTGTTCTGATCTCTGCTTTCCCTCATCTCCCAGTTCTCTTTACATGATGACTGAATTTGCCCTTTTATTTCTGTTTGATAGGCACTGGAACTTGCATGAGCAGGTTCTCTAATAACATTGTTAGATACAGAAGAACACAAAATCTGGCCTGGTCATATAACAGAGGGAATAAAACAGTCAGATTTGGCTTAATGATTTCAAGGAACTGTTTTCAAGTCCACTGACAGTAAATATCTTTCCATTAAATTCAGTAGGCTCTGAACTAGGCATGGGGTGTTTCAGATTATTCATGGCATGTCGGTGTGGTCTTTATGTTGTTTAAATACATTGAGAAACTCCTAAGAACCTGTTAGTCTTTAGCTTTGTTTATTCCTAGCTAAATACTGTACACACTAAGAGATAGCTTGATCCCTTCTCATGCTAGATTAATCTGAATACTACTCTTCTCTGAGTTGGACCAGGTGTTTCATGTAAAGTGAATCATCAGCATGCACCGTCAAACTTGCCTCCAACCTTCCTTTTAAATAGAGTGCAAGTCTGCATAGTGAAAGACTACCAAACTGTATCAAATTTATCCATAAGGTCACATACCCTTCATGTTACAGCCTTCCCATAATAAATAGACTTGCACCTAAGAGTAGGCATTCGTTTTTATGGTTGTCTGTATGTAATTTCAGACTGCATTTACCATGTTGCCTGCCAATATGCCTACTGCAGACACAGAGTCAGCACAAAGTCTAATAGCATTAGCAGTCGATGATACCTATAGGTATGTGTAAAATGGGGTGGGAGAGAAACACCATCACTGGGTTTGTGTTTTGGGTTTTTTTTTAACCAAATAGTTGTTTTCAGGTTCTTTGCCATTTCTGAACTATTTAAGGCACTTTCTTTACTTCTTTTTCCATTAGATTTTAAATTTACAAAATATCAAATGTTTGTGCTACTACTGGTCAGCCATATGAAGTCAATAGATAAGGAGGCAATTCTTTTACATACAGAGATTTTCTTTCCTGAATTTTGAAGGATTTAACTTATTTTAATTTAGGAAAAAGTTGCTTTGCTTTGTTTTGGTTTGTTTTTTTATATTGAGCCATGTTTGCTCATCTCCAGAATCACACTTACTTGAGAATTTTAGTAGCTCTGTTTTCCATGTGTGGCATAGTTCACTGTGCATGATTCAACTTGGTTATGTAAGGGATGAATTTAATTCCATGTAAAGGGCACTGAGATTCCTCAGCATATATGTTCAGTACTTAGAGATATACAGAAAAAAATTACAGTGTTTGTGTAATAGCCATTTTAAAAAAATTCTAAAATTCTCATCAGTTTCAATAAAAATTTTATAGGTGCGATATTTGTTCTGCTCTAAGTGATCACAAAAATGTTGAAAATCTAGAAATAAATAGTTCTAAAATTGGGTATTATACTAAAATAAAGATAAATTTATAACAAGTAAAATAAAATGTTTCCTTTTAGCAATATGAATCATACTGATAATATATTAAAAAAAAAAATTTGATGCCATCTTAAACAAAACAGCAATTGTATACTTTCCTGCAAAACCGAAGAAGACAAAACATGATCCAGCTTAGTTTATGGTCGGTAGCAAAACACTGGCTCAACAGCTCCATTCTCCTAATGGAGCGGAACAAACCACCCTCTCTGAAATTACAAAATTCTGAGAATATCAGACCATACCAACATAAGAAGAATGAATTAAATGTAAGTGATTGTCACACTCACCAAGTGCGTGAATAATAACCATAAAGGAGAGGTAGAATTTTTCAGAACAGAGAAGAAGCAGAAGAAAGGGGAGAAGAAAATTGTGGAACATATTAAACTAGCACTAAATCAGGAAAAAGTCATAAACACCAAAAAACTCTAAATAATACCTAATAATACCTATGTACAACAGAGCTATGGTCGGTTGGCTTGTTGGGTTTTTTTTGTACCAGTGTCTGGTGTTACGCTTGCTGCTCCTTTGGCTTCTCTCACAGCAGCCTGTTATGTTCTCCTCATCTCATTTGCTCATAAACAACCAGGTAGTAATTAGCTTAATACTCACTACGTGTCAGTCACTGTTACTATATATGCCACAAGTTTCCCAGAGAGGCTGTGGAGCCTCCACCCCTGCGGATATTCAGAAGTTGTCTGAACACGGACATGGGCAACTAACTCTGAGTGACCCTACTTCAGCAGGGGGCTTGGACAAGATGACCTCTGGAGGTCCCTGCCAACCTCAACCATTCTGAGACATCATGTTAGCACAGAAGTTTGCATGGTAAAAACAAAACTCTGTAACACCACAATTAAAGGAAACAAAGCTTTCCTGTATGCTACGAAATGTACAGTTTCAGGTTTCAGACTTCAGATGATTTTACTAATTGTTTTGATCTTATTGCCCAATCAATGACAGAATATATCTACAAGTTCATAATACTTCTTGTCATCTTCTTTAAGTTAATATAATGTTCAAGAAGATGCAGCATTAACAGTTCAAGGAAATCAAATCCTCTTTCCATATAAAGGTACATTGGAAACAGCAATGTGAGCTACTTAAACAAGACAAGATCATTAATTTTCAGAGCCAGTTTGGCTCAGATTCTAAAAAGCAGAGCTCCTCCTGGGAGCATGGAAGAAATCATGGTAAAAATCTAAAAAATGATAATTAGGAAAGATTCTTTTTCTGGGGAGAGGGTTTTATTTTAACATACCTGAAACTTCTTACTTGTCAAGTGTAGTTATGATAAAATTCTGGTCACATATAAGCCCTTTTCTGAAAGAAACCACCTGAAATCACCAACTCATATCAGAGTTGAAGAACTCTTCAGTGGCAGCACCTTGAATACTTCTCTCACAGTCTAGAAATAAAAGTCACTGTGGTCCTGTTTTGACATAGTGAACCATCTGGTATCTCTGTCTTGTAGGTCACAGTTTGAATTGCACAGCCTGAATGTAAGCAGACACCAAAGTTAATCCAGTATTTTCTTTACCTTCTTGTATTTCACAGTAATATCTGAACAATGTGTTGCAGGACAGCATTCTACTTCTGTTTGTTAGTCAACATGTTCTTCTGCCATTAAAGTCAATATAAGCTGTAATGAATTTCAGTTGTGTAGTGCATTTCTTGATGGCACTGTTTGTCATGGTGGATTTTTAATGATATCTCTGCATATTTTATTCTTTTTAACCCAGCTCCACCTGATTTTTCTGGCTGGCTTGATAAAAATCTCAGTACTAACTGTATTTCTGGGAACCACCATTAACTTTGAATGCTAAGATTTCTCCCTTCATATTTAGGTATCGTGACACAAAGCATAAAGACAAACATCATAACAAATCACAGAAGCTGCAAGCAATGTAGGGGCCATTTGCCATCTGCATGAGGGCTGCCCCTTGTGAATCCATGCATGTAGTTCAGGAGTGATCTGAGCAGTTTGTTAGATACACCAGATAACACAAAACGGCTCAGATATGATGATAACAGAACAGAAAAAATGAATAATATTTTGAAACTTTTTGCCTAGCATTTCTGCAATTCTTCCTCCAGAGAGTTTTCTGAGAAACGATTGCTCAAAACAGTGACTGTCACGATGCAGGCAGTACTGTAGATTTCCTCTTTCCACCTTGCAATAAACTTCTGTCCTTATGTATGATAAATCTGCCTTTCAGTGAGCACA